>NW_028318725.1:1281831-1602289 GCF_062004578.1 Staurois parvus
CAAATGCTCTGGCCGCAGATCAACACATGTATTTAAATGATCTTTTCCAGCCTCATAAGCTTGATTTTAAATAATAAAATGTTTTTTTTTCTTTTCCTAGCCTGGCACTGAATGGGTAAACTATACACAATGTTATATATGAAGTGTTTCACTATGCAGCAGGTCTAACAAATCATTACTAAGTGGGGCTATGACCTTAGTAAACCGTTGTTATGGGAGTGACAGCATTGCTGTGCAGAGGAAGTCTTGGGCAAATAAGAATACACATTACTTCCACATCTATGGGGAAAACCCTGCAGTATAATTCATTTTCACAGTACTGTCATTCAGCCTTTGCACCAACAGCCATACCACAAAGATGAACAGCTTTCAACAACAGAGTTACTTTGTAATTGCCATTCTGCTCTGAATTAAACTGTTTTATGAATTATTCATATTATTTGTTAGTTATAAAGTATCACTCTACATAGCTTCATACAATTTTCAGATGTTCAAATAGTATGTACACCCAAAAACAAAAATGCACAGTTTACAAGTCTTTAGATGGAGTGGCTGCATTGGACTTTTCCAGGATTTTCTTCCTTATTTTTTACCTGGTAATCCTGCAAATAACATACTTACTATTCCTGGGTGGCTACACTCACTCCTCCACTGTATATATGGATTACAAACATTGCTTCTTTTCCTCATCTTCGTTACAGAGGAGAAGAGGGGGGGGGGGGGGGGGGTTAACAGAAAGATCAACAAGTATGATCTGTATTTCCTGAAAATGTTCCTAACTTGAAAAATTTTAACTAATGCAGTTACCACATGTAAAGCTGGCCATACCTGTAAAGAATTCTTTCATTTAGCCTGCAGGCTGAACAAAAAAAACAGATTTCTCCATCCACATAACGCAAACAGGGCACAAACATCTAGAACATTATCTTTTACACCAGCCTTTCTCAACCTTTTCAACACAGATGAACCTTTGAAATAACTTTCCAGGCTCGGGGAACCCCTACTAAAAATTGCAATATCTACAACTCATGATACATTAATGTTATATTCAGTGGGAAGAATACTCTTTTCACTTGTGGTCATTGTGAAGAACTACCCTCTTACAAAACACTAAAAAGATCAATGGTGTTAGTGGGAACTTATCTGAAAGGTAGAAATGACTCATTGCTCAAGGAAATCTAACAACTTCTGAAGGAACCCTAGCATTCCATGGAACCTTGGTTGAGAAACCCTGTTTTACAGTATTGGAAACTATTATACTCACAAGCCAAGTGAGCTAAATGCCTGAAAATGCATAAAGCACACAATGTACTGTAGGAGTTTGCTCTCCACCTCCAACTGGAGACAGGATGACAGTACCAACTGATGCATTTCAGGGACCCAATCCCCTTCCTCAGAGCTATGAATCAGTATAATTGTGTGTATAATATTTGCCTTTCTAATCCTTTCAATAAAGTGTCAAAGATAATATGCCTTTGTGCCCTCTCTGTGTTTTGTGCAGTGTTGGATTTCCCCAATCTGAGGAGGCCTGCACTGCCATTTCTTTCAAGTCAAGGTTGCAAAAAGAATATGTGATCTTTGCTTCATGCAATGGGAGCCTCTACATTCTCTGGACCCTGAAGTGTCAAGTTTGCATCCTTCCTCTTTTGCTGTTGAGGGGCCTCCATCCAACCAAATCGCACAAATAGAGGAATCTCCCGCTGTGGGCTGTTGTGTTCTGACAGTCGGCAGCGCCGACAGCAGATCATGGGTGCAATGCAAGGCTTCTGCAGACTGTTAGTGTAAGTTGTCTGCTCATACCTCATATGGGCAGGCAGTTACACAATGACAGGAACCATCAATGAACAACCTAGAGCACTCATCATGTATAAATTCATCAGTGGTTCATATAGTGAACTCGGTGTAGAGTTATTCACCCTGAGGTCATCACAGAGGACAATGGGGTACTCTTTATGTCTGTAGGATAAGAAATTTAATCTCCAAACACGGAAAGGTTTCTTCACAGTGAGAGCTGTGAAAATGTGGAATAGACTCCCTCAAGAGTTGGTTCTGACCAGCTCAGTGGATTGCTTTAAAAAAGGCCTGGACTATTTCTTAGATACACAGAAGATAACTGGATACTAACATTTATAGATAAAGTTGATCCAGGGAATATCCGATTGCCTCTTGGGGGATGAGGAAGGAATTTTTTCCCCTGCAGGAGCAAATTGGATCGTGCTTTGCTGGGTTGTTTTGCCTTCCTCTGGATCAACTGTGGGTGTAGGATTATAACTTTTTTAAAATTATTTTTAATGGTTGAACTGGATGGACTTTTGTCTTTTTTCAGCCAGACTAACTATGTAACTATGTAACCAGCGCTTTTGTAGTTAATTGAAAACTACAAGGCATCAGTCACAAAGGCTGAAGATAGTTGAAGTTTTCCCATTCACAGAACATTTTAACTGTGGCAGCGAGTTTGGGGAGAAGATCACTAGAGGTGGCAGATGGGGGAAGAGGCTGCAACAGTGGGAACGTGTTACCTGTTCCACCCTAAAAACAGGTGGGTCATGTGACATGTTCCCAAAGGTGAACTTATCTTTTAAGGTAAAAAACCTTCCACCGCCTGTTCCTTCACCTACCCCATTCCCCCTCTCTCCCCTCCCATGCTGGCTCTTGCTGCTGTCAATCAAATCCAGTGAGAAGGGATCAGGTTTCTATGGATAAGCACAGCCCAGCTCGGGAGTGCACCCACATGTGTGTCCCCCATAGTACACAGCTTGCTATGGGGGCACACTCAGAAGAAGAGGAGGGGACAGCGCCGACGGGGGACCCCAGAGGAGGAGGTAAGGGGCTGTTCTGTGCAATATCCAGGTACAAAGCAGATAAGTATAAACTTCTCTTTTTATTTTAGCTTACAATATATGAGCATTTCGTATCAATTTAAGTTACATAAACTGTCACTTTGCTTTGTAACCAGAGAGGACCACAGAGCAATCCAATCAAGTATTAATAGCATATTCAGTAGCAATTTTAAGTTGTCACAACAATGATTCAATATCCATTTATTGCAGAATTCTTCAATTCTGCAATAAATGGATATTGGATGACTGTTGTGACAGCTTAAAATTGCTACTGAATATGCTATTATTTCCAATAAAGGAGAAGTGCGGGGGAAAAAAATCCATACTCTCCTCTATGGCTGCAGCATCAGTACCCCGCGAGCTCTAAGACTGAGTGATCACATGACCACTGAGCGCTCCATTCTTGGTCTTCACTGAGCAGAGAGTGGTGACTGTAAGTCACCACTCTATTTTGCCCCTTCAATGTTAACTGGAGCATAGCGATGTGGAGGGAGCAGGAAAGGCTGGCTCAGATTCTCAGAGGCATGCCAATCAGGCATCTAAGTGAATCCCGACCTTAAAGTTGGGATTCTTCTGAGGCCTGGCACCGACTATGTGATGTCTAATGAATGTGACCCACAGGAATGCAGAAATAAGTGCACTCCTGTGCAGTCATAAAAATGGACATGCCATGACATCTTTTCCAGTCCTACCTCATACACTGACAATCTTTTAGTATGTATAGTAAGCATTAAGTAGTAAAATAGCTTATGTAATTTACACATTTTCATGCAGCAACAAAGCATTTAGCGATATTTATCTATGCATTATACATTATATAGCGTAACAGTAAAAATAGTATTGTGATACTAGGTTTAGAGCCATAGTCTGCATGTTGTCTTCGGTAAAGAATCACACAGCTTAACAGGACAGTTATTCATTCTAGGATTATTGTAATACAACAGCACAATATCCTATGGCTAGCACGAGAGACATATTTTATATGTACAGCGGGTGTTAGTTTGTCATCACAGCTGTGCATTTAGAAGATTCTGACAGACAGCTCTGCAGTGAGTTAGAAAAAAATATACTACTTGGCATCAAGAAGTCAGAAACATGTATTACAGCAGATACAAACGTCACCATACAAAAACAAAACTCCACAAATACTGAATGTGGAGTTTTTATAAACAACCACCTACTCTTCTACATCTTCTGCAAGCTCTACTCTACAGTAATATTTACTAACTTTCAAGTTAGTCTGACCAGGGAGGCCAAGATTGCCGATCTGTCATCTTTAACCACCTCCTGTCCGGCCGTTTATATATGCCTCCTGTCCGGCCGGTGGCAGTGCAGGGTTGGGTGGCCATTTATAAATGGCCTCCCCGCACCCTGCTTATGCGCGCTCCCTGGGAGCGCGCAGCACCGCGATCCAGTGCCCGCTGTGTCCTCCGGACACAGTGGATCACCGATCATCGGACGGGACCTCTGTACGAGGTCCTGATCATGTGATCACTGATTGACCAATCAGTGATCACATGCAGAGTAGTAAGCAAGATGTCACTTGTGACATCATTGCTTACTATGTGTGAAATCTGTGAATGATCACAGAGGTTACATGGTACAAGGCTATTCACAACAGCCTTGTACCATGTGACAAGCTGTGACCAATCACAGCTCACTTAGTAGTTCTCAATGGCTGCAAGAATGCATCTAAAGAGAAGGAGAAATGATTGCTTTTACATCCTTTATGGGTGTAAAAGCAATCAGTGTAAAAAAAAAAAAATATATTCATCACCCCCCACAAGTAGTACAGTGTCACCATGGTGACATTGTACTGCTAGGGTGACAGTATGTAAAAAAAAAAAAAAAAAGATAAATAAAAAATTATATATAAAAAAATTAAAAAATGTAAAAAAAAATGTTTAGAAATTATAATTTTTGGTTATAAACTAATTTGGGTTATTTTTTTTTTACTAAAAATATAACAGAGTACATTTTGGCTAAGATTTATGATGAAATACTATTTAGTTGCAAAATTTTGTAAGAAAAACACTTTTTTTTTAAAAATTTTGGACTTTTTAATTTACATAGTAAAAAAAATAAAAATCCCAGTGGTGAATAAATACCACCAAAATAAAGCTTTATCTGTCTCAAAAAAATGCTAGAAAATTCATATGGGTACAGTGTTGCATGACCGCGCAATTGTCATTCAAAGTGTGATAGCACTGAAAGCTGAAAATTGGCCTAGACAGGAAGGGGGTAAAAGTGCCCGGACTGGAAGTGGTTAATGAACGAGAGGGATGGCAAGAAGAACTTGCCAAACATTCAAACCTTCTGCACCTCATAATATTTTATCCTGAGTGCCAGCTTTAAGATCACTGTAAGTCAGATAGAGCTATGCTGCGCCTGTGCTTATCGCCATCGCTTTAGCATCATCACTCGGCTCAGATACAGTATGCCCAGCTCTGACATGCCTAAAAGAAGTGGCAACTCACATGTCCTAGTTTGTTTGAATTCTTCCAGAGGCATAAAGACCCCATAAACATTGTGTTTTTCCACTGAATATTTTTTTTTAGTTTGTTTGTTGTTAAAAAACTCTGTTTTTAGCAGAGTTCTTTAAAATGGCCATAGACAGTCATCATGGCATCAACAATCTTAATGGTATCTAATGAAATTGCCATTCTGCTATGAAATAAACTGCATTTTACTGAATGCATTTACAGTGACAGAACTGATCTCTTTTCTCTGAAAAATAAAATATAAAATATCATCAAATCTTTTTCTGCATTCTTAAAAATCTCCGCTGACTCTTATGGCTTAACCTTCATGTTACATGACATTTGAACATTGGATATATTTCTAGTGAGCATCTTTCATGTAAAAACTGCTTCCTTAGGCATTATGAGGGAGATTTATTAAAACAGGTGCACTTAGAATCAGGTGCAGCTGTGCATGGTAGCCAATCAGCTTCTAACTTCAGCTTGTTCAATTAAGCTTTGACAATAAAACTGGAAGCTGACTGGTTTCTATGCAGAGTTGCATAGAGTTGCAGATTTTACACCATGCAGTTTTAGTAAATAACCCCCTATGTATTACAGATAATCAGAAAAATGAAATGCCCAAATAAATTTGAAATCAAAGTGAAAATACCTACCTTGCACATAAAGGCCGTTTTGCTGCACTGAGGCATTCACTATTGGGTATGTCTTTGAGTAATTTGCCCCTGTTGTCTGTCCCGAAGGGGGCTGTGGAGTTCGCCTCTGCATTATATTTAAGGAACAATTCATCCTCCTTGGGCTCAGATGATGAGGTGAAAATCTACAAGACAATGATGGAATATTTCTAGTAAATTGTCTAAATGGTAACAATCAAAAATAAAAATTCAAATATCAACACATTATACCCCTCATTGATCATAGGACAGAGGTGCTACATCAGTATGCATACTTGCTTATTACAGATGTGAAATCAGCATTGAAAAATACTGTTGTTTTTTATGACCAAAAATGTTATACTTAAGTTTTTTCTATTAAAATAATTACGTGGAGTATATACAAACTGTACAAGGAGTGCAAAAAAGGATAGTTATTGAGAGATGAAAGAAGTGTAATTGCAATTTACAAAAAATGTACATAACTCGCTTTACGGAAATTTTAAGGCAGTAATGACAATCGTGTACATTTCAATAAAAGGCTAGTATGCCAAGTTTATTACAAAAGATCAACAGAATATACAATTACATTACATACACAAAATAGTGTATCAATGTTAGTACATAAAAACGGCTAAAAAGTATTAAAACCCAATGGGGTTTATTTACTAAAGCTGGAGAGTCCAAAATCAGACTCCCTTCTGCATAGAAACCAATCAGCTTCCAGGTTTCATTGCCAAAGCTTCATTGAACAAGCTGAGGTTAGAAGCTGATTGGTTTCTATGCAGAAGGGAGTCTGATTTTGGACTCTCCAGCTTTAGTAAATAAATCCCTATGTGTCCATAATATATAAAAAACATAGTATACCTATCATGGCTTACATTTTTCTAGAGACATCAGGACAAAACCCAACTGGTTTCGGAGAAGCTCCTTCTTCACAGGATAAAGCAGGGGTATGCCGGTTTTGTCCTGATGTCTCTACTAAAGCTTAAGTCATACTACAATTTTTTATATATTTTATATATATATATATATAAAACACATGGGGTTTTAATACTTTTTTGTCATGTTTATGTACTAACATTGATACAGTACTTTGTGTATGTAATGTAATTGTATACTCCGTGGATCTGTTGCAATAAACTTGGCATACTAGCCTTTATTGAAATATACACGATTGTCATATCTACCTTAAGACTCCCATAAAGGGGTTATGTATGATTTTTTTCAGTTAAGAATGTTGGCAGTAAGAAATATCACCCACCCATTTCTTCCATTGTAATTACAATTTAAGACTCTTTAGGACCCCAAATTGGTAATTAGGAAAACTTGCTCTTCCAGAAAGCAACCACGCAGGCAATATGGTTAATGGTACTGTATCAATACTTTACACATAATCAGTATAGCATACAGGGATGAAGAAAAGTCGGATCTGGCCCATCGCCAGCCCCTGCTTTTAGGTCCCTTTTAGAGCCACAGTCATGATACATTTAAGTTTTCAAAGACAGTTTTCTTAGGTACAAATGGGCAGCACAGTGGCTAAATGGTTAGCACTTCTGCCTGGCAGTACTAGGGTTGTTGGTTTGAATCCCAACCACTGCACCACCTGCCTGGAGTTTGCATGTTCTCCTTGTGCCTGCATGGGTTTCCTCCCACACTCCAAAGACATGCTGGTAGGTTAATTGGCTTCTCTCTAAATTGGCCCTAGTATGTGTATGAATGAATGTGAGTTAGGGACCTTAGATTGTACACACCTTCAGGGTTAGGGACTGATGTGAATGTACAATATATATGTAAAGCGCTGCATAAATTGACAGCGCTATATAAGTACCTGAAATAAATACATACTGTATATAACAGAAGTTCCAACAAAAAGAGTTTGTTTTATGAGCATTTGTAGCAATAACTCAGTTTGGTCTTCTATCTATAAATTGTATTTAACGCTCCCTAGAAATGTGCTATGTAGCAGAATGTACACTAAGAAACAACTTTAATATTTCTGGGTTAGTAATTACTTCTGCATCACTGTATTCTAGCTATGTATGAGCTTTACGCTAATCTGCTGACGTACATAATTCTTCATATTGTGTAATGTTCAGGAACAAACAGCCTTCAGAAAAAGGAATGAAGCACTTCCACATGTGTCTCTGATTAAGAAATATATACGATGAACTACAGAAGAAGGTGATAAGTGGCCCTGCACATTATCCACAACTGTTCAGTTTTTTTCTATGCACTGTCCTGCAAACATATGCATGCTTGACAGATGTCATTTAGGCAACTATATGCCAACAATGGGTAACTACTGGGGGTTTGGAAGTAAATGCATGAAAATAACTTTGGGTGAAGATTGATTTTCCTTCTGGGATACATGATTAAAATCTGTAGCCAATATCCTGCACTGCAATGAACAGAAGAAAAGTAGAATGACGACACCCTGTTGATGAATACACAGGCTTTCTATGTTAGGGCCCATGGCAGAAAAATATTAAGTGATAGCATCCTTGCCTTTATTGAAATCTAGTTACAGTAGTGTAACAGTAAAGCACCAATAAAAGAACAGAATTCCAAGCTTCCATCAGTATCCCCTTTAACAAGCTTTAACAATGAAGCAGGCAACCGAAAGCAGGCAAGTAACCTAGTTGAATCAGAGCAATACATTTGCTTTAACTTATACTTGTAGGATAGATACTCTAAATATTGCCCTGTGACATTTACAATTGGTATCTGGATTTCTGCCTGCATGGCTTCTAAAATATGAACTGATTTTGATCTAACTTAAGTAAAATAAATTTTAACGAAGAACATATACAAAGTTTCTGACTGTTTGATCTATTAGTTCATTAATTATAAAGATTATAAGAATATTTACTTTCACAATAAAAGTTGAAACTCCTTTATTGGCAATAACATCAGACAAATACATTCTGTAGTTGCTGATCAGACCTGAAAAGCAGTTAAGAGGCATGTTGTTCGTTCCTTGTAAATAAGTCTTTTTCACTTCAGGTATATTTTCACTGCATTTAAATATGATTGAGGTCAGAACTATGGCTTAGTCATTCTAAAATACCAAATATCTACTCTTGGCATCCATTTACAGTACTCCTACGTGAGTAGTATCACCCAGCTTCTTTTTCTTAAACCACCGACAAATAGCTTAATATTTTACTGTATAAATTTCCGATACAACTTAGAATTTACTGGTATCTCAAGGATCAAGGTTTGAAAGCTGCTCAGGCCCTGAGACAGCAAAGCAGCCTCAAACTATTATGGCACCTCCATCGTACTTAGGAACTGGAATTATTTCTTGATATCGCTTTGAAGTGTTTTTGAAGTACTTGCATTGCTGTATTTACCAAAAACTTTACATTTTGCTTAATTTCTCTACAGAGAGTTGTTCTCCTAGTGCTGTGGATCCTCTAGGTGGTGTTTAGCAAAATGAAAATAGCATTTGTTTCCTATATAATTTGAAAGATGCTCAGATTATCCGAGGACTGTATGATGTACCCTTTTACTGATCTTTATAAATTCATAGCTCTGTACTGTAGAAGACATAGCAATGTAAAATTGTGTATGTGTTGTTTATTAAATAAGATTTTGAGAAAGAAAGGAATGTTGCTTCACTGTACTAAAGATCTTAAGATTGGGGGGGATTGGCAAAGTAGGGCATGTGAGCGGCTGTGCTTCACAGAGCTCCTGCTACTGATCCTATCACAGATCCTGTACCGGAGAGATTTTTGTGGCTCCTGTTGCTCCTGCAGAGTGGGCCTGGTCCGGGGCACCTCTACATACTTGCGGTGAGCCTTTACCTACAATGATGACCTGTAAAAACCGTGAGGAATTGACCGGCATGGACTTCAAACATGGCTTTGCTACTCCTCAGCTGCAATGTGCTCCTAGAGGAGGAGGTGACAAGATGAAGGAGGCTGATGGAAAGTTTGGTAAGACAAGCCACCCTGTGGGGAAGGAGTGCTCCCAAGACATGCTTTATTACACCCAGAAGATCACAGGGTCCCTGGACTCAGACACTTAGGCAGCCCCTACCCTTTCTCCCCCTATGCGGCCTGCTACTCCATTACAACTGCAGCCTTTGGGAGAGGAGGAGGACATGCAGGCTGAGCAGTGTACAAGGGACACTGATCACATAGTGGATATCTTTAAGGCTGTGCAGCACTGTACTGCATCGGTACACTCTGTGAAAGAGCAAGTGGGGGGCTTGAGAGAAGAAGTGAACTTTCTCACACATGACACCCAAAAATTAAAAGAAAGGACCACAGCTGCAGAGAGTCGCATAAGTGACCTGGAAGATAAACTTCCCCCATTGATCTCTGATACCCGCTCTACGGCATAACTAGCTAAGACTAACAATGCCAGAATGGATGATCTTGAAAAGAGTCTGTGACGTAATAACATACATATTGTAGGTCTTCCAGAACCCCACACAATTCATTGAAACCTGGCTAATTGAGATTTTTGGCAAAGAAGCATTTGCTCCTCTGTTTGCAGTAGAACGGGCACATCGCACCACTACTACCCCCTTGCCTGCTAGACAATCTCCCAAACCTGTTTTGGCATGACTTCTCAATTACAAAGATCGAGAGATCATACTACAACTGGCTAGGGAGCGTTCCAACATTCAATTCAATGGAGCTAAAGTTTCCTTTTACCCTGACTCCTCAACAGAGGTGCAGCGTAAGAGAGCTAAATTTCTTGAGGTTAAAGGCTGCCTCCGGACCCTGCAACTGACATATGAGATTCTGTACCCTGCTCACCTGAAAATCATTGCCAATAATAAGTCACACTCCTTTGATTCTGCTGCTGCAGCCTCAGATTGCTTGGACACACATGAAGCTCAACTGCAACGTCATCCATGCAATCTGGATGATTAACTCTTGCCGCCATAACTTCTTTGATTATCCAGGATGCCTGATATGCCTTGTTCATTCCTCACCGGGAAGTTATTAATGTAGACTGCCGCAATACTGAGCTCTACTAACGTTTGATGTAATAACTGAATAATAGCACTAGTATCTGAATGACAGTTAGCAATATGCGATTCATTCCACTCGCACCTGGGTATCAGCAATCTGGCTCAGCGGGTAAGCGAACACTCAGTTCACCAATGTTTTTTGGATTCGTTTTGTTAGGCACCATTATGCCACTGTTCTGAATGAACTTTCAAACCCTTTTTCCAGTGTTGGCCATCTTAACTCAATCTTTTGTGAGCTGTGCGGTGCCTTGCCTTCTGACTGTTTTGAAGGGGCAGTGGAGCCTTTGATACTGAGATTCTCTTTTCCTAGCGATATCCTAACACTACTACATCTACTCTGTTTATGGAAGACATCCCTGTGATCTCATGCTCTGTTACCTGTGTCTTAGCAGTTGTTTATATACCTCCACCCTTTTCAACTAATATCTTGAGACAATTGGTAGAGTTTTTGCTTGATAAGCCTAATGTGCCGTTGTTTGTGCTGGATGACTTTGATGGGTATCTGGTACCCACTTTGGATAAGCACCCCCCCGGCTGTAGCGGGTTCCCAGGCTAGAGGGACTGCCCTTGGTCGTTCCTTGTCTGAAGTAGATTGGGTAGATTGCTGGCGTATGCGTTACCCCACTTCCCGTCAGTTCTCCTGCTTCTCCAAAACCTTTGTGCATAGATTTGTGTATTGGAAATTCATTAGCAGTTTCCCTAATTAAAATGATTACTTATAGCCCTAGAAGTGTATCCGATCACTCACCATTAGTGGTCAAGATACATATTAAACCTGGGTTGGCTCTCCCTTGGGCTCCGTGGAAATTAAATGCTTTTTGGTTGAACTTGATCCCTTCCCATGACACAGTAGCGCAACAGATCGATGATTTCTTCCATCATAATGATCTTCAAGCCGACCCTTTGCTTACTTGGGATACATTTACGGCATTCCTCCAGGGAGTATTTGTGTCAGAAATATCTGTGATTAAAACTAAGACGAGGATGCACAAGGCACAGGTTACACAGCAGGCACAGCTATTGGAGTGTACGTATATAGATAACCCAACTGAATCTAACAAACAGCCATGGTTATCAGTGCAGTAGGTGCTTCTTCGCCTGACCAGCTCACAGGCGGAGATGAGGCGTTTCTTTTCCAAACAAACATTCTATGAGGAAGGTGAGCAGACTGGCTGCTTGTTAGCCAAATTAATTCAGACTCAACGCTCAGTACAACCAATTGGGTCATCGATTTGCTCAATGGGTAAACTAGTGAATATACCCTCCACTATTATGGAGGAGCTAGTTCATTATTATACGGACCTCTACTCATCTAAATCTTCATCAAGTTTGAGACCCTGGACAAATATGTTATGGATACCCCTTTACTTAAACTCTCTCCTGCCCATAAACTACTCCTGGACACACCTATTACAATAGAGGAGCTTGCCAGGGTGATCAGTCTGTTCCCCAATAATAAGGCTCTGGGGGAGGATGGTCTTCCAATGGAGGTCTATAAGATATATGCTGATTCTATGCTGCCATGACTATTAGCGGTGCTTTAGGCAGTTTATGACAGACGCACTTAACCAGCCTCCATGACCAGGTCCACAGTGGAACTGCTGCTGAAGCCAGACAAGATGGCCACTGATCTCAATTCCTATAGACCTATCTCTTTGTTACAGTCTGATGTGAAGATCCTAGCCAAAGTATTAGCACACAGTTTAACCTCCCTAGCGGTCTGATTATTTCAGATTTTTGGTGCTGAAAGCGGTACCATTATTTTGCATGGAAATATGTAGTTTTTTTTATTGTAGGCTGTAATTTTTAGGAATAACTCACTGAAATCTGTCCGAACAAGAGTCTATTAAAATTTGAAACACAAAATCAAAATTATAATTTAATAAATAATCATAAAAAATAATAATATAATAATACATTTAATTCAATAATATAATCAAACCAAAAACACTGAAATTTGAAATATAGCGCCAAGTTCGCACATTGCTGAGCAAAGTCTCAAAATCGTTTTCAGTGTCTGATGACAAATTTCCCCACAAATCATTATCACTCAATTCTGCAAGTGGTTCTGATTTACTATCACTGTTCTCTAGCTGGTCTAAAACCGATTTTGACCTAAAGGGACGCTTTTTGGACGCCATGGACTTTTCTCAGTTTCCAGGCAGAAAGAACAGACAAAATGCAGGCAGGGCACAGGACAAAGCACTAGGGACAAAATGTATGTGAAATGGGTTGAAACAGCAATGTTTTGCTATGTAAAATTTGTTTGGAAAAAAATGACATTTTTTAAAATTTCCTGCCGCCGGCGGCGCCCGTACGTCCCGACATCACAGGGACCGGAACACAGAAGCCGGATGCCGGCATCGGCCGAAGGAGATGGCCGGGGACGCTGCAGGGGACACATCGTGGGAGCAAAGGACAAGGTAAGCTCTGCAGGGACTCCCTATGCAGCGCCGCATGGTAAGTCCAAGTGTAGCTCGGGGTTACCGCTTTTGGCACTGACATTTTACCCCGAGCTACACTCGGAAATACCGCTAGGGAGGTTAAATAAAATCATCGCCACAATAGTGAACCCTGGTCAGGCAGGTTTTATGCCACAAAGATCTACTGCTGTCAACTTACGTAGAATATTTATTAATATGCAAACACCAGCTGACAACATGGGAACCTAGAGCACTGTTGTCGATTGATGCAACTAAGGCATTTATAGTATAGAGTTGGACTATTTGTGGAGAATTCTAGAGAGACATGGATTCGGCTAGCATTTTATAACCTGGATAAAACTTTTATATCATTCTCCCTGTGCAGCTATCAGACAAGGCATAGCAACTTCCCTAACCTTTCAACTAGCTAGGGGTATCCGACAGGGAAGCCCCCTCCCCCCACTATTGTTTGCATTGGCCATTGAGCCTCTGGCAGCGTGAATTCTGGCTAGTGAGAATGTAGTGGGTTTTCGATATGGTAAGATCCACAAGAAAATATTGTTATATGCAGACGATGTATTGCTTTTGCTTGGCGATACAGGCCCATTCTTACAAACAACCATGCATATAATCTCTCAATTTTCAAAATATTCTGGGCTAATAATTAACTGGTCTAAGTCAGCCCTGCTGCCACTTGATGGGGTCACGGACCCAGAAATGTCTACTTTCTGTCTGGTTATAATAACGACCTCCTTTAAATACCTGGGTATTCTCATTAGTTCCAATTTACTAGACTGTTGTCGATTAAATCTAGCCCCGTTGCTGACCCGATTTAAAGACAAGGTGAAGATATGGTCTAAGTTCTGGTTGTCTCTGGCAGGTACAGCGAACCTTATAAAAATTATATTTATGCCCCAATTGCTGTACTTTCTTCACAACTCGTCAGTAATGATTACGCTGAAAACTTTCTCTATCGTAAATACTATTTTTCGCTCCTTACTTTGGGGAAACCGCCCACCATGGATACTAATAGAACAGCTAAAGCGTCTGAAGGATAGAGGGGGGATAGTTTTGCCCAATCCCTGGTTGTATTATCTGGCTAGCCGTGTGCAACAGCTGTACAAAGGTATGGTAAAAGGAGACACCACTTGTGCCATGGATGATGACTCCATTACATTGTACGGCCTCTAGCTCATTACTGGAAGGTCTTGAGGCTCAATCTTTTTGTAAACCAAATAAGTCCCTCCCTACCTCTCGACTAATACATAAAATTTGGGTCGAGGTCAAGCAGCTGCATCAGGTTACAGGTCACACCGCATATAGTCCCATATGGAATAATGCGGCATTACCAGAACTTGCCAAGCTACAAAATGCCTCTAAGTGGAAATCCGATGGGATACCTAATTTGAAACATATATTCAACAATGGTCAACTAATATCATTTGATACATTGAAGTCCAGGTATAATTTACAGTCTACAATGTTATTTTATTACATACGGTTAAAACATGCAGTTACCGCTCAAAGTCCATCAGTCTTATGGCACTCCTCCCCCACCCCCATTTTCAATTATTTGCACTCAGTTACAACTACTAAAGGGCTTATTTCTCACTGCATTACCATTCTTCTGACAGACTATTTAGAAAAATACCCAAATAAGGCAGTGGGAGCGAGACGTGGGGGCTTTTGAGAAAGACCAGTGGAAAGTTGCTCTGCAGTCTATCCATCTTAGCTTGCTGACGGTTTCACACTGTATATCACAACTGTATATTGTACTTAAGGCTCATTATACACCACCTAAAATGTGTACGATGGGGCTACGCCAGGACCCTGTTTGTGGCAGATGTAAGCGGGACCATGGGGATCTTATTCACATGCTATGGTAGTGCCCGAAACTTCATCGATATTGGGAAGAAGTGGTCAACACTCTTAATTTAGTGTTTCAAACTAACAATTCTAGACCCTAAACAATGCCTTTTGGGTATTTTATGTTGGTGGGTGCACAGGTAAATTTTAGAAACTTTGGGAAGCATGGTTGGCCACTCCAGGTCTAGCCCCATTTGATTTGGTAATGCATAGGCTATTGTAATTATCGTTTCATGATGTACTCTGCCTGCTGCTTTTTTACTACCTGCCTAATTTCATCTGGATTAGCAAGTAGGGAGATCTATATGCTCTATTTTCCACTGGTCCACTGCTGGAGAGGAACATCTGCTGCTCTGTATGTGGGATTCCGCATATGACTTTACTACATAATAATACCACAATTTTGTTGTACTTATTTGTTCATTGGACAACTGGTAACACTGGGAATTTTCTATTAGTACTCTTGTTCTTTTTTGTTAATGGATGATTCTTTCGTACTGTTTTATATATGGTACTATATTCTGTTCTTTGTATGCCTTAAACATTAATAAATAATATTTCTGATTTAAAAAAAAAGATCTTAACATTGATCATGGATTTTGATGCATTTTGTTCTAACAGTGATATTAAAGCCATCTTGGTGAGTTTTTAGTAAAGTCCAATGACTCCTGTCCCTCATTATCCGATTCATTTCTAACAGGAAGAATTGCTGTTACAATACTTCCTATTAGTACCTGCTATAATGAATGACAGGGATAGGGGCCTTAGTGCCAGGGTCTATCCATTATTATTTCACTGCAATAGTTTCTATTATTTCTTGGCCTGAGTCTAGAGGGACCAATAAATGGGACTACACTCTGTTTTGTTATAAAAGAAAACACAATAGTTGTTGTATGGTAAGGTAGTAAGTGTTCCAAAGGACCTCTCTACTAGTTTATTAAAAAAGAAATAGCAATATATCTAATACAAAAATAACAGTAAACACTTTTAGAAGCTGTGATTTGTCAAAGGAAACCACTGACTGTTGGCATTTCCCCACCTCTAAAGCACGTTACAAACTACTGTCTTTATCGTAGTCTGTGTATGTTTTTGGAAGCAAGTCAAGTACCTAACTGAAAATCTCTGTGTTTTAGAAGAAGAACAAAGCACCCAGAAAAAACACAAACACACTGAGGAATTATAAAGCCTCTGTCTAGGGCAGCAGGGAATTGATGGTTGTATCTACAGGCTTTGGGACCTCCTGGGATAGAAAGGAGTATAGTGGAAACCCAGGGCACAGCAAGAACATAAATCTGAACACAATGTAGACACACAGGGAAGTAGGTACAGAATCACGGCAGAAAAACTGTTGTAGATGAATTTGGCAAGTGAAAGTAAATGGTTCATCAGGGTGCATGGATTGGGGACTTCAGGTCTTTGCCAGACCCACTATAGGGACCAAACAGGAGCAAACAGGCCACTGCAGATCAGATTAGGATATACAAGGCAGATGATCCTAGCCTAAACACACAAGCAAACAGAGGATGAACTCAGTACTGACTAGCCCACCAGAACTGGCCAGTGACAGCAGAGGACCTAAAAAGCCACAAACGCAGGACAGATAAAGACACAGGTTGCAAAAACACAGACTGGCAGAATAGCCGTGACACATTTGACTTTCAATAATGGGGAAAACACACCAGAATCATGACAGATCCAATGCAATGCAAGTTCTCATTAACAGTCACACCCAGGACCCTAATGCTGCAACCCTACTGTCCCTGCTTGTGGGAGAATCTGTTAGAAACTACTGTCCATTAGTTTCTAATGGACTTTAGGAGTAAAAAAAAAAAAAATCACATAGAAATACAAGAAAAATATTTCCTGATGGGCGTACTATTAACAAATATGCATTTGGGTAGGACTAAATTTGTACTCCCCAAAACACTGCTAACAAACAGGAGGCTAATATTATTTAATATTTACATACTAACTTCCAGTATACAATATACTATATGACATTATGTATAACACAGTAAAAAGTTCCTTCTATAAACTAGCTTACAGTCTAAAAATGCTAATTAAAAGTTAAATAAAAGAGCAGTTGATGGTAGGAAAATCACTTGGCATAGTAAATGGAACATACCACGCACAACAAAACACTGAAATGCATCAGTACTATGAAACATACAGTCACATTAGAATTACAGTGAATTTTATTACAACACAAGCCAGTATTTCAACCCATATAAGGCTCTTTGTGTGTTTATGGGAATGCCCTGCTAGTTGCTGTTTGTGGTTTTTATTTTGTAGGCCGCTGTTCCAGATTCAGTTGGACTGCACAATGTATTAAGCAAAAACAGAAGGCAGCTGGAAAGCCTGTCTCTAAACTGCAAGGCAAGCCAAGTGGAACACTTCATAGGGGTTAACTCAGAACTTCTTCAACAGCATTCATAAAGCTGAATGTTAGCTGATATGAATAAATCCTAATGACTGATGAATTATGGCAATCCAGCAGTGCCACTGAGCAGCAAAGTGTACACATTTGTGAATATTACACTGTTTTGCACCCAGGTTAAGTGATTTACATGCAGTGACCATGAGTTGATTAGAGTACGTCAGACTGCCTGTGTACACAGTACAACTGATTTTACAGGCAAGTAAGTAAAACAACATATTTTCAAACATGAGATATTTTCTTGCCTTGATTACATTTCCATGTCTAACCTAACAGCAATTTATTTATTTATTTTTTTTTGGGGGGGGGGGATATTGTGCATTCCATTCCCATTTCATAGAGTTCCTCTTAATTTCATGTTCTTCTGCTGCCTCAAGAAGCTTATGAGTAAGCCTACATTCAAGTAAGATGATAAGGCAGTGTGTTCTGTTGCCAGACAAGCCTCTCTTACTAGAATATTGTAGACTTTATAATGATTTATGAATCACATCTTTGCATTCTGCGCTTACTCACATATGTGACTACAGTTGCGCTATAAAGAAACTTGCATATTTTTTTTTTTTCAATCTAGATTTGTCCCTGAATGAATCAGAGTGCATTTACTCAGAACACTGCAGATTTATTTAGTTTAGTGTCTGAGAAGGGAGAAAAAACTTTGATTAATGAACTGTAGATTAACATTCTTTTGTGAACAGTAAAAACATTCTCGAATTGAGGCTAAAAAAATGAATGAAATATAAGTGGAGTATAAAAACTTGTCACATTAAATATGTTTACAGGGTTTGCGTATATAATATATTGTATATATGTAATTGCCATCTCTCTGTGTACACATATCTACTCCACATACTGTACATACCTTGGTTTTCACAGCATGGAACCTCTATATTTCGGCATGGAACATATTGTATGGATTAGTGGTACAGAGGCATTGTTCTTGCCATCTTGAATAGTATTCCATGCTGATTCATAATGTGATGATAGATAATGTAAGCCTCCTGTCCTCTTATCTCTGTTTGATGCTTTCGTAGAATTTCTTTACTAGCCAAGCATCTGTTTTAAACACAAAAACTCACCAACTATTCACATTTTACATAGGTATTTGTGACAGCATTTATACCCCAGTTCGTGACATTCAAGCAATGGAAAGTTTGGATCTGGAGCAGCAATGTTTCAGGGTTTATTTGTAGTTTCTATCTTACAGTAGAAGGCTTATAGCTCTATACTAGTGTTTTAACATAACTGCAAAATAACTGTAAATACAAATAAATTTGATAATAGAAGGATGTAACCAAATGACACTGTAAATGACATGTGTGTCATAAACAACTGACATTTTTAAAATAAAAAACTGTTTCTATCTTCTGATCTGCTGCAGCATCTTTGCAGCCATTTCATGTCTACATGCATGCATTTTAGCAATGGCTGCATTGCATTTTTCAAGGCAGATTTCCTGATGGTGACAACTGTGGACTATGCCTGCATAAGGTGTGCTGGAACAGCCACATACAGTCTCCATCGGAAACCTGTGTGACAAAGTGTCAAGGCAGGAGCACAACTATGAAGAGAGGGGCAGAGTGTTGTCAGCCTATAACAGGAAGTACCCAAACAAGGGTCTTCATAGCACTAGTTTTAAAATTGCATTCAAGTGGAACTAAACTAGAAACAAAAAACATCTAGAAGGTACAACTTTCTGGAATGCATTTACCTGTCTTTTCTGCCCCCAAACAAATATTTTTGTTTGTTGTTAGCAATTTGTTTCACTTGTTTATACTGCTTGTGGTGGATGCATACTGCAGTGTACACTCCCAGCCATCCTCAGCATCTGCAAGATGGTGAGATTGGAGCCGGGTGACAGGCTAATATAATTCCAGCTAACATCTGAAAAAGTTACATCATCAGTGATAGACCAGTAGCCAGATGTCAGACCCAAAAAAAGCATAGAAGTATTTTAGCAGCAAAAAGGAATGAAGCAGTGATAGGGTTCAAAGAGCTGCACGTTCTGGAGTAGGGAAAACCCAGATAAGTCTGACAAAATATCCAAGTATGCTGCAAGAAATTGCACATTATGGCCAGCACGCCTACTTTCGGTCATGCTACAATTCTGTTTGGCAAAGCTTAGATTATTTCTTAATGATCGGTATTACAGTATATTGCTATACTTTATTTTAAACATAACCAATACTAACTCATGTAATCTCCAAATTTAAAATGTTCCAAATTTTGAAAATTGGTGCTGTCAAAACAAAACAGTTTCTAAGCATGTGTTTTGTATTATATCATACTGTATTGCATCATAAATACTGTCATATAAAATTCTAGAACCTTGAATGCAGTATACTATACGGTCATAATCTCTATGTTAGATGCAAATATTTAGATGCCAAATGTACAGTGTATTAAAAATTTATATCATGCAGATTACCCAAAACCCATCAGTATGCTCACGGAACATCAAACAGATATATACTCCCTACAAATGTGAGAACCTTCAAAACTACTGCAGATGCATCCTAAGCAAAGTAGCACAAGATCATGCAGTGCACTATATAATGTCACCACTACGGGACTATAGTATAGTAAATCCAAGCACTAATCAAGTCCTACTTCCAGGAAATTCATAGAATTAATGGCAAGCATTACATGAGAAGAATAACAAATACAGCAGATGCTTAATGTTAGCAACTACTGCATAGCCATATGTTTGTAATGACCTAACTTTGTTCGTAACATAACTGTAACATAACTAAGGCTACATTAAACATAGCATTAGCAAATACAAAAAGGGGAGAGGGGAAACATAGCACCCCTAAAAATGGGGACTTTTGAGGCACAACATATATCTAAAATCATTTTATATTTCATGTCATTGACATTAAATAAACAATGATTTTAGATATACAGTATATGTTGTGCCTCAAAAGTCACCATTTTTTAGGGGTGATTTTGTATTTTTTAGGAGTGACTTTCCCCTCTCCCCTTTTTTGTCTATGAATATTAATATTAGGGATGTGGCTCTATTTTATTTTAACTAGTGAAATATTATAGCATTAGCAAACATTTGGAAACAAATGAATATTAGCATTTTGGTAAAGATGTAATGAAAACAAGAAATGTTTTTTAATTCAAGGACCCTCCTGCGATTAACACTTATAAGGGTGAAATTAGAAGGGTCCAATCAAACTTTGCTGGTCTGGTGCATTGGGTTAACACGTGTGCATTAACATGCGTTGTGTCACACATTAACATGCATTGCATTATGGCGGCCCATTTAAATGAGTGGGCTGCCAACCAAATGCAGAGCAGGGTGTTATTGTGCCTTGGGGTGTACTGCACCACAGGTGTGTCCAAGGTCCACTGGGTTAGTGCACTGGGGCACCTTTAAAAAGGAATGGCACCACAGTGCATTAACATATGTAAAATGAGTGCAACACACCTTGACGGCAACGCATATGGGCCTTTGAATTGTTTAGGTTAAAATTCAAACAATGTTTGCTATGTTTTACCAAAGTGCCTATTTTCCCTTTTTAAGTATCACTTTTGAGACATTATTGTTTTTTTTACTATTAGCTTTAAAGGTATATAATTATCAAAAATGCATACTTGTGGCACATAAAAGTATCTAAATCTGTATGGTTTGTAGGCTGCATACATTTTATCCATGTTTCCTGTTGTATATCACCAGGGTCTTGTTTCTTTGAACAGATTTTGGTTAAATTTTTTTGTACTGTTCCTGTTACCACTGGTCTTTGTTATTACACAGAAAGAAATATACAGTTGGGGGTTATTTATTAAAACTGGGGAGTACAAAATCTGGTGCAATTTTGCATAGAAACCAATCAGCATCAAGGCTTTATTGTTAATGTTTAATTGAACAAGCTGAAGTTAGAAGCTAATTGGCTACCATGCACAGCTGCACCAGATTCAAAGTGCACCAGTTTTAGTAAGGGTCCTTTCACATGGGCGTTCCATTTTTTTTCATCAGTTCAGTCACGTTTTTTCAAAGAAAAAACAGGTGAGTTTACATTCATTTTTTTGATCCATTTACATCCGTTTTTTCATCCGTTTACATCCGTTTTTGGTCTGTTAATATCCCGTTCACATCAAGCCAGACTTTGAAATCATGTGACTTTGAAGTGGTACAATTTCACAGTCGAATGACATGCCGATTTCAGGTGACATCTGAAGTCAATTCACAAAAGGAAATAAATAATTAAATGCATGTAATTAAGTAGTGGTCCAGGCATGTGGTATGTACTGTATCTGTCAGTACTGTCATGGGTTGTTAAGGAATGGGTGGCTGCCGAGTCCCTAACAAACTATAAGTCATCAGCTGTCAGCGGGGTTCCCACTGACAGCTGAATGTAAAAAAAAAAAAATTGCCGGCAATTAAAAAATAATTTAAAAAAATTATGTGGGGTTCCGCCCCCCTCCATCCATACCAAGCCCTTCAGATCTGGTTTGGATTTTAAGGGGAACTCCCACTAAAAAATGTAAAAAAAAATGGTGTTGGGCCCTCCCCCAAAATCCATACCAGACACTTATTCAAGCATGCAGTAGGTCAGGAAAGGGGGTGGATGAGCAAGCGCCCCCCCCTCCTAAACCATACCAGGCCACATGCCCTCAACATTGGGGGGGCTTTGGGACACGGGGCTCCCCACTCCTCCCTTACATATTTAAAAACTGCCAAGCCAGCGCAGCAGTCAGACGGCCGGGAGCCAGCGTCAGGAGCAGACCCTTTTTTTTTTCTTTTTTCGGGGCAGTGGCGGGCATCGTGACTGAAGTTGGATCTACTTCGGGGGAAATTCTTTTATTTTCCTTCTTTTAATAAAGAACTTCTCAAAGACTGACTCCTGCCTTTTTTCACACTACACTTTTTTTGTGTGAATGGGTAGCGTTACCATGTACCCCATACTCATTCAAATGGGGCAGGGGCGGGATCCTTTAGATTCTGATAAGCCCCCCGCCCGCAGACCCCCACAACCACAGCTCAGGGTTGTGGGGGTGAGGCCCTTGTCCCCATCAACATGAAGAGAAGGTGCTTTGGGGGGGGAACCCCTCGCCCCAAAGCACCCCCCATGTTGAGGGGTCGCTCATCCCTCCCCCCCTTTCCTGACCTGCCGGGCTGCATACAATCCGTTGACATCCATTTTTCGTCTGTTCTGGGTTTTTTTGGATGAAGAAAAATAGGGTTTTCTTTTGTTAAAAAAAACGGATGTTAACGGATGCGGACATTACTGGATGTAAATGGATGATCATCCTTTTACATCCCCTAGTCCATAGAAATACATGGTTGTCTTTTTCATACACAAATGGACAGATCAAAAACGGACATATGGAACGCCCGTGTATAACAATCAAAATTAAGAGACAGGCTCTGTTCACACTAGGGTGATTTTGGATTCGACTTGAGTTGCACAGAAGCGCATGATAATGGAAATCATATTATTTTCAATGGTGGACTTTCACATCAATGAAACTCAGCACAGAGCAATGTTTGGCTTATGAAGCCCTCTTATTAATATAGGTCTGACCCAGATACATACACTATACTGCTAAAAAGTATTGGGACGCCTGCCTTTACACACACATGAACTTTAATGGCATCCCAGTCTTAGTCCGTAGGGTTCAATATTTAGTTGGCCCACACTTTGCAACTATAACAGCTTCAACTTTTTCTGGGAGGATTTAGGAGTGTGTCTATGGGAATGTTTGATCATTTTTCCAGAAGCACATTTGTGAGGTCAGGCACTGATGTCGGACGAGAAGGCCTGGCTCGCAGTCTCCGCTATTTTTCATCACAAAGGTGTTCTATTGGGTTGAGGTCAGGACTCTGTGCAGGCCAGTCAAGTTCCTCCACCCTAAACTTGCTCATCCATGTGTTTATGGACCTTGCTTTGTGCACTGGTGTGCAGTCATGTTTGAACTTCAAGGGACCATCCCCAAACTGTTCTCACAAAGTTGGGAGCATGCAATTGTCCAAAATGTCTTGGTATGCTGACTCTTTAAGAGTTCCTGGAACTAAGGGGTCAAGCCCAACCCCTGAAAAACAATTGCACACCATTATCCCCCCTCCACAAAACTTTACACTTGGCACAATGCAGTCAGGTAAGTTCCATTCTCCTGGCAACCACCAAACCCAGACATGGCCATTGGATTGCCAGACAGAGAAACTTAATTGGTCACATCTAGAGGCCAGTGGTGGTGTGCTTTATACCACTGCATCTGATGCTTTGCATTGCACTAGGTAATGTAAGGCTTGGATGCAGCTGCTTGGCCATGGAAACACATTCCATGAAGCTCTCTACGCACTGTTGTTGTGCTAATCTGAGGGCCACACAAAATTTGGAGGTCTTTAGCTATTGACTCTGCAGACAGTTGGTGACTTCTGCGCACTATGTGCTGAACCCGCTCTGTCATTTTACGTGGCCTACCACTTCGGGTCTGAGTTTCTGTTGTTCCCAGTTGCTTCTACTTTGTTACAATACCACTAACAGCTGACCGTGGAATATTTAGTAGCATAGAAATTTAAATTCACTGAGCTCCTGAGGGCGACCCATTATTTCACAAATGTTTGTAGAAGCAGTTTGTGTGCCTAGGTGCTTTATTTAATACACCTGTGGCCATGGAGGTGATTAGAACACCTGAATCCAATGATTTGGAGGGGTGTCCCAATACTTTTGGCAATATAGTGTACAGGTGAAACTCGAAAAATTAGAATATCATGCAAAAGGTAAAAATATGTGTGTGTAACTTGCAAGGTGTAAGGAGGTGAGCGCACATCTTTTTAAGAATTCACGAAAAGTTACAATTGGTGTGTTTGGATCACGTCATCACAAATCCCTTTTATTTGGACTATTATTATTTGAGTAATGGGACTGTTTTTTTATTTTATTTGATTCACATCACATTCAACTTGATATTCATTTATTTATGTATGGTATATTGTTTGTTTTTCATGGATATATAATTTGAAGTCACTCATTTATAAGTTTGATAGAGATTGGGAGCGCAACACTTTTTACTTATATGGCAACTTAAAAGGTGAAACTAATATATGAGATAGACTCATTACATGCAAAGCAAGATAGTTCAAGCTGTGATTTGTCATAATTGTGATGATTTTGGCTTACAGCTCATGAAAACCCCAAATCCACAATCTCGGAAAATTAGAATATTGTGAAAAGGTGCAATATTCTCGGCTCAAAGTGTCCCACCCTAATCAGCTAATTAAACTAAAACACCTGCAAAGGGTTCCTGAGCCTTTAAATGGTCTCTCAGTCTGGTTCAGTAGGAATCACAATCATGGGAAAGACTGCTGACCTGACAGTTGTGCAGAAAACTATCATTGACACCCTCCATGAGGAAGGAAAGCCTCAAAAGGTAATTGCAAAAGAAGTTGGATGTTCCCAAAGTGCTGTATCAAAGCACATTAATAGAAAGTTATGTGGAAGGGAAAAGTGTAGGAAAAAAAAGGTGCACAAGCAGCAGGGATGACCGCAGCCTGGAGAGGATTGTCAGGAAAAGGCCATTCAAAAGTGTTGGGGACTTTCACAAGGAGTGGACTGAGGCTGGAGTCAGTGCATCAAGAGCCACCACACACAGACGGATCCTGGACATGGGCTTCAAATGTCGTATTCCTCTTGTCAAGCCACTCCTGAACAACAAACAATGTCAGAAGAGTCTTACCTAGGCTAAAGAAAAACAGACCTGGTCTGTTGCTCAGTGGTCCAAAGTCCTCTTTTCCGACGAGAACAACTTTTGCATCTCATTTGGAAACCAAGGACCCAGAGTATGGAGGAAAAATGGAGAGGCACACACTGCAAGATGCTTGAAGTCCAGTGTGAAGTTTCCACAGTCTGTGTTGATTTGGGGAGCCATGTCATCTGCTGGTGTTGGTCCACTGTGCTTCATTCAGTCCAGGGTCAATGCAGCCGTTTACCAGGAGATTTTGGAGCAATTCATGCTTCATTCCGCAGACAAGATTTATGGGGATGCTGACTTCATTTTCCAGCAGGACTTGGCACATGCCCACACTGCCAAAAGCACCAAAACCTGGTTCAGTGACCGTGGGAATACTGTGCTTGATTGGCCAGCAAACTCGCCTGACCTGAACCCCATAGAGAATCTATGGGGCATTGCCAAGAGAAAGATGAGAGACATGAGACCAAACAATGCAGGAGAGCTGAAGGCCGCTATTGAAGCATCCTGGTCTTCCATAACACCTCAGCAGTGCCACAGGCTGATAGCTTCCATGCCACGCCGCATTGAGGCAGTAATTGCTGCAATAGGGGCCCAAACCAAGTACTGAGTACATATGCATGCTTATACTTTTCAGAGGTCCGATATTGTTCTATGTCTAATCCTTGTTTTATTGATTGTAATATTCTAATTTTCTGAGATTGTGGATTTGGGGTTTTCATGAGCTGTAAGCTATAATCATCACAATTATGACAAATCACAGTTTGAACTATCTTGCTTTGCATGTAATGAGTCTATCTCATATATTAGTTTCACCTTAAGTTGCATTACTGAAATAAATTAACTTTTGCACGATATTCTAATTTTTCGAGTTTCACCTGTATATATAAAAGCATAGTGGTTGATTTGCTACAGTCAAGGGAATTTTCCCATAGCTTAGTGAATGTTTGAAAATTCACTTTGCAAAGAATACCCAATCACATGCAAGGAAAATAAAGGGTGTATGTTTGCTTGCACATGAATATCAGTGGAAGTCAGTACAGCTTAACCGCTTTCACTAAATCTAAGGGAAACTTCCCTTGCAAAATAATTTCCTATTTGCCTTTAGTAAATCAATCCCTTAGTATTTGCATTGTAGTATCTTGTCTTATTAGAACAGAAAAAAATAAATTTGCTAAAGAGCTGCTGCAATTTAACCCCCCTGGCGGTATTCCCAAGTGTAGCTCAGGGTAAGGTTTCAGTACCACAAGCGGTAACCCCGAGCTACACTCGGGAATACCATGCGGCGCTGCTCCACGATCCCTGTATCACTTACCTTGTCCTGCGCTCCCACGATGTCCCTCCTGCAGTGTCCCCGACAATGTAATCCGGCGGATGCCGGCATCTGTCATCTGGGTTCCATCCCCTGTGAGCGTCGGGACGTACGGGGGACGGAACGGCGGGAAATTCAAAAATGACAAAAAGTGACATTCACTAAAATCACTAAAATCACATAGTATTCCATTACTGTATCAAACCATTTCACATACATGTTGTCCCGAGTGCTTTGTCCTGTGCCCTGCCTGCATTTTTACTGTTCTTATTGCCTGGAAACTGAGAAATGTCCATGGTGTCCAAAAAGCGTCACTTTAGGTCAAAAGCGGTTTTAGACCAGCTAGAGAACAGCGATAGTAAATCAGAACCACTTGCAGAATTGAGTGATAATGATTTGTGGGGAAATTCGTCATCAGACACTGAAAACGATTTTGCGACTTTGCTCAGTGATGTGCGAACTTGGCGCTATATTTCAAATTTAAGTGTTTTTGGTTTGATTATATTATTAAATTAAATTTATTATTATTATATTATTATTTTTATGATTATTTATTAAATTATAATTTATGATTTAGTGTTTCAAATTTTATCATACCCGGGATGTTTACTAGACTCTTGTTCGGACAGATTTCAGTGAGTTATTCCTAAAAATTACAGCCCTACAATAAAAAAAAAACATATTTCCATGCAAAATAATGGTACCGCTTTCAGCACCAAAAATCTGAAATAATCATACCGCTAGGGAGGTTAAATATTCCTGAAAAAGTCCAATACTGCAAGGGTTTTCTACTTTTAAAGTCTGCGCAATGTTGGGCACGGGAAAGTAGACTATACTGAAGCTGGGAAGTTACATGAGGAATTTTAATTTCATGCTATTGAGTAAAGTAACCCCTTGTTTCCTACCAATATGCTATGGTAGTTGTATTTGATAACAAAACATTAGATCTTAAAATCAATCGTACATTTTATTTTCTAAACACTAATTCAGAACCTTTAAGCATCAGATTTCTTTGGCCAGATGCTGAACCTCAGGGATTTTCAAGCATCTATACGTCTCATGGCTAATGTTTCAATATTCTTAAAGAATCAGTGATAGGACATGTCTCACTTACCAGTGATAATTTAAATGCAAGTGGAGCCTGAGCTGAGTCAGCCCCCATCTCCTAATATGTTTCAGGTACCACAACAGTGAGATCTCCCTGCCAAAATTCCCAACTCTCTACCTGTCCACCTGGGGTCTTTAGGTGTTAATGCCCACTGTTTCACGTTCTAGCCCCTCCTGTTGTGTTTATCTTAATATATATAAAAAATACAGCAGGGAGACTGGGACTCCCTCATAATGTCTGCAGCAGGTGTGGAGACCCAGTAACTCAAGATCAACTATCTCACCAACACAAGAATTTGTCAGGAGTTCATCTCTCTAAGTGGCATATGCCATGTGTGCAATGTGTCAGTGCAAAGGGGCACCATTCTGATCTCCTCTCACTCACAGAACAATATGAGGATCACATCAAATCAATTTGCAGCCATCATCAGTACACTAGCAATACACTGTGTTTGGTGTCACTGCCCATGATATGCTGATCGCAGTTGAGAGAGCAGCACAAATCTAGTCAAACTGAGATGCAGCTTGAGTGCTTGGATGGCTTTGCATATGCTGCACAGAGTGTACCCATCTAGCTGTAAATCAGAGAAAACAATTGGAGCAGACTGTACAATCAGTGTGCTTTGCCTTTTTGCATGATACTGTTGTCCCCTAGGCATCTGCTTCTAGTAATGATGAGTTTAGATTGATATGTATGTAGGCCTATGGAAAGGGTGAAGAAGGGCATGCTGTAGACTGAAGATGTAAACAAGTACCTTCATAAGGTTTAGGGTGATAGGTAATCTGCTACCTGTATCATCAAAACATCAAAATATAAAGACTGGTGTTCTTTTATTGATTTAACACAGGGGTGCTCAACATTGTGCCCTCAGAGCCCTCTGATTTGGCCCTCCACCTCAAACTGAAAGCAGAAGTTTTGGAGCGTTTTCAGAAAATGCATCACACCTGCAAGATATAGTAGAAGTCTATGTAAAAGAGCAGCTAACCCAAAGGAAAATCACAGACTCACTGCACTGCACCCACGGTGTGGGTAACCCACAGCAAATCATTGTGAAAGCAACCTTAGAGGGGAACTGTATGGACTGGTTCACATTTGTGATTTAGGGGGCTGTAAAACCCCATAGTTGATATGTGTTTTTACCACATCCCCCAACAATAGGTGTAGTGTGTGTGGCCTCCCTGTCAAGTTTTGTTTTACACTTGGATAGGATGGGCAGCAACCATTGAAAATTGACTTCTCTTCTCCCTCCTGCGGCATTCAGCTGCAGGAGGAAAATGTTCATTACCCTATTCAAAATAAAAAAAATCAAAATTCAGAACCATTTCATTTTATTGTGGCCCATGAAGCATTGCTAAATCACTTGAGTGGCCCTCGCTCTTCAAAAGGTTGAACACCCATGCTTTAACAGCAGTTCTGCTATTATTGAGGGTTTTGAAAATAGTACTGCTTTCTTGTAAATGCACCACCTTACTGAGTATAAGGTCTTTGTTTTTACAACAAATAGGTAAAATGCACAGGACAGTTCCTTATAAATCTCCCTTATTCGGCACTTCAACGCCTAACGCTAGCTGAAACCACAGCCTACCACTAAAAAAACCATATGAATGATTCAGTGAAAATATCTAAGCTTTTAGCTATACGATCCAGCAGCCAGCTCTCTATGCTGCTTCAGCCCATAAAAAAAATTTGTATTTGCATGTACAATCTCACATCTTTTATACAAGATTCATTAACTTAGCTTTTTATATCCTAATGATATATTTCACTGTGACATATTGTTTTTTCTTTTATAGCCAAGCATTAATGTTAAGAAATACTATTGTTGAAACACAATTTGCTCCTCTATATGACATTATTCTTTTATATTTCAATAAAACTGCTATTTTAAACCTATACCCATGCAGAAATGATTTAAGAAAAATGTATTAATGCCTCAAGGTTTACAGCTAAAATAGTTCATGGGAAGTCTGATCATGCTTCCCAAGTACATTTGGCAGTAAAATCTTAGATGAGACAAAAAAGTGGCTTTAATAGACACATTAGGCTCCCTTCAAATCTAAATAAAATAAATGTAAGCGTCTGTGCTAAAAGAATGTATATAATACATTATAATCAACCATCAGCACGCATAAGACCAATATATATATTTATAGCTGAACTCTGGGGAAAGGAAAAATGCTCCCTTGTGGTGCGGCTGCCCCTGAAATGCAAGGGTTAAAGGCCCGTTTAGGTCCTTGGGACCACAAACATCAGTTTTTCTTACTCTTCTCCCTAATGTTTAGGGGCCTGCAGTTCCTCTGACATCATAAAATATATAGAGCCCAAAGCCCTGCATTAGACTTGAGGACGCCAAGGGATAGTGTAGGAGAATAGAGAAGAGTACTGGTTGCAGGGGAAAACGAGCATTTAGGGGCATTCCTAAAGCAAGAAAACATTTTTTTCTTTCACTGGAGATGGGCTTTAAGCATAAAATACATACATCTAAAAATTGTTGTCACTGGGACGTGTGTGTATGTGTGTGTGTGGAGGGGGTAGAAGAACGTCAGGTAAAAAAGACCCAAGGTTTTCAAACTGAGATTTAGCTACATTTTTTGACATGTTTCATGGAAACATGTACACTGCTCAACAAAAATTAAAGGAGCACTTTGAAAACACATCAGATCTTAATAGGGAAAAATATCATGCTGGATATCTATACTGATATGGACTGGGTAATGTGTTAGAAACGTAAGGATTCCCCATTGATGATGGAAATGAAAATTAGCAACCTATAGAGGACTGAATTATTTAAAGATACCCTGAAAATCAAAGTGAAAAAATGATGCAGCAGGCTAGTCCATTTTGCTAAAATTTCATTCCAACAACTCAAAATAGTACTCAGTAGTTTGTATGCCCCCCCCCCTCCCACGTGCTTGTATGTATACCTGACATTGTTGGGGCATGCTCCTAATGAGATGATGGATAGTGTCTTGGGGTATTTCCTCCCAGATTTGGACCGGGGTATCATTGAGCTCCTGGACAGTCTGAGGAGCAGCCTGGTGGCATTGGATGGACCAAAACATGATATCCCAGAGGTGATCTATTGGATTTAGGTCAGGCAAGTGTGGGGGCCTTTCAGTTGTATTAATTCCTTCATCCTCCAGGAACTGCTTACTCTCACCACATGAGGCCGGGCATTATCGTGCACCAGGAGGAATTCAGGACCCACTGCACCAGCGTAGGGTCTGACAATGGGTCGAAGGATTTCATCTCAATACCTAATGGCAGTCAGGGTGCCATTGTCTAGCCTGTATTGCCCCATCCATGGATATGCCTCCCCAGACCATCACTAACTCACCACCAAAATAGTTATGCTGAACGATGTTACAGGCAGCATAACGTTCTCCATGGCTTCTCCAGACCCTTTCATGTCTGTCACATGTGCCAATTCTGGTGTTCAATGGCAAATGCCAATTGATCTCTATGGTGCCGGGCAGTGAGCACAGGGCCCACTAGAGGATATCGGGCCTTCAGGCCACCCTCATGAAGTCTGTTCCTGATTTTTTTGGTCAGAGACATTCAAATCAGTGGCCTGCTGGAGGTAATTTTGTAGGGCTCTGGCAGTGCTCATCCTGTTCCTCCTTGCACAAAGGAGCAGATACCGGTCCTGCTGATGGGTTAAGGACCTTCTACGGCCCTGTCTAGCTCTCCAACTCCTTTTGCTACTTAACTTAGCAGATCAATATCCCAGGAATTTAATTGACTTGTTGCTATACTACGATTAAAAAGTGTTCCTTTAATTTTTTGGAGCAGTGTATAAGTGTGCCTGAACGTGGCTGGACCTTCTTTAAAGCCAGAACATCTAAACACAAGAAAAAGTGATCTGGGAGGCATAAAAGTTGCTTATCCCAGATCACTCAAGCCAAACCTATTTTTATATGTACATTTGCACTTTAAAAATAAAAGACCTCATATGCAGTCAGTTGCATGCTTGGCTGCTGCTTTGTAGTTGGGAATACTGAGGATCGCTCACTTGGCATCCCTGCCATTTAAAAAACATCTTACATTCTTTTCAATGAATGCAAGGCATTATATGATTGCAGCAGAGGGGATCATATCATTGATTCACACCTCCTCCAAACACAGTACTTTGTATTAATTTTGGGTGTAGCGTGACTGCATTCGATCATCTATTTTGTTGTTACCTGGGACCACAAAAGAAAGTCTATCCTTTTTGATTAAGCCACCACTGTTGTGAGTCTGCGTCCCCCATATGTTCCTATGGAGAATTCATTTGAGAACAAATAAAAAAATATGTCTGCATTCTGTGTCTCCAAGTCAGTTCTCCAATTGGCTATATGGGGACCAAACTACAAGTCAGGTCCGCAGTTTTGACTGAGCCAAGCTGAGTGGACAAGACCAGACAATAGTTGGATTGAACCCAGTCCCGTTCCACACAGGACAAGGAAATCCAAGCTGATACCCTCCACCAGTACCAAAAAAATCTATTCTGAGATTAGTTAGTTATAACAGTCAACATTCTGAATATACATAAAGAAATGGTTACACACACCCATACCTATCAGAGCCTGGTTCCATAGGTGTAAGAGGAGGTAGCTGGGATGAGGGGTTATGAGGACTTGATTGCATGTTACTCCCCGGAGAAGGGTGGCTGGAAGCAAGAGGCTGAGACTGAGGCACATTCCCACCAGCAGTTCCACTTCTACTTGAATGAGAACTGGAGAACAGGGCAGCTATAAAAGAGAAAACACATTATATACAAAATAGCTTTTGTTTTTGCTTGGTATTAAACAGTTGAACAAAATTTAGGAAATCAGAGTGAAAGAAAATAATACTGAAAGAAAAAGGACCCTCGCAGCAAATCTGAACAAGTAATCTATGATCCTGCTTATTTGCTTTCTGTAATATCTGCCACAGAAGGAAAAATGGCTCACTGACTACTTACAATCTGCGTGAGTAGCTGATCTTTTGGTGACACTACAGGATTATATATTTCTATTTCTGCCATCTGTGTTTTGACTAACACTACATGTGCTTAAATGTATAGACACATTTAATAAGGGAAACTTGAGCGTGAAAAGTGCAGTCATTCACAGTAACCAATCAGCAATCAACTTTTACTACCGAGAAAACTCCAAATAGCTAGCAATAAAAAATAGCAAAAAGTGATTTTAACACTCTTGCTTGAGTCAATAAATACAGAGTAATAGAAGGACTAAAATATTTACCTTTCCTGAAAAAAAAAATTCCACTGAACTGGGGCATCACAGCTCAGTCTTTTAAGAAAGACTATTTAACATAAATTAGAATACTATGTTTATGATTACATATGTGTGTTTGTATACTTATAGTAATTGCTAATTATTGCTACTACATCATTTTTTATCTACTTCCAAATGCTAATGATATCAAAAAAATTTTTTTTTTTTCAGACTCCATGGAGTGGATTTACTAAAGGCAAATAAACTGTTCAGTTTCCAAGATAATTTTTTCTTAGCTCAGTGAATGAGATGCTATAATGTAATGTTTTTTTTCCCCTACATATGATTATTTTTTTCACAGTGAATTTTTCCCACATTCAGTAAGCTAAGGGAAAATTCCCTTTGGAAAATGAACAGCCTATTTGCATTTAAATCAACTCATGTGGGTCCAAACTAGTATGGCTAAATTTATTATATGACCCTTGCCTTGTGCTAGGTCTGGGTCTGATATATAAATATGTTTGTACTAATAATGGGGGGAAATTGCAATTTGGCAGCAATAGTTTTACTTTTCTATATGTGGCTTTTGCTAGCGTACATTGAAGTGGTGCATAACTTCATGTGCAAATTCTGGGTTGTCACCAGAGTAGGAATAGAAGGGATATCTTCCAACGGGGATGCTAGTTCTGGTGACCTTGTTGACAACCAGAAATGTCCTCATTTGGACAGAAATTTAAAGGAAATATCCCAAATGGAACACAGATGGAAAAAAAACTGATGGGGGTTATAACTATCCCTTACTCTATCCAAATTGAAATGATTTGCCTTTAGTTCTACTTTAAGGCATTTCCCAAGAATATTATTGAAAGGAATTATGTATTTTAAATGCTTTAAAGCCTCCTTAAATGACTCCCTGCTAAATGGTATTATTTTTTTTTGCATTGGTACATGTCACCTATGGCAGCGGCCAGCTACCCATGCCCTTTTGAGGTTTGGGCACTATGTTAGGTATTTGCAGATATCCTGCAGAGTTTGGAAAATGTCAAGCTAATCATTGCTCAGTATTTTCATCCCTATTCCTGATGAGAAGATAGGCTTAATTGCTTACATGACCTAATATATAGGGGTTGATTTACTAAAACTGGAAAGTGCAAAATCTGGAGCAGTTGTGCATGGTAGCCAAATAGTTTCTAACTTCAGCTTGTTCAATTAAACTTTGACAAAAAATCTGGAAGCTGATTGGTTTCTATGCAGAGCTGTACTCTTCAGTTTTTGTAAATCAACCACATAGAGTCTCACAAAGTAATGCCAAAAAAGATAACCCTTTACAAACTCAAAATCTGGAGACTTGTTAGTACACCAGGTGCTGCAATGGACTTTATTTATCAAAGCACCGTTTATAAGAAATTAAGTATTTCTACAGTGTTTTTACAATGTTTGGTATAAAAGTGGAATTTGGTAAAAATGGACTGTGTGCTTGATGTCTTAATTTACATTTTAGTAGAAGTCCTAGGAGTGTTAATCATCTAGGCATCTAAGTATATTACCAGCAACTTCTTTTTCCATGGAGTAATAGAAATTGCAGTTTCAAGAACTGAGACTGGTTTTCTTTATTTTTTCTCTAGGGAGGTACACTTTAACATCTGGCTTTTCAGCTTACTCATCCTTATAGATGTGGCTCCGTGTAATTTCTTGGCAATGAAGTGATGGGGCGCCAATGGAAGTAATACAGTGATTTTGAAAATAACACTTGGAATGTCCCAGTTTATTTGTGTGTAATGTGTAGTAGTACATCCTTAAATAACAAACATCTTTGATTCCAGGAATTCCCAGACAAACATTTCTAGTTATAGATTTCATTGACATTCATGTAAGCCAGTATGTTGTTTTATATATTTAACAGTGAATAATCAATTTTCACAATGTGGTCAACTAGTCTGTTGTATTTATGAAAGTCATACAAAACATATCTACGATGTTACGTAATACTCAAAACTAGCAATAGGTAAACTGTGTATACACAGCTATTTACCTTTATCATTTTTTAAACCAAATGTTTTAGTGACCAAGGATTAAAATGAATGCAAGATTCTTTGGTCATATCCTTTACAATCACAATATACAGTATAACCTCATTTAGATCTACCAACAAATAAGGGATGCAGATCTACTGTACCTCCAAAGATAAGGAGACAAAAAGGAAAAAAAGTGATAGAGGCCGCAAGAGAGTTCCTTATGCTGTAGTAGTTTGACTGATAATTGGATGAAATAAACAATGAATAGGTAAATTGCAATGGTTTACTCACATCTGTGAGGTTGCAGAGCTCCCATAAGGGGGGATCAGAAAAGCCTGCACGGAATATGTCTGTCCCTGCGCAGAGTAAGGTTACTGTCAATGCTTTGTGAGGTGATCCTGACGATGCTACGCTCTGCGGTCTCAGGATTCTGGTGTGCTCATGATAAGAGGTTTATGAGCCCCAAAGGTGACAAACTCGTGACAGCAGAGCTACCCAAATATGAAGGAGAAGCTGAGAAATTGATTCTTCATTGATTCAATATTTTTTGCTCAAAGAATAGTATAAAACACCATCAACGCTTTTCATGATACTACACTGGTCACTTCCTCAGAATGGTACATAGAACACTTTAAACAGCTGACATCTGTCTCTTGTGCTGTTTGTAAGTGTACACAATCTGAAGACTAACACCCTCCCTTCCTGTCTGGTAAAACTATTGGCAACACGATAGGAAGCGAGAGTAAATCTCTGTTGGAGCCCCAGATAGCAGTAACAACCCAACAGGAGTTTTGACTTTACAAACACATTAACCTTTCCCTCCACACTGAAAGAACACTGTCCAAACCCTGCAAATTACCCATAAGTAGTTAACCTATCCCTAACACTACATCCTTTGGTTCCATACACATCTATCTGGTCTGTTAACTTGTGGTACCTTAAGGCAGGCCATTAATTTGAATGGGTGGCCAATGCGCTACAATGAATCTAGAACAAATGGGCAATCACCAGCACAATTCACAACACACATCTCAGTAGTGCATCACCATGTTTTGAGGGGCATTGCATGCAGGTGCGTTCCTTTAGTACATTGAGGTGCTTATAAAATGAATGACACTACAATACACTAACATGTGTATGGTGCGTTGCATTAACACCATGGGCGTGCAGGGTGACCTGCACACCCTTGTCAGACCTCACATACTGTCAGACCTCAGATACAGTGGCAGTTTAGAGCTGGGGGAGGGGGGCTTCCCTGCCCCACTAAGTTCTACTTTGACTCTAAAAAGAGTATTCAGTCAAAGAAAGGCTTTCCTCTCACTCTGCAGTATTGTTGTATCTGAGGTCTGGTGATTGGATTTCAAAGATGAGGGGGAGAGGGGGATTTAAACTGGGAGGCATATCATGGCTCTCTACAAGGGAATTGGGGGCTCTTTACTGGTGCTAATTCGGGATAGTGATGGGAGGGGGGATTTTCAGTTGTACCTGTGTGTTACCTACTCCTGACCTCTGCTCTCTTTGCATTATGCACGCCTAAGCCCTTCACCTTATGCATTATGAAATGCAGAGTCCTGTACTCCTGCACTGGACACTGTGTATTATGTGCTCCTGATCCTCACACTTTGTACATTAGGCACTCCTGAGTCCTGCACTCTGTGCATCACTCAGTCATGAGTCTGTACTCTGTTAGTTATGCACATCTGAGCCCTGCACTATATACAGTTTGTGTTTCATTTCATACTCCTGACCGCTGCACTCAACATGCAATATATACTCCTGACCCCAGCACTCTTTATGCCAATATATACATTACAGACTTCTGACCAAAGTGTTAATTGTCCCAACAGTTGTTGGGTGCAAAGTAGTCACCACTATTTTAACCACAAAAGAGCCGCCCCATAGCAGATATGCTGCTACAGGGCAGCTGCGCTGTGCAAAATCATGTAAAAATATGTGATTTTGTATTTCTGCATAGGGGCATGTGCATATGCCACCCTACCCTCGCCGCTATTGGTTGCTGGACATGTCAATCACCTTGTTCCGGTGATCATCGACAGAGCTGAGAGGGAAGGGATCTGTGTGCAAACAACACAGATATCTCTCCTGTCAGCATGGACATGCTGCTTTGTATCTTTCTGCACAGCAGAGGGATACAAAGCAGCATGTCTCTCAAGTAAAACACAACACGTACACATAGTAAAACACACACAGCACACTGTAAACCCTTTGATCGCCCCAGATGTTAACCCCTTCCTACCCAGTGCCATTAGTACAGTGCCAGTGCTTATTTGTTAGCACTGATCACTGTTTTATTGTCACTGGAGATGTCAGTGGCAGTTTGTCAGTTCCCACCCAGTGTAAGAATGCCTGCTGCAGACCCACTATAAGTCGCTGATTGCCGCCATTACTAGTATAAAAAAAATAAAAGTAAAATTCCAGTATACAGTGGGGCAAAAAAGTATTTAGTCAGCCACCAATTGTGCAAGTTCTCCCACTTAAAAAGATAAGAGAGGCCTGTAATTGGCATCATAGGTAGACCTCAACTATGAGAGACAAAATAAGAAAACAAATCCAGACAATCACATTGGCTGATTTAGAAAGAATTTGTTTGCAAATTATGGTGGAAAATAAGTATTTGGTCAATATCAAAAGTTCATCTCAATACTTTGTTATATATCCTTTGTTGGCAATGACAGAGGTCAAACGTTTCCTGTAAGTCTTCACAAGGTTGGCACACACTGTTGCTGGTATGTTGGCCCATTCCTCCATGCAGATCTCCTCTAGAGCAATGATGTTTTGGGGCTGTCGCTGGGCAACACGGACTTTCAACTCCCTCCAAAGGTTTTCTATGGGGTTGAGATCTGGAGACTGGCTAGGTCACTCCAGGACCTTGAAATGCTTCTTACGAAGGCACTCCTTCATTGCCCGGGCAGTATGTTTGGGATCATTGGCATGTTGGAAGACCCAGCCACGTTTCATCTTCAATGCCCTTGCTGATGGAAGGAGGTTTGCACTCAAAATCTCACGATACATGGTCCCATTCATTCTGTCCCATACATGGATCAGTCGTCCTGGTTCCTTTGCGGAGAAACAGCCCCAAAGCATGATGTTGCTACCCCCATGCTTCACAGTAGGTATGGTGTTCTTTGGATGCAACTCAGCATTCTCACTCCTCCAAACACGACGAGTTGTGTTTCTACCAAACAGTTCTATTTTCGTTTCATCTGACCATATGACATTCTCCCAATCCTCTTCTGGATCATCCTCCATGCTCTCTAGCAAACTTCAGATGGGCCTGGACATGTACTGGCTTAAACAGGGGGGCACGTCTGGCACTGCAGGATCTGAGTCCCTGGCGGCGTAGTGTGTTACTGATGGTAGCCTTTGTTACGTTGGTCCCAGCTCTCTGCAGGTCATTTACTAGGTCCCCTCGTGTGGTCTTGGGATTTTTGCTCACCGTTCTTGTGATCATTTTGACCCCACGGGATGAGATCTTGCGTGGAGCCCCAGATCGAGGGAGATTATCAGTGGTCTTGTATGTCTTCCATGTTCTAATTATTGCTCCCACAGTTGATTTATTCACACCGAGCTGCTTGCCTATTTCAGATTCAGTCTTCCCAGCCTGGTGCAGGTCTACAATTTTGTTTCTGGTGTCCTTCGACAGCTCTTTAGTCTTCACCATAGTGGAGTTTGGAGTGTGACTGTTTGAGGTTGTGGACAGGTGTCTTTTATACTGATAACAAGTTCAAACAGGTGCCATTTATACAGGTAATGGGTGCAGGACAGAGGAGCCTCTTAAAGAAGAAGGTACAGGTCTGTGAGAGCCAGAAATCTTGCTTGTTTGTAGGTGACCAAATACTTATTTTCCACCATAATTTGCAAATAAATTCTTTCCAAATCAGCCAATGTGATTGTCTGGATTTGTTTTCTCATTTTGTCTCTCATAGTTGAGGTCTACCTATGATGCCAATTACAGGCCTCTCTCATCTTTGTAAGTGGGAGAACTTGCACAATTTCCCCACGGTATATACCACCTATTAATTGATACTTAGGTGTCCGTTTGTGAACCAGCGGTAATAGATCGCTGCTCAGTTCTCCGGCATTCTCGGAGAACACAGTTCTCCTGTGAATGCAGTTTATGAAGCAGTTCTCCGAACGAAGGGAGAACGGTCTCCAAACGCTGGAGAACGGTCTACAAACTCTGAAAAACGGCTCATTTTACTATAATCTCTCGAGATTATAGTAAAAGATCAGTTTACTAAACAGAGGTAAATTATCTCTGCTTAATTTTCGGTTCCTCTGATTCTCCAGCTCTGGGCTGGAGAATCTGGAGGGAGAACACAGATCTCCAGAGAAGGGCTGACATGATCTCCTGAGTGTCATAAACTGTGAATGACCAGAGAATAGCTGAGATCTGTTGAATCGCAGCTATTCTCTGTGTCATAAACGGACACCATAGTGGGATTATTTTTAGCAAAGACATGTAGCAGAAAATATTTTGGTCTAAATTTATGAAGACATTTTATTTTTTAAATTTTTTTTTATAGCAAAAAAGTCAAAGATATTTTTTTTTTTCAGAATTGTCGGTCTTTTTTTGAAAGGTGTTTATAGCGCAAAAAATAAAAAATGCAGAGGTGAACAAATACCACTAAAGGAAGCTCTATTTGTGGGAAAAAAGGACATACATTTCTTTTGGGTACAGTATTGCATGACCGCGCAATCATCAGTTAAAGTAACGCAGTGCTGTATCGCAAAAAATGACCTGGTCAGGAGGGTTGGGGAGTTAAATCTTCTGGAGGGCAAATGCTTAATGAAGTTTTCCTTTAAGGAAGGTCGAAAAGCATATGTAATGGGGGAGTTTCATTTTTTAAAATTGTTGTGCAAAGGTTTGCACACGGTAGTTAGACTCTGGCATGTGGTACATTAATTACCCATAATCCTAACTCCTAACCAATGATTGCAAGCTGAACTATAACAAGCTATTTCCTGAACTATCTTGGTGATAGTTACCTTATCGAACATACACTTATGGTGTGTACAAAATTTTTTTCCAGTACCCATATATATAAAACAGTCCCAATCTATTGCCCTTATAGTTTATTTTTAATAACACATTTACAACAAAGTGACATTTTTTGATTGAATTCAATATGGTAAAAGCTTTGCCTTTAATAGATTTTGGCTTGACCATCAGGCATATAATAAATAAATATCAACAAATATAAAAAAAATATCAAATCAAACATCTCATACATGTAATAAGTGTTAATTTAAAATACTTTATATAAAAAAAGTAGATAAGGAGAATTGGAATCAAGGACCAACATGGAAAATAAATGGAGTTCTTAGAAAAGGGCAATTGTGAAATACAGTATCTTTACAATCAAAAATTAAGTCTTGTGTTCACATCAAACATACATGGTCACATTAGGGAAAACAAATATTAAAATCAATTTCTAGCCAAGACTTTTTGTTCAGTTTTGGATAGAAGTGTTAGAACCTCAGTAGAAAGGTTAGAATAGTTACAGGGTACAGTTACAGTTACAATATCCATTTGGGAGATTTCTTCTCACTTTAAAAACAATGGGCTGTGCTATGTGTGCTGTGGGAAAAATGAGCCAAAAATGTGCACTCCTACTATGCTAAGTGTGAATGGGGCCTAAAAGTGAAATTCAAGTGTTTACACAAGAACAGTGAGGCTCCGTTCACATCTGTGAATTTCCAAACGCATGGCAAGCTGCACAGAAAACCATGCGTTTCAGAAATGCACTGCAAATGCACATCATGCTTGCATTGTCATTACATGTAAAAGGCACCCCAAGAAGGGGTAGCAGGCATGCATTTGTTGCATGATAAATGCATGGCAAATGCACCAAAAAGTGTGGTAAAAACACACCATGCTCCACTCCAAAAAAAGTTCTGCAGCTTCTTTGGGGCAATTGTCTCATGGAATGGGCTCCCCAATGCGTGATGAGTGAAAAAGCTCCAAAATTCCCAAAAAATAATGCATGTGGGAATGTGTGTTCCCGCTATGTGGAGATGTGAATGGGGCTTGACAGCTGAGTGTCTCTGTCCACTCTGCCTTCTATGTACTTGTATAACGATCGCCATACACTGTGCAATATAATTGTACAATCTCTGTACAATTTCTTGTAGATTTACCAAAATTATGGAATAGGAGGACCCTCCGGAACAATCCATTTCTATTTGTTTTAAATCAGGCAGGGATAGATGGGCCAGCAATGACATTAGAAATGCTTCTGTTTGTTATGCAAAGAGAAATTCTGTCCAAAAAGAGCCTTTAAGTTGTATTCATTCCCCACTGTATCCCAAACTAAGAAAAAGGGCTAGAGTTGAGCTTTCATAGTTGGGAACTGTTTAGTAAAATTAGTATAAAAGAGATTAGCTGCTGGGTTATTCTGAGAAAATATACAGGGTTTTGTTTCACATTTAAAATAATGTAATGAATTATTGTTATTTCTACCCTAGGTTTCAGCCTATAAAAGTATAATAGCTTCTCAGTGACAACTTGGATTTAACAAATCAAGAGCACTGCTGACCTATCACTTTTTATTTCTCAAGGATATTTCTATGTGGGTCCATCTGATTTGTTGAGTAGCACACAATTTAGGAATCCAGGCAATCATGATCTGTGAATTGCATGATTCTCCTTAGATTAGAAAACTCTACATAAATATATTCATAAAAACAAAAAATCTAAATATGCCTAGTTTTCAAACCAATGCACTAATCGCTAGTCTTTCTCTATTAGTTATGGGCAAAACTTGACACATCTCGCCCACATGCTGCCTGAAAAGTCAGCAGAACAGACTGTTAACCTTCCATATAAGTGTTCCTGGAGTAATTCAGTAAAACCACATTACTTCTGAGTGTCTATTTGAAAAGAAATTCGGGGAGAACATACTTCTCTGCACCCTTATTTTTATGATCTCAGCTGAAGAACATGCTGAATGTTGACAAGATGTTTCTCTCTTGCCATTTGAAGGATAATGGGGTTGTAAGGTAAGAAAAATAGTCTCCATACACAAGCTATACAAAGCAAAAGGGCATAATTTAAAAGCTGCAAAAAATAGCTTCAGATAAAGATGTATAGGTTATTACAGCTAAATAAATCAGAGATAAAGGTATTGAAGAGAAACATGTTAGGAGAAAATACAGCAGATTTCCTCTTAGCTATGTCATGGCATAACAATTACAAGTTGCCTCTAGTAAAATTGCAAAAATCATGGGAAACATGCTAAACAAATAATGAAAAATGGGACTGGTCTACTAATAGATATGCACATATGATTGTGCATTGATGCCATGTGAACTAGCAATCCAATGCTCACATAATTTACTATGTGTTTGGGATGTGCATGAACATGTACGGGCTACTGTAAATAACTATATATGGTTTTTGGTCTCTAAGCATTTTTAGCATTTTTAGATGCACTTCCATGTAGGAATAAGGGTCCATACACACTGGCTTAAAAAAAAAATGCTGCTCCTAGAAGAGTTTAGTGTTAAGCCTGTAGAAGCATCTAATGTTATCCAATGGGTCCATACACATTAGGATGTTTAGAGGCATATTTTGAGCTCAGCGTTTAGAGGCAGAAAGAAAAATCCTTCTGTTCTGTATTTCTGATAGTGATTTTCTGGCAGGAAAAAATGCTAAATGCTCCTAAATGCTGCTAAACGCTCCTAAGCGCTAGCAAAAGAAAACACTCAAATTTGTTTTTTTCTGCCAGGAGCACTGGCGTTTTTTTTAAGCCAGTGTGTATGGACCCTCAATGTATGTGTGGCTATTGTTAAATGAGACTGTAAAAGGCTTATATTTTCTAAAAAGCATGTTTTTATCGTTTACATGCATGATAGGTTGGCACTTGTCCAAGAACATTATTATTATATGATAGATCTTGTTTATTGTTATATATATTATATGTTTATTGGAAATATGCTGAAAATGGTTGGTTCAGACGGAAGTGGACAACTTTTGGACCCTGTATACAGATCCTCATCAGCCAGAAACCGGTCTTACAACTGGCTACTGTCGAATGAGCATTCTGGAAAACCAGCTTCCGATCAGCACCTGCAGCCAATGGATGCGAGCACTGATTAGTGTGTTTATAGTTTTGCCTGGGGGAGAAGTTCCCCTGTCAGAACAAAATAGCTCAGCAGAGAGATTGTGACACCAACATCAAATGTGTTAGTACAGTGATCTGTACATTTTATTCATTCAGACTGCTGGGTTGAACAGAAAGATAAACTTATAGTGTGTACCCAGCTTTACTAAATGTGTGGGGTTGATAAGAACACATTATCAATAGGGTTGGGGGTAAAAGGAAGAGGTGGAAAAGGAAAATGAAGAAAGAGAAGGATGGGACAGGGAAGACAATACCATAAGCACCAATCGTCTTAAAAGCAAAGGTCAGTATTAAATGAAATTTGGAACGAAATTTGTGGTCCAAGACTGACAGATTTCTCTAATGTTTTGCAAGCAATCAAAACATTTAAATGTAATCACAGAAATTAAAGAGATTCTAAAGGTTAATTTTTTTTCCTGTAAAATAACACACGTCTATACTTACCTGCTGTGTGCAGTGGTTTTGCACAGAGCAGCCTGGATTCTTCTCTTCTTGTGTCCCCCGCAGGCTCTTCTGGCTCCTCCTGTCTGTTGGGTGCCCCCACAACAAGCAGCTTGCTATGGGGGCACCCACTACTCCCTGTGTCCATTCACACATGGAGCCATGGCTTGGCCCCACCCCCTCTCTCTCCTCATTGGCTGACTGGCTGTGATTAACTGTCTCAGCCAATGAGGAGGCAGAGAGCCGGGACAGTTGAGGCTGTCATTCACATCGCTGGATTGCGATGAGGCTCAGGTAGGTATTGAGGGGGCAGGGGGAGCTGCTGCACACAGAAGGTTTTTTACCTCTGTGTATAGAATGCATGAAGGTAAAAAAAACATTCTGCTTTTACAACCACTTTAAGCTACAGACATCCAATGTCCCAAACAAATATTAACACAATGTACAATCTCGCTGCAGGCTTCAATTCAATATACCCAAAATACATAACACAATATAGCAATACAAAAGGTGGTATGAACATAAAATATTCATTTTATCAAATAACCACTACTGTGAAAACCAAAGCAACCAGGTATATGACAACTAAATATTAGTCCATCCTGCCACATGTCTAAAAACATTCAAGAGTTCAGTCTTTCCACTGTGATTAAAAAGTGCTCCAGTGCTCAAATAAAGATTAATCCATCCAACAGCAGTTTAAATAAACTTCTCAAAATAGTTAAATCTCTCCACCGTGAATAGAAAGTGCTCCAGTGCTCAAACACCTCTCCCCAGCAAACTAGGACTCAACAGACAACAATGCCTCTCTTTTTACAGATTGGCATATAAAGCTTGCACAGATGACTTCCATCTAATATGGCTTCCAGTCCTGACTTTACTCTCTGGTGGAATTCCCCATATGATGAACAAGAAAACAAACAAGGGACTCCAATAGTGTAAAACTGTTAGTAAAAAGCACTTTATTTATATAAAAAACACACTCACAAAAAACTAGAACAATCCAGCATTCAAGTAACTCAGCCTGCAGGATGTATTGTACTAAAAGGAGAATTAAACAGTGGTCTCGTTTCTCACTCAATATCCGCTGCGTCACTTCCAATACGTCACTTCAGTTTTCACATTGGTACTTACAATTTGATATAATGCACATTTTATGTTTGCAGCAACTTTTTTATTTCTATATTGTGTTACAAATCAGAAAGTTGAGCTTTAATTCTCTTGTGAAGCATTAGTTGAGTACATTGGGTCCAGTTTCGGCTATATGAAGGGCCTAACTTTTCCAGGCTTTACCAATATTCTGTTTTATACCGTAAGGAAAAGTAACATCACATTTAATTGAAAAATATTAAAGGCAAAATTGAAAAATATTTAAGGGAAACGTAATAATTATGCTGCTAATATTAGTAAATAAACAGGAATGTATTTTATATTTAATTGTTCTAAACTTTTTTTTTTTACATTTCAGTTACTTCCTGCTGACCAGGTCTGGACAAATATATTCATACATCCCAGGAGTCTTCAGGAGGGAAGGTGGTATTTTCTCAGCTAAGCACACCTGTATGCTTGAGTAAAGGGCAAATTAATTCCATAAAGTAAATGCTACATGAATCAACTACCCTTACTCAAGATGACAACTGTCAGAAATGCTAGAGGGTGTTAATCAAATTGATTTCACAGCAAAATAAAGCATGGAGACATGAATGGATGGGTGAGTTTGCTTTGAATATTAAAAATGAATTTTTTGGCTTGTAGTGCTCAGATGCTTTGTAGTTCCCCTTTAACTTATGGTGGTTTTATCTTGAGCAATCCTGGGCTTTCGTTTAGGTGAATTGTATGTCCTAGCAACATGGTAATTATAGTATAAACTCTGTACCAAAAGTGTCCAGATGTGGTCCACCATATATGAAAGAAGGCACCCATTTGGTCGCATCCATAAAACTAGTCAAGGTCACATCCAGGCATGTGTTCTCGTTGAGTGTGTGTTACATTAGCATTTCTGTTCAAATGGTGTTAAAGTAGATTTACCGTCTAGTAATTTGATACTTTGTGTAATGAAGTGCTTATGTTACCTTTAAGATAAAAATGTATTTGTTTGGCATATCCAACTCATCTTGAAGTATCTGAAATGTTTTACTCCATCTTTGCCATTCTGTTTATACTGTATATACTGTATATGGGTAGCATCATCAGCTGTAGGGGATTCAAACCCTGGTCAGAAGACAGAGTTATTATTATATTTATCTTTCCTTTTTTTTTTCATGCGCATTTTGTGTTGCTTTTTAAAGGAACAGGAAGCAAAAACAGAAACATGATTTGGATATTTACTAAGCACAGCAATAAAGGGCCAAACCACATACAGTACATTGAACATCAGAATAACATCAGCTAAATAGATTCATATATCAAGATTATGTATGCAAGCAAATGTACACGCACGCATGTGGGCCTGCCATCCAATTATACTCTCACGATTTATCCCTTCTCTTGTTTATTTTATTTAGTAAGTAGGCCCCAGTGTGAAGTATACTATCTTGAGCACAGTAAAGATACTTCTGCGTACATGTTTGTTAATGGTATTAATAGCTGTTTTATATGCAGTGACTTGCAGTTGAAGTTTACTGGGCTTTAAACAAACTGATATTTATCACGCAACACTGGAATGTACAAAGTAATGCCCTGGAAGTATGCTACGACCATATCTACTACCTTCTACAATAAAACTCTGCAGATTAGGTCCTTCCCTAATTGTATTATTCCCACTGTAGTCATTAAAAAGAATTCTGTAGCAGTGTTACAAAGCATTGGGGATACGCATTTAGTAGATTACAAGTGCTGTACTCAGAACTAGTTAAGCTCCCATACCACAGGTTAATTGGCTGTTCTAATTGCTTCTTCATTGTCTTCTACTTTTAAAATGAGAATGTACAAATTACTTTGCACAGATGTTTCCAATTCACTAAAAATCGTAGATAGAATAGTGAAGTATTCTGCCATAGATCAAACATATTTACCATTCTCACTGTAAGTGCTACCACATTGAAAAGCCCCTAAACATAGTACAAAGCAGGGTGAAACGTGAGATGATTGCTCTCATCCCAGCAGTTATTTCCGACAACCTATTGATATGAGCACTGACATATCAGCAATTCCTACCTCGTATGCTTTTATGACATGTAGCACTGATTTATGAACATATAAAATGTTAAACTGTGATCTTAAAATGTAAAACTTCTGAAAAAAAAAAAGACATCTTACAAAGACATTTTCGATAATGAAGTTCAAAAGAGCTTCACAAAAATAAATATAAGCTAAAAATAAAAATCACAAATGCACACAAAGGGATTTGAAGAGATTCTAAATCTTAAAGTGACCTTTCTGAGAGATACACAGATGCTGACACTGCAAATCTACAGTACTTCTGAAAATACTAGTTTCCTGGGTATGATGCTGTAGTGCTTTGAGTGCAAAACAAGTTCATAGATCAGAAAAAGTTATAGAAAGTCAGAATTCCTAATCTACATACATTTTAAGAATTAGTAATTTAAAGTACTGATAATTTAGAGACAAAAAATTATAGAAAAGGTAACTAGTATTTGTAAAGTGAGAAGTCAGTAGTAGCAGTTTTCATGTTTCCCTTAGGGCCCTTTCATACTTCTAGTGCCCTATGGTGCCTCTGAAGAGTGCACTGCATTCAAATCACTTTTCAAATCACAATTGAAAGGCAGTTAGGAGACAATATATCACCTCCTCACCTCTTGATTTAACCCTGTAATGCTGCAGTACCATGCCAAAATCACATGTTGTAAACAGGTGCGGCGCGGCCCCGCTCAATGGGTGAGTTTGCCTCCTGTCAAACTCTGTACCCATGTTAAAAATTCTTGTGTACAGCCTTGTCCAGCTGTATTGTTAGCATTCTGGGAGGTGACCGGGGGTGGGAATGTTGAATTAAAACTGTGGCTAAGTCACCTGTTTTTACTGCTCCCCTGCCTCCCGTCTAAAAGAACCCTTAGGAAATATACCCTAGATCTCCAATCTATCCAAAAGAAACACTTTTTAGCTACAGTTTTAGCCACTTGATTCCTGAAATGTTTCCTCCAATTTCTGCCTTACAATCCAGAGCATTTCTTTTTTACTTTTTGGAGGTGTTTTGGTTATGCACCTTATACCTTTTAGTTTATGTAGTAAACCTAGCTTATCATATGTATTATACTGCAATCAGCTAGCAAAATATCAGTATAGCAGGTATTTATCACTGCAGAAGGGGCATCACCTTTTTACTGGCATAAAGTGCCCTAACCTCACATCCTCTCCCCTGAAGAGGAGCCACTGCTTCAGGGCTATTTTAAAAATGGAAAATATGTACCAGTTCACACAGACTGTTCTATTTCCTGCCATAACTGTGGTTGTTTGGATTCTCATCAGAAGAAGAAGAAGAGAAAGAGAAAAAGAGAAAGCAATGCTGACTGAGGAGAGTTGAGTGAACTGGTGGTGCCACATTGGCATTATTGTCTGAGTATCATCATTGTCCCAATTTTTTATGTACAGTGTATGATCCTTCTTATTAGTGATGGGCCCCCCTGTTCAGTTCGCGGTCGAACATTCATACCTAATGAAAGTTTGACCGCGAACATTGAACAGGGACAATTCAATAAGCGATAACTTATCGCATCTGAGTATGCGGTAAGATACCGCATGAGTTATATTATTCAATCATGCGCTATTTTAGCAGTGAAAACATTCTTTAATGTTTCAGCTGTCAGCGGGGGTTCCCCATTGACAGCTGAATGTAAAAAGAACATGCCAGTCCTTGGATTTTGAGGGGAACCCTCACAACAATTTTTTTTTTTAAATGGCATGAGGGTCCCCCCAAAATCCATACCAGACCCTTATCCGAGCATGCAGCCTGGCTGGTCAGGAAAGGGGGGTGTCAAATGAGAGCGCCCCCCGGAGCCACGTTGATTGGAACAAGGGCCTCTTCCCCACAACCATGGCTGGTGGCTGTGGTGGTCTGCAGGTGAGGGGCTTATCGGAATCAGGAAGCCACCTTTAACAAGGGGGCCCCCAGATGATGCCCCCTCCTGATTGTGAATGAGTATGGGGTACATAGTACCACTACTCATTCACAAAAAAAAGTGTAGTGTAAAAAATGACAGAAGACAGTCTTTGACAAGTTCTTTATTAAAAACAAAAATAAAAAAAGTAGATCCAAGGTCAATCACGATGCCCGCCGCCGACCCGAAAAAAGAAAAACACTGATGCTGGCTCCCGCCGTCTGACAGCTGCACCAGTCTGACAGTTCTTAAATACTGTGAAGACATCACAAGGGGGCGGGATCACCCCTGGTCCCTTGTGATGTCATCATGCACTGTGATTGGCCAAAGCATTGCACCTGACCTGTGGTCAGGTGCATTGCTTTGACCAATCACAATGCACTGTCAGGGCGCAGTGAATTATGGGGCACGGCGGACGAACAGTCCGTCAAACGCCCTTACCGTTCATGTGTTGGCCAAACATACAAACGCCCAATGTTCGAGTTGAATTCTTTGTATTTTCTGAATAAATGCAAAGCATTCTCTAATTGGACAAGATGGAGAATGTGTTGTCATCATCCCAGCTCGTCTAATCATAGAAAACTTTACATTCTTCCAAAAATACAAAGCATTCTCTGAATGGTGCCCGTGTCGAGCAGCCAACCTCCTTTGTTCAGGATGCAGCAGGGCAGCTGCTCAACGTGGGGCTCAGAAGCAAGTGCAGATGACTGGAGTAGCAGTGTCCACTTTAGAGATTTCCATCTTCCAGGGGGATCGGCCAGGGATGGTATAGCTATACAAGCTGGACCAATGTAACTATATACAGTCATGGCCAAAAATATTGGCACCCCTGCATTTCTGTTAAATAATGAACCACTTCACCCAGAAAATTATTGCAATTACAAATGTTTAGGCATTCTCATGTTTTTTCTTTTGTCTGTATTGGTATGGCACAAAAAAGTGGAGAAACAAAAAGCCAAATCTGACACACTTCACACAAAACCCCAAAAATGGACTGGACAAAATTATTGGCACCCTCAATTTAATGTTTGGTAGCACATCCCTTGGAAAAAAATAACTGAAATCAATCAGTTCCTGTAACCATCAATGAGTTTCTTACACCTCTCTACTGGATTTTTGAACCACTTTAGTAACCTGGAGTATTGAGAGTAACTGTAAGTAACTTGGAGAATTGGGAGTAACTTGGTGTATTGGGAATAACTGAGATTATCTTGGAGTATGGGGAGTAAGGTATAACTCGGAGTGATTTGAAATAACTTGTAGTAACTTAAAATTAAAACTATATAGCAAGAAAAAGAATAAAAAAAACTCCCAAAAAACAAAAAATAAACAAAACTCAACTCTAAATTTTTCTAATTTTTTTCCCCAGGATTATCCCGACTAGCAGTAACGGGTAAAATGTCCAACAGGATTGGTGACACGACCCAGTGCACATCTTGCACTGTGTATATGTCCCTTGAAGAGCCATTCAAGGGCAAATACTGCTGTGCAAGATGTAAGCTAGTTGTTTCTCTGGAAGCCCAGATCTTGGATCTAAAGCATCATGTGACAACACTGTGAAACATCAACAACCTGGAAAAGAGCTTAGACATTACCCAGCAGGTGGTGGTGGGGGCCCGTATAGAGGGGGTGGGGATATGGAGGTACAGGAGCCAGATGTAGGTAGCTTGGTTACAGTTTGAAGGAGAGGCAGAGGGAAGAGCCTTAGGGAGGCCAGTCCTGAGTTGATACATCCCAATAAATACACCAAGTTGCATGATGTTGGGGATATCAGCTCAGGGGTGGCACGGCTGGAACGGTCTCCCTCCCCTAGCTGCTGGGGGAATGACTGGTCCGGTAAGGAGGGGGCAAGTATACAGGCAGCACTAAGAAGATACTTGTGGTAGGGGACTCAATTAATAGGACAGATAGGGCAATCTGTCACAAAGATCATGATCGCTGAACAATATGTTGCTTACCGGGCACTCGGGTTCAGCATATCACGGATTGGATGGACAGATTGTTGGGTGGGGCTGGGGAGGCCAAGCTGTCATGGAACATATTGGTACCAATACCAAAATTAGAGGAAGGTGGAGTGTCCTAAAAAATTATTTCAGGGACTTAGGGGCTATATTGAAGAAGAGGACCTCCAAGGTGGTATTCTCAGACATACCGCCGGTACCTCAAGCCACACCAAAGAAGCAGCAGGAGCTAAGAGAACTTACCAAGTGACTGAGGAATTGTTGCAGGAAAGAGGGTTTCGGGGTGCTGGAGAACTGGGCTGACTTTTCTGTCAGATGCTGGCTCTATAGTAGGGACGGACTGCACCTTAATAGGGAGTGTGCAATTCTGCTGAGGGAGAGGATGGCCAACAAGTTGGAGGGGCTTTTAAACTAGGTGGCGGGGGGAGGAAGCAATAGCCAACAGCAAGCAAAGGTCAGAGGGTGCTATAACCATAATACAAAAACCCAGGGTGAGTGGGTTGGCAAAGCATAATCACAGCCACAAAAAAACTAAGACGGAAATAATATGAACTGCTACAAAATTAAGAGGCATGTACACAAATGCTAGAAGTTTAGCTAACAAAATGGAAGAACTGGAGCTGCTGATACACAAGGAAGATTTTGACTTCATAGGAGTATCATAAACTTGGTTTGATAGCTCACATGATTGGTCAGCAATCTATCCAGGGGTATTCCTTGTATTGGAGGGACAGGGAGGCTAAAAGAGAAGGAGAGGTTTGCCTGTATATCAAAAATGATTTGCTAGCAAACGTGAGGGCCGAAATTGCAAATGGACTCCTCAGGAGGGAGGTGCGGGAACTGCAGAGAGTCCAGAGAATGACAACAAAGTTAATAAGGGGACTGGAGGACCTCAGTTATGAGGAATGATTACAAACACTAATCTTATTCTCCCTGGAGAAGAGACGCTTGAAAGGGGATATGATAGTGATATACAAGTATCTTAATGGTGATTCTGGTATAAATTATTCAGTCTCAGGGAATGCAATAAGACACAGGGCCACTCACTGAGATTGGAAGAGAAGTGGCTTAACCTTAAACTGTCTAAGGAGTTTTTCACTGTCAGGGCGGTAAGGATGTGGAACTCACTTCCACAATTGGCAGTGTCAGCAGAAAGCATTGATAATTAAAAAAAACTCTTGAACAGGTATCTTGATGAGCACAATATACAGGGATACAGGCAATGTTTTTGACATGAACACACACACACCCATACAGGATGAACTGGATGGACTGGTGACTTTATTCAACTTTACCAACTATGTAACTATGCATTTGTGTTGAATCTGGACAGCTCTTATTATGGCCATGTCCATATTGGAGTTATGACATCTATGTTATGCAGTGGCTGGGTTCATACTCATCGGGTTCAGTTCATAAACTAGATATTATGTAGGTGTGTTTAACTATATTTCTTTGTTAATATGGCCAACCTGATGTTTCATTGTGTTGTAATAATAAACTTTGGATTGTAATATAGTTTATGTATGCTCATTCTGAGAGATGATATGCCTTAAAAATCCCATACACTCCTTTTCTGTTTTTGGTGACAGACATTGATGGAACACATAATGTGAAAAGGAAATCAAAGATTTTGAGTTAAAAGAAAAGTGTTTTGCCATGAATTATGACCACAGTTCCGCTTTAAGTAGTTAAATCTACTGCCAAATCAATGCATTCTAGCATTTGTCCTAGAGCTAAAAGCCATTCTTTATAAATTACATTGTCCCTTTATTATGTATTGTTCTTACTTAAAAAAACAAAAGTAAAAATACGTAACATGTGTACAAACTACACTTTGGTGGCGACAAACCTAGTTACATTATTTGATTTTAACATGCAGAAATGGAATTATCCCTGGGAAAAATGCTCAGCCCTCCTTAAATGTAAGATCTCTAATTATACCCATCTTTGTAGGCTTGAGGCCTGTAAAAATTAGCACCACCAAACACTGCAAACAACATCTTAGCAGGGAATAGTAAAATCACCAATTTATATCATCTTGTTAAACCCATGCCGTGAACATATTTCCAGCTACCTTTGGCTTTAATAAATTATGTCATTTCAAAACTATTTTTAGCTATAAATAGTAAACAAGCTAGGCATTCATGGATTTTTTACATGTGGAAAGATTTTTCCAGTTTCTAAATGATGGGTTTAAAAGCAGCTTTCAAAATAAGATCATGTCTATATGTTGTACAGCCATCATTACCAGCCATGATTTTCTTTTTGTTACATGCTGAATTGGTGCTGGATTGTCCAAACTGTTGATCCACAAACAGTAATATGTTACAACATGATCACAACCTCCAATAGCTTTGTTTTTGCTTTTAAGGCCCCATGCACACTGCAGCACACTGTTTTATGGGCATTTGACATTTTTTTCTTTTGCTTCTAAACGCCCTCCTTTTGTGTGTCCATGCACAACTTGGGTGTTTACAGGCGTTTACAGGAAAACAAAAAAAACATCACTAATGCATTCAGGAGAAGAGCATTTAGTCAGAAAAAATGCAAAATGTGCAAAATGCACGTTAAAGCTAGGCATGTTAAGATACATTTGTTTGGTACTGTATTCTAATAGCCAGAAAAAATAAAGTGAAATTAAAGGCAATTTTTTAAATAACAAACATGTTATACATATCCGCTCTGTATAGCTAACAAACAACACCTCCTCACTGCCTATCAACTGTTTTCTGAAGAGAGATCTGAACACGGATTGCTCTCTTTAGAGAGCAATGCAAGTGTAAATGAGGCCTTACAAACAACATTGGAGAGAGAAAGGAGGCACCACTAAGTGCAGTATTAAGTAGACTTTAATATCACACAGTTAAAAATGCACTCACAGGAGTAGGTAAATGACAGGCACATCTGCATATCCAAAGGGGGGGTCTCTCATCTCCATTCCGCAGGAACCCCCCCTTTGGATATGCAGATGTGCCTGTCATTTACCTACTCCTGTGAGTGCATTTTTAACTGTGTGATATGAAAGTCTACATAATACTGCACTTAGTGGCGCCTCCTTTCTCTCTCTCTTGTTCCTACTGCACAGAGCTGGCTTACTCTGTAGCATGGCAGCCGTTCATGATTCCCAAGCATACTAAGGACTCATATACATATGTGTGTGTATATATATATATATATATATATATATATATATACAGTCAGGTCCATAAATATTGGGACATCGACACAGTTTTAACATTTTTGGCTCTATACACCACCACAATGGATTTGAAATTAAACGAACAAGATGTGCTTTAACTGCAGACTGTCAGCTTTAATTTGAGGGTATTTACATCCAAATCAGGTGAACGGTGTAGGAATTACAACAGTTTGCATATGTGCCTCCCACTTGTTAAGGGACCAAAAGTAATGGGACAATTGGCTTCTCAGCTGTTCCATGGCCAGGTGTGTGTTATTTCCTCATTATCCCAATTACAATGAGCAGATTAAAGGTCCAGAGTTCTTTTCAAGTGTGCTATTTGCATTTGGAATCTGTTGCTGTCAACTCTCAAAATGAGATCCAAAGAGCTGTCACTATCAGTGAAGCTAACCATCATTAGGCTGAAAAACCCATCAGAGAGATAGCAAAAACATTAGGCGTGGCCAAAACAACTGTTTGGAACATTCTTAAAAAGAAGGAACGCAACAGTGAGCTCAGCAACACCAAAAGACCCGGAAGACCACGGAAAACAACTGTGGTGGATGACCAAAGAATTCTTTCCCTGGCGAAGAAAACACCCTTCACAACAGTTGGCCAGATCAAGAACACTCTCCAGGAGGTAGGTGTATGTGTGTCAAAGTCAACAATCAAGAGAAGACTTCACCAGAGTGAATACAGAGGGTTCACCACAAGATGTAAACCATTGGTGAGCCTCAAAAACAGGAAGGCCAGATTAGAGTTTGCCAAACGACATCTAAAAAAGCCTTCACAGTTCTGGAACAACATCCTATGGACAGATGAGACCAAGATCAACTTGTACCAGAGTGATGGGAAGAGAAGAGTATGGAGAAGGAAAGGAACTGCTCATGATCCTAAGCATACCACCTCATCAGTGAAGCATGGTGGTGGTAGTGTCATGGCGTGGGCATGTATGGCTGCCAATGGAACTGGTTCTCTTGTATTTATTGATGATGTGACTGCTGACAAAAGCAGCAGGGTGAATTCTGAAGTGTTTCGGGCAATCTTATCTGCTCATATTCAGCCAAATGCTTCAGAACTCATTGGACGCCGCTTCACAGTGCAGATGGACAATGACCCAAAGCATACTGCAAAAGCAACCAAAGAGTTTTTTAAGGGAAAGAAGTGGAATGTTATGCAATGGCCAAGTCAATCACCTGACCTGAATACGATTGAGCATGCATTTCACTTGCTGAAAACAAAACTGAAGGGAAAATGCCCCAAGAACAAGCAGGAACTGAAGACAGTTGCAGTAGAGGCCTGGCAGAGCATCACCAGGGATGAAACCCAGAGTCTGGTTATGTCTATGTGCTCCAGACTTCAGGCTGTAATTGACTGCAAAGGATTTGCAACCAAGTATTAAAAAGTGAAAGTTTGATGTATGATTATTATTCTGTCCCATTACTTTTGGTCCCTTAACAAGTGGGAGGCACATATGCAAACCGTTGTAATTCCTACACCGTTCACCTGATTTGGATTTAAATACCCTCAAATTAAAGCTGACAGTCTGCAGTTAAAGCACATCTTGATCGTTTCATTTCAAATCCATTGTGGTGGTGTATAGAGTCTGTGCGCACATGCCTTTTTAATATCTCTTTGCACCAGAATTTTATCTCATTACGAACAACATTGACTTGTTTTACTTGTTCTAGTGTAGCAAGTAAATGAATAAACTTTCCAGTAGTGTAGTGTAACTTCAGGAGGTTAATACCAACAAGCTCACATTAAACCTAGAATGCAAGTGAGTAGCACATGTTTTATGCTCTCCTCTTTGATACAGATTAGTCACACTTGGTTTATGCTATCTTTGTTCAGTTTTGTGTTTGTTCTGGCATTCACTTTCTCAGTTTAGTATCCTACAGTATATGTTAGTATGGTAATTCTCTAATACAATTGATTGGCTTTTCCATGTGGCCTGCACTGCCACTATAAAGAATGCAATTATCTGTATAATGTGCCCCATTTCTGTTTGGCATTAAATTTGAAATGAGCAAGTGAGCAACATGTGTCTTGTGCTCTCCTCTCTAAATACAAATATTGCAGGCTGCATCTTTGTCATACCTCGCACTCAGATCACTGATAATCCTGTAACACTAGCCTGGCCAAAAATACTCTGGCAATGTACTAATGATGGGCAAAATGATTCGGAAAAAAGCAGTCTCTATCTCTAGCAGCCTTCTATGCCTAATGGAAAATTTGGCGCTGCCTACTTAAACACACCATCATCATCACAATATCATAATTATTAAAAGACTCACAGCCAACAAGAACTGCAAATATAAGTTCCAACCATCTTTTTCTGTATGTTTTCCAGCAAATGTTATTCTTTGTTAGCTCTTATCTGATAATCTAAAAAGGCTTTTTTAGACATGGACCTTTAGCAAATACATTGTTCTTGTCTAATAAGATTGTTCTCTCATGCAGTCATGCACTACAAAACTTGCATGTTTTTTTCCAAATGACATTTTGACTTTAGTATGTTTGCAATATGTGTTACGGCAAAAAAATGTACTGAATTTGCAGCTGAGCTGAGTTACTCATTATGTTCCCTGCAGAGAATGATGCCTGCCTACTCACTGAACATGTACCACAGAGATTCATCAAGGTAAACTTCTTGTGACAGATAGAACTGCTGTAAATATTTTATTTATAGAGCATTTTCCTTTCCAGTGTTAAATCTGCTTCTTTTTAATGTAACTGGATTCCATTTGTTAATAAATCAGAATTTCCTATCAAATTACAGTACGTAAACACTGTCCATTTTATTTATAAATTGGAAGAACGCAAACAATTATGAAGATATAGGAAAGTTATTATTTAAATGGATTGGCTTTATTTACTTATATGTAGTCACCATTAGAACTACTTATATGTAGTTACCATTAGAATTAAATATTACATAAACTGTAGTTATAATCTTGTAGTATTAAACCCAAAACCAAAAAATGCTATATATTGCAGCTTACCTATCATTAGTTGTTGTGGCTGCATTGGTTTTCTTTTTTGTTTTCACCTGGTGATCTGGCCAGTAACACACCTCTTGTATTAGAGTGTCTCCACTCTGGATGAAGGAGCAGCAGAGTCACATTTGGACAGCAGCATTGTCAGTCGGGGTGGGGAGGGGCAGTATTAGATGCTCTAGAAAACTTAGGCTAGGTTCACATCTGTGCGGGTGGTGCCGCTGCGGATCCGCATGAAAATCTGTGCAGCCGCACCAGAGAAATGCGGACCCGCGGGCAGGTGCCATTATTTCTAATGGCACGCCGCCCGCACTGGAAAAAGCAACTGTACTGTGAACCGAGGTTCCTGTCCGGCTGCGTTTTCAGAAGAAGTGCAGGGACTTCTTCCCTGCGTGTCACAGTGCACAGGGGTCCATTCAAATGAATGGGCTCTCGTGCTCGAGCAAAATGCAGCCCGCACGCCCACATATATGTGAACCAGGGGTTAGATACACCAGCAAAAATAAGCCAAACTCCAGCTCACACTTTTTAGGCAGCTACAGCAACAGTTTATTTCTTTTGGTATAGCGTTTTACATACATAAATAAAAGCTGATCAATGCAAGTACCCATGTAAGTAGTAAATGGTTTGTCTCAACCCTCTATCTGCTACATCTGCAGGACAGCTTGTTCTGTTAAAAAACAACGCACTTATTGACTGGATTACCAGGTGAAAATAAAAGAAAGAAAGCCTAAAAAGGAAAATTTATTCAGCCATCACATTTAAGAATTGGTAAAGTGAAATATAAAAAATGTTTGGTTTTGAGTATAAAAAACACTTTAACACTGTAAATAAGGAGCTATGAAGTACATAGTGTACTTTTTTCTTTTACTGATAGTTTGAACATGGTTCACATCTCGAAGATGCTTTACATCATGTGTTAATGCACTTTATGCTAGGGCAGCTTATTCATTATGAATGGGCTGTCAATGTATCGTAGCCTGGTTAAAGCTGCACCTGACCTTTTTTTAGGAATGTTAGTGGTGCACTATAGCGCAGGTGTGTTGCCTTAGTGCATGAGGAAAAAGACAGCAACCTTCAATGGGGCAACAACTAAGAACTAGCTAAAAACAGGATGCCCCTAAAATAGTTAAATAAAAAATAAGCACTTATAAGATGGCTTGTAGCTCCTCTCAGCAAACAGTTTAGATGGATCCTTTGGAATCAGATACTGAAAAAAAGGGAAATGCAAAAGTCGCGACCATCTAAGTTTAGGTATTTATTAAAACAATGGGTTAATGAAACATATGCACTCACATGTAGCTCAGATGAAGATGACTCATCTTCTTAATTAAAGATTTCAATTAATGGACTTAGGAACACTACCAGAGTTTGCCAGGGAAGTGGCCAGATACTGCCAAGTGACGCCATGAAGTGGCTGTGGATGTCTAGCTAACAATAGGGTCAGCATGGAGTGAACAGCGATGCAGGAAGTCAGGTAGTGGTTCCAGGAAGGAGGATGACCTCATGCATCAAAGGGGAGTGTGGCTACATGTTTCATGGCCATACACAGCCCTTTCTCAAGTCAGATGACAGAAAATAACATGCTAATATATAGGGAAAGTGGCATGAGCAGGCTTAATAGTGAATTTAAATAATGGTACAAGACATAAAAGGGAGGAAAGTGAACCGGAACACAAATGGCATTAAAAGAAATAGCACAGTGATACAGCATGTTGCTTTAGAGCGTTGGGGTACCATTCAAAACAAATGACTCTGCAATGTACCAACTCATGTATAGTGTTTTGATGTGAACCCAAAAGTACTGTTTTGTGACAAGATAAAGTTTAATGCCTATTCTAGTTTAATGCTTTTATACTATATAATTCTATTCTATATAATGCCAGTTAGCCTAACAGATTAGCCTGTAGAAAAGATAGCATTAGCTGTCATTCAGCACAAGAAAGTCACTTCAGTAAATGCTGGGACTCTCTCATTCAATTGTGGGTTATAGGGGATCATGAGGTTTTAGTGAATGATGCTTGTAAATGTACACAACCTGAACACACGACCCGTGAACCATTGTTTACCCTATTTTTAATATTATGCTTTCTTGAAATATTATTACTTTGTATTTTACTGTGTGTTTCAACCTATTATTTAGGTAGGGAGCTGTTTGGTGGTACAGTAGTTAATAATGTAAAGAGAAAACTCGTGACCATCAAGTTCAACCTCTTCATCCCATTTTTCGCATACAGGCCAGTGGTTTTCAATTTATGAAGTGGGACTCAAATGTGGTCCCTAACATCACCAAACGGCCGCACATAATGTTCAATATATGTAATGCTTGAGAGGACTGCCAGAACTGCTGATCTAATAGAGGAAATGAGGGTCAGAGAATGTGGGCATGCTATATTTTTGGCTGGGCATATGCTGCAGGCTAGTAGAGAGCAATGCTATTACCCTAATCAATGTTCCCACTACAAACTGCTGAGGTCCGAGGGCTGCATATCGTATACTAAAGGGCCCATGTGGCCGTTGGGCCACAGGTTTGGCACCAGGGATACAGACCATACAGACCAGAAAGTTGTGCCATGATAAGGCATGTCCTCTAAGCTAATGCCACCTTTTTGGCCATAAGTATCAGGCAGTGTGGTGGTAAACAGATTTCATATACAGCCCAATTGTGTATTTGTCAGGAACTAACTAGTAACCAAAAATATTTTGTGCCTGCAAAGGCAACAGCCCTTTCTTTCTATATTTTTTTTAACTTAGTAATTCCCAAGCATACATTGAAAGACTTGTTATCACCTCATATACCACCACCAATGGACCCAATGCCACATCTATATCCATTGTGGGGGTTTGTCCTAAACAGAGGAACCCTTGTCATAAATAATATAATGCAGCATATTAATGTGCAGCTAACCCTTCAGTTTTGAAGCAGCAGCACGTTGATATGCTGTATAATATTACTTATGACAAGGGTTTAGAGAAAAGTGGCAGAAATGTGTTAATCAAAAAACTGGCTGAAGAGAATTGTCATTTGGCAAGTAAAACAGCTAACATATAAGTATTCCAAATGTGCATTTAGCTGCCTAGCTGGTGTTTAGCTTAATTAACTTGTTTTGTTTTTTTAATTCCATGGTGTAAAGACCAAGGTAATAAAAAATGATAAAAAAGCCAAATTATAGCATAGCTATTTTGTAGAACTGCTTTTTTAATTAGAAATGAAAAGCCCCTCTGGACAGTTCAGGCGTCATCATATATTTAATATCAGTTTATCATAACACTGTCTATAACAACTGTGAATGATATTTCATACATCAATAACAGTTTCAAATGACATTTTTTTTCAAAGTAAATGGAATGGCTGTCACTCTGCCAATATAAACTTAAAATTCAGATACTATACTAAAAAAAGATGTGTGTACCTGCTCCTTTTTTCATTGTTAAAGAATAACAATTTAGAACAGGATTTACTTACATAGTAAGGGCAGAAGCATAAATATACACGATCCAGGACCCTTGGCAAACTCATTATATTTTCCCCTATCTCCAGCTCCCCAGCCTCATCTTAACTTTATGATCTGTACCGTTTGAAGGGCTCATTCCCACATATGTATTTTCCATTTGTTGTGGTTCAACGCAAACACTTTTTACACTGCAGCTTGCCAGTACTTAGATATGGTATCTGAATTAGTATTCTTTTTAGGATTTTTTTCTTTATTTTCCCCTTGTGATCTGGCCAGTAAGTCTGTTATTTTTTAACAGAACAAGCTGTCCAGACAAAGTAGCAGTTTAAGGGTTGAGACAAACCATTTACCACAGGAAAGGGTAAATAGTTCCTAAATGTCATACATGTGAACTGTGCCTTGAGGGCCCATTCACACTTGTGCAGTGCATTGTAGTAATGTGCAAATCAATGCATGTGTTAGTGCAACACATGTAAGACACATGCATGCGTTAGCACTTTGCAGTGTTATTCATTTTGAACAGCATCCCAAGGCTCTAAGGCAACACAGCGTTAACACATGTTGCAGCATATACCCAGAAACACACTACCATGTGTTCTGGTAGGCATCAATGAAATTTTGGTGGACTGCCAGCTCATTCATTTGACAACATATATTAACGCATGAAAAAACATGCGTTAACATAATGCACCAGGGCACCAAGATATGAATGGACCCTAAAGCTCAGCTTCAATCTAAACATTCTTGTTTTGGGAGTGAAAAGGATGAGTTACAATGTCTGCCATGTTTTAGATGCTGTCTGCATCCTTACTGATAATTTCCTGCAATAGTGTAAATATATTATTGTAAGACAGTCATCACCTAGACAGAAAACACATATAGCAATACATTCTTTACAGAGGTTCTGAACCTTTCTGTCTCTACTTGAACATTTATATATTAGTGCTTGTGTGCCTCCTGGGGGATTTGCGCTCGTTTCATGTTCTGTCTGACACCCATCAAATAGGCAGAAATTTGGAGAGATTTTCCCTCACTTCTTGTCTTTCCTGCCACCCATGACATTTTTCCGTACTACTAGAAAATGTGTATTTGTTGCTGCCTGTATTTCTGTGGGGAAGGAAGGATGGGAAGTTCCACTAACCTGTTCTGTGGGCCACTTGTCAATTAGAAAGCAAATGGGAAAATCTCCCTCACTTCTGTTCTTTCTGACACTTATCAATAAGTCAGGAAGTGGAAGATTTTCCACTGATTCCTGTTCTGTCTAATACCCAGAGAGAAAAGAATGTAAGCTGGTATTTTAAATAAGGAATGCAGACAGCAGTAAAAAAGGTGAAACAAAGCCTAATCCTTATAAATGTATAAAAAAACAAAAAAAATAAGTTTTGGTTGGAGTTGGGCTTTAGGTAAAAACTAATCAAAAGCTCACTTGTTATTTTCATAGTAAAATGAGCCAGAACTCAATATAAATTAACATTATTCAGAATCACACTCACTGGCCACTTTATTAGCTCCACCTTGCTAGTGGCAAGAAAATTTCCCCCACACCTTTACACCGCCACCACCAGCCTGATGCATTGATACAAGGCAGGATGGATCCATGCTTTCATGTTGTTTACGCCAAATTCTGACCCTACCATCTGAATGTAGCAGTAACCAGTCTGCCCATTCTCCTCTGACATCAACAAGGCATTTTCATCCACACAACTGCCACTCACTGTATATTTTCTCTTTTTCGGACCATTCTCTGTAAACCCTAGAGAGTGCTGTATGTGAAAGTCCCAGTAGATCAGCAGTTTTTGAAATACTCAGACCAGCCCATCTGGCACCAACAACCATGCTACGTTCAAAGTCACTTAAATTCCCTTTCTTCCCCATTCTGATGCTCAGTTTGAACTTCAACAAGTCATCTTTACCATGTCTACATGCCTAAAATGCATTGAGTCGCTGCCATGTGATTGGCGGATTAGCAATTTGTGTTACCAAGCATATGAACATGTGTACCTAATAAAGTGACCGGTGAGTGTATATCTGAAATGTTACTGATAGGAGTATGAAAAATGTCCCCAGATTGTAATAGGCCCCAACTGCTGGGCCCTTTAGCAATCACACAGGCTGCTGTGGTTATAGCTACACTTTTCAGTAACAGCAATGTAGATAGACACTTTGAACATGCTTTTTCCACACCGTGCTAATAGAAATCTCTTTACTGCTTTCAGTGGGAATTAATTTTATCTATCACATGGGAGCTTTTCCAGTTCAGAAATGTATGGTGGGTTAAAATACCTAACAGACCTAACAAAGCTTTGCTTGCATCAAACAGTCATTTACCTTCAGAAGAAATTTCTATTTGTTTAAATTTCCTTTAAGTGGTGTAAAGTGTACAGTGATTCCTCAGGCTAGCATAAAATCTACTTCTTAATTTAAAAACTACCACTTTAAAGCAACAGTCAGCACTAAAACATGAATGTATTTTTTTTAGATCAAAGTTACATTTTTTCACAGTTGCGACAGTCTGATTCATAATATTTTTTCGCTGTCTAAAAAGGGTGACTGCTTTGTTCATCGACACTTAAAAATAAACCACATAAATTAAGATTTTCCTATGCTGTAATAATCGTAAAACCTATATCCCTCCCATTTGATGCCTAATTGATGAAAAGCTTTAACCACTCGTAAACTGTTATTACCAACTTGTCCATAGCTAACTTGCTCCATCGTACACTTTTATGGCTTTCAATGCACGTATGAATTCCAGATCACTTGTGAGCACAGATTTTCTTTTTCTTGGTGATTTATAGTTCTCCTTCAGGGCAAAATTTCTTAATAAATGAAACCTTTGTCCTCGTTTGTGTCTCTGATTACAAAACAAATATACAGCACATGGCCCCTGCTGAATGCGAGCTGTCCATATAACATGGCTAACTCAACAACTGCCCAGGAGCTGTTAAGAAGACTTCTCTGCATTTTTGTGGGCCCCTGTCTAACCCTTCATCCATTTCCACCACACTGTACATGATTTCAATTTTTAAACACATGGTTACAATTGATAAAACCTGTTTTTTAAAACACAGTCTGTCAAATGTAGTTTCCCAACATAAAATTGGAAACTGGCACTGGTCTTCTTTTTTCTAGATAACAATATGCATTTAGTGATGTAACTAACATAAGCCATAAAATACGGAGATTACGGTATTGTTACGAGGCAACATTTGCAAACAATTGTCCATTTATGTCACAGAATTAGTGTTTTTAATTAGGAAGTGGTTCCTACAAGATTTGTCTTAAATAATGTTAATTTTAGGCATCCACGCTCTTTTTTAATAAGTCAAAGAAGAGAGTACAATATGTAGCAACTGGCAAACAAAACACAATAACATTCAAAAACTGCAGCAGAACACTGGGAAAATAAATGCTTTGGTCCCCAAACAGTATTTACACATAATATATATTTATCCTGAACTTCTGGCAGACATCTAAGTAAACAGCAGCAATGCAGATATGATAGGTGGACTATCTACCAAAAGCTTAGCATTTCTGTCCATACAAACTCATGCAGACGCCCATTCCTAACCCCAGAAACCACTAAACAACTCATCCACTCAATCATCATATCACGACTCGATTACTGCAACTCCCTCCTCACTGGCGTGCCTCGCTGCTGGCTATCCCCGCTTCAGTCGATCCTGAATATGGCTGCCAGACTCATTCACCTTTCCAACCGCTCCGTTTCCGCCACCCCCCTCTGCCAATCCCTCCACTGGCTTCCGATTGCCCAACGGATCAAATTCAAAATGCTAACACTGATTTACAAAGCTGTCCATAATACTGCCCCAAATTACATCACCGACCTGCTATCCAACTACCACCCAAAACGCACTCTTCGCTCCTCACAAGACCTCCTACTCTCCAGTTCCCTGATCTCCTCCTCCCATGCCCACCTCCAGGACTTCCCCAGGGCATCGCCCATCCTCTGGAACTCCCTACCCCAATCCATCAGACTATCACCTACTCTCTTCTCCTTTAGGCGCACCCTGAAAACCCACCTCTTCAGGGAAGCCTACCCCGCCCCCTGCTAATTGCCGATCTCCTCCACTCTTCCTACCACTCCATCCCCCACAGCTTTTCCTCCTGTACCATTGTCCCCTCCCTCCTAGATTGTAAGCTCCAAGGAGCAGGGCCCTTGAACCCCTCGTGTATTGCACTGTATTGTTATTGTACTGTCTCATGTATTGCCTCCCATTGTAATGTACAGCACTGAGCGAACTATTGGCTCTTTATAAATACTGTATAATAATAATAATAATACTGCCCTGAGATTTACACAGATCTGTCAAAAAGGTGGTCACCTGATTTTTCCTTACTGAAATGAATAAAGTCTGTTTACTTCTCTTCCCCTAGCCTATGACTGGACAGTGAATGATAAGCAGTGAAGGATAAACAGCAGACTGATGAACTTATCTCTCTTCTCTCCTGTTAATATGATTCTTGTCATTTTTTTGTAAACTGCAGCACGGCTGATTGCCCCCTTGCCCTCTCTTAGTCTGATTGATATTGCAGCAGAATATAAGATGAGATTTCAAGAGGATAATATCAAGGCAATTTCAAGTACTTGCAATAATTATGTTTAAAAAAAATGTTTAATATTTTTTAAATGAATGCATAATTGCATTCATTGGCATTTTACATATGCCTGGAGTTCAGCTTTAATGATGAAATGTTATGATAAGAGAAAGACCATGATGTGCCTTGCCAGGATGACACCTAGAGGTTGATTTACTAAAGGCAAATAGACTCTGCACTTTGCAATTGCAAGTTACTGCAGAGCTTAGTAAATGAGGTAAAGCTTCACTTTACAAATAATACCCAATCATACGCAAGGAACATAAAAAAAAAAGCATTTTGCCTGCACATGATTGGATGATGGAGATCAGCAGAGCTTCCCGTAATTTACTATGCTATGGACCAACTGCACTTGCAAACTGTGTAGTCTTTTTGCCTTTAGTAAATCCACCCCATAGTGAGGCATCACTAAATGGCACACCGGGGTCCAGATGTGGACCAAGTCACTGTCCCATCCGGACCCATGCAGTCCTGCCGTTTAAGAGCCTTTCTTCCCCCAGCTGTCTCACAGTCATCCTCACAGAGTGGATAGTGGGAGGCAGGACAGTTCTGGATGGAGGGTTGGAGCTGCCTGAGGTTAACAAGCAGGTGATTAGTTGCTAGGATGAAGGGCAGTCCCAGCAATCAAACACTGTCTGCAATCACTATCTGTGTAAGATAGGACAGTGGGGGGCGAAGTTAAAGGGACTAAGGTCAGTAGTGTGATGGGAGGCCGAGGACAGTAATGTGGGGGGTTAAGGACTTTGGTGTGTGGGGGCTGAAGACATTAAAGTGTGGGGGATGAGGACTGTAATGTGGGGTCTGAGGACAGTAACATGGAGGGGGGCTGAGGACAGTCACATGGGGGGGGGGTTAGGACAGTAGTGTGGGGGCTTAGGACAGTAATGTGGGGTCTGGGGACAGAAACATGTGGGGGCTTAGAACACTAATGTGGGGGCTTAGGACAGTAATGTGGGGTCTGGGGACAGTAACTCGGGGGTGCTAAGGACAGTAACATGGGGGGCTGAGGACAGTAATGTGGGGTCTGGGTACAGTAACATGGAGGGCTGAGGACAGTAACATGGGGGAGCTGAGGACAGTAATGTGGGGGCTGCCAACAGTAACATGGGGGGGTCTGGGGAAAGTAATGTGGGGGATGATGTAGAAAGGGGCAGAGTACTCTTCATTGAAGGGGGCACATGACACTACTGTTGAGGGGTGAGTGAGGGGGGTGTTGATGTCAAGGAAGTGTGAGAACACTACTGTGAAAGGGGTGTAGGGGGGTGGTGTAAAGGGGGAACTAAGGACACTCATCAATAGTGATCTTGCTGTGAATGAGGAGGGGACTGTGATGTGCAGTGGGGACTGGTGACAGTGATGTGAGAACAGGTTCAGATTTGTACATGTGCATTTGGCGTACGCAATGTGGGTAGGTCAGCACTACCTGCTAGAAACCTGAAGAAGTTCCTGACCCTTTTTTTCAAAATTCAAAGTCAGCAACACGTGGTTTTGGCACACAAAAGTGCACCACAGGGGCCTACATGAGATTCAGACCTCTGATGCATGCAAATTTTACTGCCTGGACCTTGGTTAATTTTAATTCAATACCCCTGCCCTAGTGCATCTCTGCTTGCTGGAGTTCACTTAGGGACTGATTTTTAGAGCACATTTGTAGAGCACAGAAACATGTTTAGGGGCTTGTTTCTGCTTGTGTCGATTTGATATCAGCTTGAGATAGTTCCAAGATCTTTCAGAATTCAATGACAGGTGCATTTGAACTGCAGTTGACTTCCTTCTGACCTAAATGCTTCAAGCAGGTTTTGCTTTCCGTATAGTTGTAGGGGATGCAAAACCCAAATGTTGTGAACAACAGCCTGTCAACACAGGTACTAATAGATGTGATTTAGTGCTTTCTCAGCTTCAGCAGTCTGAACACTATTTAATAAATGGAAAAAAATAAACAAAACAGAACAATAGGAGAAATGCACGGCCATTGATTGCAAAAGTCACATTCATTTTTTTCTTAAGTTACAGTAAGCAGAGAAAACTATGTGGGTAATTGTAGGCTCAATACAGCAGGCTCCATTTTATGAATGGGCTGTAAAATGCAGACTGTGCAGTGTGCGGCCCTGCAGAGTATAACAGAGAACAGATAATGATACCCATTCACCATTAGAAATTAGCCCCTTTGTGTCAACAATGCACCTGCAAGAATTTTTTTAGGTGCAGTTTTTCACCTTCACTAGTGGAGGGGAACCCTAGTGATGACATTTGAACCGCATTCTCCGCATTCCGCATTCCTGTAATAGTAACCTTGATGGGCCCTTTTATTATTTGGTACCTACAGTATATCTATTTATTTATTTATTTATTTATTACAGGTACTTATATAGCGCCATCAATTTACGCAGCACTTTACATATATTGTACATTCACATCAGTCCCTAACCCTCAAGGGGCCTACATGTATCAGGTCAAGCTGGACCAACAACATGTCTGCCCCTGATGTGACATAATCTATTATTAGCCTGGCTGCACTAAACTACCAGTGGCATATCTGATTTCATAGCAGCCCTGAGGTTTATTAGGGGAATGGGTGAGGAAATCTTGGGTTGGGGTTCATGTTTCAACTATAAATAGGCTACAAGCAAATGAAAATTCAGAGAAGAGATGCTTAAACCAGGTTGTTACCCAATCAGATTAAAAAAAAAACACTTAATCAATCAATCAATCAATCAATCAATCTCAAAACTGTATAGAGTGCAATGTAAATCCATTTTGACACTTTCACTTTGACACATTTATACAGCTGCTCAAAAAAGTTTAAGTCAGCTGTACTTTGGTTGTTTTTATTATGTGTGCATATTTGTAAAAACTGTTGTTTTATAACTGTGGTAAAAATATACAATCTCTGTTTTAAAAATAAACATTTAAAAATGTGGATAATAGATATAGAGGATAAAAGCATAAGGATTTCCAGAGCACCATGGTTTTACTAATGAGACAATGCTTTCTAAAGACACAGCTCTTGCATAATTTTTATGTCTGGAAATGTGAAATAAGCCTTTCCATAAGGGATGAGTATTTTGGATGAATTACTGCTGAGTCCTCAAGCTATGTAAACCAGTCTTCTTTCATAAAAGCCACAAACTGAGAGCCTTAAAAATGTGCAAAAGGAGCATGCAGCCCCACTTGCTGGCTTAAAAGCAGAAAGCAAAGATTATTATGTAGTATTTAATATTTGCCTGACAAAAAAATAATATTTTTTAATTTTTGTATTATTTTTAGTCCTAACAAGATAAATGAATTAGGTACAAAATCAATATATATTTTGTTTAACCACTTCAATACCGGACACTTATATTCCCTTCCTGACGATTTTTAGATTTTAGCACTGTCACACTTTGAATCACAATTACTCAGGCATACAACACTGTACCCATATTACATTTTTAGCAATTTTTTAGACAGAAAAAGCTTTCATTTGGTGGTATTTGAATTTGATCACCACTGGGTTTTAAATTTTTTTGCTGTATACCATAAACGAAAATATACTGAACATTTTGAAAGTAAAAACACATTTTCTTAATTTCTGTTTTAAAATTTTGCAAATAAATAATGTTCCTTCATAAATTTAGGCTAAAATGTATTCTGCTATATTTCTTTGCTACAAATAACCTAAATCAGTGTATATTATTTTGCCTGTAAAAAAGTTATAGTCTACAAATTTTGTTTCAATTTTGTATGTTCTATGTAACATACCAAAAAAAATAATTTTACAAAAAAAAGTGGTTTAAATTTCAAATTAAATTGTTTATTTGAATTGAAAAGCCTATTGTAGTCAGTAAGCATGCATGCTGCAACCTAGTGTGCAAGTGAAAGATGTAAAAATACTTATAACAACTAGCAAAACTGTTAGCTCTCCAATACTATAAACAAGCAGAAAGGCCCGTTCACACTGTCTACACATTAAACTGGATCAGTTTAGTGTGCAAGCAGCTGTCTGTTTCAGCTGCCATAGTGTGATGGGTGTTTTATTGCAACACACAGTTCCTTTGTTTTTGACAACTTTATTTGAAGTGCACAAAGTGACATTTCATTCATGTCACCTGTTGCTGCTGTGCAGTGACATGTATTGCCCTGCATTGTGCTGATGTGCAGTGATATACAGTGCCCTAGCAGTGACTGGTGTGCTTCTATTGTGGAAAATAACAAGTCATCACACCACATGTGAACAGGCCCTGAACCTTTTGAAGCCATGGTTTTTATTACCGGACATATGCATTAAAAGAGGTATATATCATATATATCCTTCTGATCAGCCTGCACAGGATCGCATATGAATTATTGTATAGAGAATATTTACAGTAACAATTTCAGTTTTTCCATACAATTCTTTGTGCAGAAAGGATTCTCAAATTCGTGTTGAGATTATGCATTTATGAAAATACAACAGACTTCATAGACTTAATTCTAATAAAGATATTTCACTGGTTATCACTGTTAACTCATTTGCTAATTGTTACTGTTGTAACTGTATCCTATGCTGTGAGCTGGACTAATATTTACTTCCACCTATGCCACCCTACATCTGCTTCAGATGGTTCCTTTAACCACTAGCCTACAGGGCACTTATACCCCCTTCCTGCCCAGGCCAATTTCCAGCTTTCAGCGCTGTCACACTTTGAATGACAATTGGGCGGTCATGCAACACTGTACCCATATAAAATTTTTATCATTTTTTGTGACAGATAGAGCTTTATTTTGGTGGTATTTCATCACCTCTGGGTTTTTTCTTTTTTCTTAAACAAACCAAAAACCACTGAAAATTTAGAAAAAAAAATTTTCTTAGTTTTTGTTATAAAATGTTGTAAATAAGTGATTTTTCTCATTCACTGATGTGCGCTAATGAGGCTGCACTGATGGGCACTGATAGGCTGCACTGATGGACACTGATAGGTGGCACTGATGGACACTGATGAGGAGGCACTGATGGGCACTGACAGGCATCACTGATGGGCACTGAAAGGCAGCACTCATATATGGCACTGATAGGTGGAACTGATAGGCGGCACTGACTGGCACTGATATGCGGCACTGACTGGCACTGTTAGGCGGCACTGACTGGCACTGATAGGCAGCACTGACGGGCACTGATGCACACTGATAGGCGGCGCGGTTAGAATGGGAGGACGTCATATGACGTCCTCCCAGAATGAGAGAACCACCTTGCATCCGTCATATTACTATATGGTGGGCGGGAGGCAGCTAATTTGCATTGACAACCTTCATTTTTGATCATTCACTCTATATTTTTTTAGTCTTTAAGAAGATATTTTAGGACAAAGTTCAGTCCTATGGAAATACTAAATAAAATAAAATGTTTGTGGAGTATAATATAGTGTACCTGCAGAAATATATTTATCCTGAACTTCAGGCAGACATCTAAGTATCCAAAAAATGTGTATATCCTGTGCTTAGTGGACAAAAAATTCTAAAAATGTGTAACACAAGAGTGCAGCAACCACAATAACCCAAACATTACAGCTTGTATACTAATAAAAAATATGGTGTACTACTCAAATACCATCATCAATTACCTAAAGTGACATGAATCATATAAAATAATTGCCTGAAATGAAATAAATCATGAAAAGTGCAACAGTGTATAAATAATCAAAACTTGACGAAAATGGTCTACATTATATAACACAAATAACGTGCCTGCAAAACATAGTCCATACAATAAAGTGCTTGATAAATGTGTCCAAGTAAGTAATGTGATGGAACCAAGAGAACCAAGGGATCCGCAACAGTGTTACATCATAAAAAAGTTTGCTTTATTAAAATAGACAGGTAGGTACTTACAGGATCGAAAAGGAACTTAACCAAAAATTAAAACAGACAAGCCGAGATGTTCCCGACATTCATTTGACGTCACAAGCTAAGCTCTTCCCAACATTTTTGGCCAACCAATGAGCATTGTCAGGGGTGTGAAGCATGATACTATTGCGGCTACCTTGGTTCTCTTTGGAGGGGCATTTCAAGGTGTCGGTGAGAGAATTTTGTTCTACCCTCTGACACCGTGGTCACAGAAACCGCATGGTGGATTGCAGTGTGTCCTGTGTTTGGATATACACAGACAAGCGTATATTGATCTCTACCATGTTGAGAGCAGAGGATCTGGTAAGAGGCTACATATACTCACTTGGACACATTTATGAAGCACTCTGTTGTAAGGACTATGTTTTCCAGGCACATTATTTGTATTCTATAATGTAAACCATTTTCGTCCAGTTTTGATTACTGTTGCACTTTTCACGAATAATGTCATTTCAAGAAATTACTGATGGTATTTTATATGCTTCGTGTCACTTTAGTTAATTGTTGATGGTATATGAGTAGCGCCCCCTTGCCCTCTCTGAGTGATATTGCAATACATTATATGATGAGATTTCATGAGGCTGAAATCAAGTCAAAATCAAATACTTACACTAATTAAATTTAAAAAATATGTTTAATATATTTTAATAAATTAATACATAATTGCAATAATTGGCATTTTTATATCTGCCTGAAGTTCAGCTTTAATAATGAAATATTATGATAAAACAAAGACCAAGACAAGGATGCCCTAAAGTGCCTTTTGCTGATCATGAACACACAGGGTAGGAATAACATGCCAAGGCTTTAGTCATACACCAGTATTATTTGCTTTATACCTGGGTATACATCATGAACAGGGCCAGGTGACTTTCCCAGTGAATTCTCTGTAGGATCATGTGGAGAAATTGCTGGCTGAAGAGGTTGAATAGTGAGACATTCATTGAGAACTTCTTGGTCAAGCTCTGTCCTTGGGCGTAACTACAAGAAAGGCAAATGACACAAATCACCTATTATGATTTTTGGATCACAACACAGAATTATAAGGACCAGTACAATAAATGACATCGGTATAGTGATCCTATACAATCTACGCAGTACTAAAGTCTAGCATGAGTCTTGGTAATTAGCAATAATTTATTTTCCACGGTAAAGAGGCTTCTAAGTAGTTCTATGAAATCCATATGTTTTTTCTTTACACAGCTAAAGAGGTCTGCTTCCGATTACCTACTAAGCCTTACGTTTTACTGCTATCAGCTGTAATGGGTATTCATCATGAAATTAGTTGCATGTGTACTCCAGGAACCAAACATGTTGTGAAAGATTTGCATACTTTCATAGTATAGTCTTCTAGCTTGAAAACTGTCAGACTCATCTTGTCATGACTTCAACTCAAAATGCAGCATTGGATTTATGGTATTTATCAGTAAGTAAAAATAAACTGTGTAAATACCTAAAAAAAGCATTGTGGGATATCATGCCTGATAAGCTGTCACAAATCCTTGTCATGCTATTTTACATGGCCTATTCTAAACGCGCCTACTCTAAACAAGCATCAACTTAGCCGAATTGTATTCTGTGCATTCAAATGTGAACTAAAACATTCCAAATCCAGTCTCCTCTAGGCAGGCCAGTCACTCAATGTCCCCTGTGCCAGCCACAGGCAGCTGCAGGGGAGAGGAGAATGTGCTGGTAATGCCTGGGAGTGATGCCATCAACCGTGGGCTACTATGGCCTATCCATACTACACTAAAGTACACTAGAGTGGACTGTGAGCTTAAGTGCAGAGAGAATTGACTTGAAAAACCGTAGTGCTTTGGTTGTTAAAGTGAAATTCCTGCCTAACATTACCTATGTTTAAAAATGTTCCCTCCTTCTTCTACCTATGCTGCAAACGTGTGTAAACAAAAATGTGTATACTTACTTATTTGCAGCCAGCACCAGTCTGGTCACTTGATCCCCTGTTCCAGTGAGCAGAGGGTGTAGGGGAGAGGAAGGAGTGCTCAGCAACAGCTGGGATTTTCAGTAGAGCCTATGCCACCCATAGGCTTCCATGGCCCTTTTTGGCACTCTTTCCTATCTCCTGCAGTAGCTGCTGACTGAAACAGGGAAGGCAGAGCTAAGAATCACCAGATGACTGTACCAGAGCAAGCTGAAAATATGTAAGTATACAGATTTTTTTATACACAGGTTAGGTAACATAGGTAGCAGGAGTGGGGAGGGAACATTTTGAAACATAGTGTTAGGTAGGAAATCGACTTTATGTTGGAAGATGAATTGCTCCACAGTGTCTGCAGCTACTGTATATGAATCAGTGACGGGTGATTTACAACTTGTAAATACTTGAAAGTCCAAGCTTGGCCAAAGGCTCATTTCAAAGTTGATAGCCAACAGAAACAAAATAAATAAACTGTAAAGAGTAAAAGAGATACAATATATATATATATATATATATATATATATATATATATATATATAAAGTACAAAAATAATGAAGTATTTATTAACCACGTGCCCTCCAGAAGATTTACATGACCAGGCCATTATTTTGCCATTCGGTGCTGCACTACTTTAACTCCCAATTATGAGGTCATGCAACGCTGTACCCAAATTAAATTTATATAATTTTCCCACACAAATAGAGCTTTCTTTTGGTGGTATTTGGTGGCGATCAGCAACTGTGCTAGTACGGTGGGCATTCTGACACTTATACCCCGGTCACACCAAACCCAGCTTTGAAATCGTGCAACTTACAGTGAAGTCACACCATTTCAAAGTTGGGTGACATGCCAATTTCAGGTGCGATTTGCAAGACATCTGACACAGATGTCTATGCAAATTGCACCAAAGGTAGTGTATGTACTACTTTAGAAATCGGTAGAAATTGGCATATGTGCCCCTACCAGGAAATGCAGAATCATGTATATAAACGTGATTCTGTGCAGAGCGTAAAACTGCTACAGGGCAGTCGGCAAGTGGTTAAACGTGGCTTTATGACCTCATACAGTGGTGTAGAAAAAGCCAGTGCAGTCTATGTGACTGCCATCAGGCCAACAGAGAAAAAGAGGTCTGACTGAATTCCCAGTTCCCAGCCTTACCCTCCTGTCTCTGGACTGAGCTGTCCCGTGAAGACAGCAACATCCTCTGGGATGCTGTTGCTAATATTATGTTGTTGTGTGCAGGTTTTGTGGACTGGGGTGCCATTCAAACTGAAGGTACAGATGTTACCACAATGCATATGTCTAAACGGGGCCTAAGTTGGTCATTTCTCTCACTCTGGAAATATTTCAACTCCCTTCCAGTTGTGACTCAGGGACAGGAAGTCAAGAGAAATTACCTTAAGGGAAAATAGATAAATAGAAAATATCAAATTTATCATAAAGAAAAAAAAACTGCCAGGGTTTTAACCAATCCCTACTCTATCCAAAATGAAAAAGTTTTAGGTAGATATACGCTTTTAATCTTCTAAAATGTTTGATAGCAGTGTTTTATTAAGTGAATATTTTTAGCAAAATTAAACACATAACTTTCTGTAGTTAGCATTTATCTTTTCATCTATTAATCAAGCATGGTAAATGCCTCTGTTGTGCATAAATAAAGTATTTCTGATTATGTTTTCTTGCGTGCTAAAACTCAATTTCACAGACACTCTCTGCCTATCTGCCAAGTTCCAAAATTATTAACAGCTAAAAGTTGCGTTTCCATGGTGAGCACAGGAATTTTTAATTCAGCTCTTCAGTCCAAAGTAAACTAAATTACTTTATGTAGGTTATTATTTTTAGTGTAACAATGGTTTTTAGTATTGCTTGAAAAATGTACTAATTGTCTAATTTTACTGATATTATAACAGTAATTTTACATATCATTATATGTACTTATATTTTGTTTTTCTGCAATGTTGACATAATAGGCCAGTGATGGCGAACCCGTGGCACGCGTGCCACAGCCGGCACGCCGAGCCTTATCTGTGGGCACGCCAGGAGAATCCAGCGGCGCGCTGTCTTCCCGGCTGTAGTGTGCGTGACAGCCGGGTCCCAAGTGCGCATGCACAAGAAGCAGTGCTCTTTGTGAATGGTAAGGCGGTACATGGGACACATGACAGATCCCAGAAGCCGCCGGACCAATCAAAAAGCGCAGCGCTTCTCGCGCATGCGCACTGGGCATCCGGCTGTCCGACGAGCGCCCACACTACAGAAGCCGGGAAGACAGCGCGCGGCTGGATAAAGGAACAGGTAAGATAAAAAAAAAACTCTGCGGAAGTAAGAGCGGGTACCTGTCAAATTCAGGTACCCGCTCCCCCTCCCTCCCCAAAGGTCAGCAGTCATCTCTGTACTGTCCGCAGTCTCTGGTCATCCCTGTGCTGTCCGCAGTCTGTGGTCATCCCTGTGCTGTCCGCAGTCTCTGGTCATCCCTGTGCTGTCCGCAGTCTCTGGTCATCCCCTGTACTGTCCGCAGTCTCTGGTCATCTCCTGTACTGTCCGCAGTCTCTGGTCATCCCTGTACTGTGTCCGCAGTCTCTGGTCATCCCTGTGCTGTCCGCAGTCTCTGGTCATCTCCTGTACTGTGTCCGCAGTCTCTGGTCATCCCTGTACTGTGTCCGCAGTCTCTGGTCATCTCCTGTACTGTGTCCGCAGTCTCTGGTCATCCCTGTACTGTGTCCGCAGTCTCTGGTCATCCCTGTACTGTGTCCGCAGTCTCTGGTCATCCCTGTACTGTGTCCGCAGTCTCTGGTCATCCCTGTACTGTGTCCGCAGTCTCTGGTCATCCCTGTACTGTCCGCAGTCTCTGGTCATCCCTGTATTGTCCGCAGTCACTGGTCATCCCTGTACTATGTCCGCAGTCTCTGGTCATCCCTGTACTGTCCGCAGTCTCTGGTCATCTCCTGTACTTTCCACAGTCTCTGGTCATCTCCTATACTATGTCCGCAGTCACTGGTCATCCCTGTACTGTGTCTGCAGTCTCTGGTCATCTCCTGTACTGTGTCCGCAGTCTCTGGTCATCCCTGTACTGTCCGCAGTCTGTGGTCATCCCTGTACTGTGTCCGCAGTCTCTGGTCATCCCTGTACTGTCCGCAGTCTCTGGTCATCTCCTGTACTGTCCGCAGTCTCTGGTCATCTCCTGTACTGTTCGCAGTCTCTGGTCATCTCCTGTACTGTGTCCGCAGTCTCTGGTCATCTCCTGTACTGTGTCCGCAGTCTCTGGTCATCTCCTGTACTGTCCGCAGTCTCTGGTCATCTCTTGTACTGTCCGCAGTCTCTGGTCATCCCTGTACTGTGTCCGCAGTCTCTGGTCATCCCTGTACTGTGTCCGCAGTCTCTGGTCATCTCCTGTACTGTGTCCGCAGTCTCTGGTCATCCCTGTACTGTCCGCAGTCTCTGGTCATCTCCTGTACTGTGTCCGCAGTCTCTGGTCATCCCTGTACTGTGTCCGCAGTCTCTGGTCATCCCTGTACTGTCCGCAGTCTCTGGTCATCCCTGTACTGTGTCTGCAGTCTCTGGTCATCCCTGTACTGTGTCTGCAGTCTCTGGTCATCCCTGTACTGTGTCTGCAGTCTCTGGTCATCCCTGTACTGTGTCCGCAGTCTCTGGTCATCCCTGTACTGTGTCCGCAGTCTCTGGTCATCCCTGTACTGTGTCCGCAGTCTCTGGTCATCCCTGTACTGTGTCCGCAGTCTCTGGTCATCCCTGTATTGTCCGCAGTCTCTGGTCATCCCTGTACTGTCCGCAGTCTCTGGTCATCTCCTGTACTGTGTCCGCAGTCCCTGGTCATCTCCTGTACTGTGTCCGCAATCTCTGGTCATCTCCTGTACTGTGTCCGCAGTCTCTGGTCATCTCCTGTACTGTGTCCGCAGTCTCTGGTCATCTCCTGTACTGTGTCCGCAGTCCCTGGTCATCTCCTGTACTGTGTCCGCAGTCTCTGGTCATCTCCTGTACTGTGTCCGCAGTCTCTGGTCATCTCCTGTACTGTGTCCGCAGTCTCTGGTCATCTCCTGTACTGTGTCCGCAGTCTCTGGTCATCTCCTGTACTGTCCGCAGTCTCTGGTCATCCCTGTACTGTGTCCGCAGTCTCTGGTCATCCCTGTACTGTGTCCGCAGTCTCTGGTCATCTCCTGTACTGTGTCCGCAGTCTCTGGTCATCCCTGTACTGTCCGCAGTCTCTGGTCATCTCCTGTACTGTGTCCACAGTCTCTGGTCATCCCTGTACTGTGTCCGCAGTCTCTGGTCATCCCTGTACTGTCCGCAGTCTCTGGTCATCCCTGTACTGTGTCTGCAGTCTCTGGTCATCCCTGTACTGTCCGCAGTCTCTGGTCATCCCTGTACTGTCCGCAGTCTCTGGTCATCTCCTGTACTGTGTCCGCAGTCTCTGGTCATCTCCTGTACTGTGTCCGCAGTCTCTGGTCATCCCCTGTACTGTGTCCGCAGTCTCTGGTCATCCCTGTACTGTGTCCGCAGTCTCTGGTCATCCCTGTACTGTGTCCGCAGTCTCTGGTCATCCCTGTACTGTGTCCGCAGTCTCTGGTCATCCCTGTACTGTCCGCAGTCTCTGGTCATCCTTGTACTGTCCGCAGTCTCTGGTCATCCCTGTACTGTGTCCGCAGTCTCTGGTCATCCCTGTACTGTGTCCGCAGTCTCTGGTCATCCCTGTACTGTGTCCGCAGTCTCTGGTCATCCCTGTACTGTTAATTAGTTTGCACTACTGTACGAGTTGTTTTTTCTAAACCAAAAGCTCGATATTCAGGTTTCATTGCAGTGTTGGCACTTTGAAAGAAATAAGTTGGTTTTGGGTTGCAGTTTGGGCACTCGGGCTCAAAAAGGTTCGCCATCACTGTAATAGGCCATCTCCATAAATCTCTGTATCTTGAAGGAGCTTTTGGTCTACTTCCCTACAGCACTCTAAGGGCACATTCACACTATTTGCGGTGACCTGTATTTTTACACACCTGATAAACATAGGTCATTGCTAGGACACATTACTAAAATTGTTTTCTTAGCACCCCATTCACACCACAATGCTGGCAGGATGTGCGGTGTGGGAAAATGCAATGTAATGTGCAATGTACCAAGATGCTGTGCAGTCACATGATTGACACATCAAATACTGATACTGCACTAGTCTGTACAGTAAAATGATGACATTTACTGTGCAGGCTAGTAGGAACATAGCCTTAAACTCTAAATCAAGTGTGGTCAAATGCTAATCAGTGTGTATTTTAGCTTGTGGGAGGAAACTAGATTACAAGGAGGAGATTGCCCTGCTAAACTGGGAAAAAACAAACTCTGGGTATACACAGCATTTTTGTTTTAATTGTTATTGTTTTTCTTTATCCTGCTGGTCTTGATGTCCTGTTTCTAGACATATTGATTATTTATTTACTAGTAAGAAAATGTTTTACTTGGTCCTATTAGTATATATTAGTTGTCCAAACTGTCCCAAAAGTGTGAACTGTTTGGGTTCCTTTGGAATAATACACAGTCTAATTAATAATAACAAAGTGGGTATCTATAAATGCACATACAAAATTATTTTGTTTTATGAATGAATCTGAAGGGGACATACATGCTTACAACAAATATTTGGAACATTGACAGTGTAAAATGAACAAGGGGTTGGAGACATTTGTGTGTTTTACAGTTGTTTTCTATCTATGGTAAAAAGATAAAACATTACCATAGCTCACAAGCTTTGGGATGTTATGGGTTGCAATGTACTATAAGAGGCAATTTTAGCCTGAAATAAAAATTGTGAAAGTGTATTACAACAGACAGTAATATTGTACAGACTCACTGCATATTATGTAAGCAGTTTTGCTATGCTGCAATTGAAAATGTAGAGACAGGGCAGGCTTTATCATAAAATAAAATGTACAGTATATTTGGGAGAAAAGGCAAAAATATTGTATAGACTCCATGAACACTATGTTATTCTTTTCATTAGGCTACAACCTAGAGGCAGAGACTGGGCAGGTTTGAGTTTCATCAATAGATAAAAGCTAGAGTTAATTATTTCAAAGACAACGGCAGGAAATCACATACAAATTTAACTGACAATACTGCAGCAGTTGGAATAGGTTGCATATTAAAAATGACACACGGCACGCAGTTTTCAGGCCTGAAAATCCACATAAAAGTATATATATTTCACAGAAAAAAGATGGAATATTGTGCCATAAATAATATTCATCTTCTTGTTGGCTGTCATTTACACCTCTTCCCTGCCCATGGCATTTTTCAGTTTTCTTGTGATAGCTTGACAATGACTTCATCATGTAACAGTGCCCTACATAAACAGAACATTTTTTTTGAGACATATAGAACTACATTTTATTGGCATTACCTAACCTCTGAGTTTTTTTTTTATATTTTTGCTATATAACAGAAAAAAGATTTTTGAAAAACTGGTTACCTCACTTTCTATTATAAAATACAGTAAAAAAAATGCCACCCCCAGAATTACCTAATTTTGGAAAGTAAACATCTCAAGTTGATATTTTTTGCCAAAATGTTTTGGATATAAAGAAATATGCTGGTATTGAGGGGTTAAAACATGGAACCTGGTAATGGTGTAAAGGTACAGTAAATGTATAGGTCATGCACAGAGGTACATACAGATATATATTTTTAAGTGAAAGAAAAAACAAATAGAGAGGTAGACACACAATCATATGGAACTCTTATATACTGCAATTCAAAGTTATAGAGTCCAATACAGAGCAGGGAACAAGGTGGGGGTACAAGCTATTTAGCCCTCCACACTATAATACACTTTATTAATTTAGCCCCGCACAATACAGCACTTTATAGTACAGATTATAGTACAGGTCAGCAGCCCTGTGTAACAGCAACTATCTCTACCTGCAAATAATATTCTGAAAGTTGTCCCTATGCACCCAATTTTTTTCCCCACAAACAGTGACAAAAGCCTGCAGGGTACCATGGCTTTTTGGGTGGGGGGAGGAGCTGGTACATAAACCCCCCCCCCCCACATAATTGGTCCTTCTAAGCCACCTGACCACAAAGAACAGGAAATGCATGGTTGATATTCGGATTCTACTATGGCGAATTATTGGATTAGTTCACTGTTTTCAACCAGAAACTGAAGCTCATCCCTAATTGGGAGTACTGTTCTTAAATTTTCTTCTCTCATTTTATTTATTCCATTCAAACTGGAGGTCTGTTTGTTTAGCTTGTTTTACACAGATGGCTATATACATTGCAAACACAATTATTATGCCTGCTGGGTCTTTAATAAATTCTGCAAAACAGAACACTTCATTAAAAATGTATTTTGTCTTGTGTGTATGATCTTCTTTTGATTTACCAACAACTATGTGGTACTAGGGCAAGCTTAATGTAAATTGATTTGATTGTTTAAGCAGAGTTTCATACTACATTGTGGGTAAATCTGAAAGACGTTTACAGCATTGTACAATCAGCCAGTTCAACTCATGTGAATTTAAGTGACAGTGTGTGCTTTTTCAGCATTGGGTATGGCACCAATTACTCTATTTAAATCTTTGTACTACATATGAGAGTTGCTGAATGACCATCCGCTCCTGTGTGTGATGAACTGAACTGAACCTCTTTTATCCTGTGTTTGACCTGGCTTACCTTCTGACTCCATTGTATCCCGATCTCCCATTGCTGACTTTGGCTTGCAGACTGACTTCTCCTTGTGCTCCTGTGCCAGTCCAAACCAGTCCAAACCTCTGCAGCACCTCTGCAGTATTCAGATTGCCTGGACCCACCACAGGCACCTGTGCCTCTTTTTCCTGCTACACCATATAACCATCTCCAGGGAGTATTGGAGAGGAGGTGGCATGTGCAAGGAAAGCCCTCAACTTGACCTCCACCAGATACATGACTATTTAAAATTAACCCATGAATCCAGGCTATGCTGTGAAGCTCTACTGAATGGACAAGAGACATAAGTAAATAGAGAGGGAAAACATATCAGACTTCTCAGTTGCTGGTTCCGATGGCTAAAACATAAAATTTACAGGTCATCCATTTATAATAATCCAAAATAACAACAAAATGCAAAAAATACCAGCCACCACCACAATATCTCCAGTAACATAAAACGTTTACAAAATATGTTTCTATCATCATCTGTCATCATTTGTACACTTACGATAATTTTGCTAAACAATAGTCAATGAAAATTCACAGAATACAGTAGGTAAATCTTCCTTAAAGTTGGTTAATGATCAGAGTTCCCTGCAGCTTCCTCTGTTCTCTGACAATCAATGTTGTTTTTCTTTCTTTAAAAGTAAAACTAATTTTCAGAGAAAGCAGCAGGAAGCAGTGAAAATAGAAGCCAAACACATCTGTCAATATGATACTTTCTTTCCCTCCAAGTCAACTATCTTTTGCTGCCCCCTTCTTATTCAGTTGACTGCTAGTCTAAGCATCACACCAACAAAATCAGACATCAGAGCCACAAAAGGCAAACCAAAGCTAAGAGCAGAGAGGCTGGAAGAGATTGTTTTCCCACTCTGCATCAAAATCCATGCAATCAATAACTAGAAGAGTAATGTAACCTGTTATCCTACTCTACAGGAAGTTTGTTTTATAGACCCAGGGAGAGTTGTAAGTGAACTGTTTAATATGTGCAAAAAACATTCAAGAAAAGCAACAATACACATCTAGACAAATAGTGCTGGCAAGCAAAGCACCAATCTAAAATATTTTATTACACAAGGAAATGCAATAATGGAAGAAGCATTATTTATGAATGTCTGTGTCCCACCCCTAGTAGCCATCTAAGCTTGGCCATGGCCTATGTAGGCTATGCAGAAATCAAACCCTTTGAACTCCCCTTCAAAAGGTAATACATAGTAAATGGTAAATGATGGCAACCCATAACAAGGAATGAATACAACAGGACAGATGACTTGAAATTAGTTCATATTTAGATGCACACTCAGGAATAACCTGAAGTTCAAATGACCTATGGTCCAAACAGCTATTTGCACCCCCAACAGGATATGCTGATGTGATATGCTCTGCATTCACTAGTAATGGTCCAGTACAAAGTCATGATCACATACCAGATGTTTGGGACCACTGGTGCTTTGTCAAATAAAAATAATATTGTCACAATGTTTTTAAGTTTGTATTAGATTTGAATTTATGTAATATAAACAAGACTAGTGCTGAGTGCTGCTCCCCAAACCCAGTGGTTTTAGATAAACCAGAGATGTTATCATTTTGTACACAATACAATTAACTGGATGAGAAATGAATGAAAGCTTTCTGTTTTTTAAAACGTGTTTCGGGGTGGGGGGGGGAGGTAGGAACTGGCAGGATAGGAACAGGTACCTACAGCATGAGAAGCAGCATTTTTGGAAAATATGAAGCAAAATCTGTTAAGCACAAATTTCAGAGTATCATTTTGGGGGGTATATAACTACTTTCTGTCCAGCCACAGTACTTTTAATGTGGCAAGGCAGTAGCTACAGGCACTACAATATACTGGTATGTCACTGCCTGTTTCTGCCTACTCTCCTGTGATTTGTGCCTGGACCTGCTGATCTGCTGGGTCAAATCACAGCCTAGAGCTTTGTGTTGGTAAACATCGCAGAGCTCTATACAGAGGGAGAGATAGCTTTCTTTTCTCAGCTAAACAAGGGAAAGAAATAAATCAATCTGTTGTACAAAACAGCACACAGTAAACACATTTCCAGGCACTCAATTGACCCCTTGATTGTCCCTAGACGTTATCCCCTTCCCAGTCAGTGTCATTAGTACAGTGACAGTGTATATTTTTAGCATTGATCACTGTATTAGTGTAACTGGTCATGTCAGTGTCAGTTAGTCAGAATCTACAAAATATCAGTCACTGTCAGATTGCCCACAGAACTATTACAGTCCTGCTATATGTTGCTGACCTCCACCATTGCTAGCATATAAAAAAATAAATACATACATAAAGATTCCAGTATATATGCCCTAGTTTGTAGATACTATAACTTTCATTCAAACCAATTAATATACAGTTATGGGATTTTTTTCCAAAAAAATATCTAGCAGAATACACTTGTCAGGGCTCCCGGGTATGACCAGAGGTGTGTGACTGACGCAGGGAAACGCAGACTGCAGATATGTTATAAACAATGTAATTTATTAACACTAACAATACAAACATAAACGCAGTGCAATACTAAAACATAACACAGTGCAAACGAACCAAACCAAACCACCCACAGATAACAATACATACAGTGCAAGCGTCGTCAGGCAGGCCGGGTCAATATCAATCGGGCAGGTAGGTACAGGGGGAGCAAGCGGAGAATGGTCGGAGTCGCAAGCCAGGTTCGGCAGGTAGCAGGCAGCGTGGTACAGAGGGTCAGGCAGAGGGATGGTCAGGAACGAGCCGGGGTCAGAGCAGGAGAAGTCAGCAGAGGTCAGATCAGGCAGGGTCAGCGACAAGACAGGAACAGGAACAGGAACAGGATGCAGGAACAGGATACAGGGCCCAGGAAAAACACACACCAAGGCAGAGTCTGCAGGTCTGGCCATCCCTTAAATACACCAGTATAATCAGTTCCAGGTGTTTAGCTGGCTGCAAGGTTGAATCTCTGATTGCTGGGAGCACCCACTGGCCAGCCCCGGTACTGCAGCCCATAAGGCAGGCGAGTCCCACCATTGCTTGCCAGTCCATTCCTGACAGTACCCCCCCCCCTCAAGGAGCGGCCTCAGGATGCTCCAAACAGTCCTAGCTGGGCAAAATGTTCCACCGCCCGGGTCTGGTAACTGGTGGGATATCAAAGACTGGCACACCGGGCAGGACTCCGGGCAGCGGCACACCGGCAGGACTCCGGGCAGCGGCACACCGGGCAGAGGCACATCGGGCAGAACTCCGGGCAGAGGCACATCGGGCAGCGGCACATTGGGCTGGACTCCGGGCAGAGGCACATCGGGCAGGACTCCGGGCAGAGGCACATCGGGCAGGACTCCGGGCAGAGGCACATCGGGCAGGACTCCGGGCAGAGGCACATCGGGCAGGACTCCGGGCAGAGGCACATCGGGCAGGACTCCGGGCAGAGGCACATCGGGCAGGATTCCGGGCAGAGGCACATCGGGCAGGACTCCGGGCAGAGGCACATCGGGCAGGACTCCGGGCAGAGGCACATCGGGCTGGACTCCGGGCAGAGGCACATCGGGCTGGACTCCGGGCAGAGGCACATCGGATCACCAGGCGAAGCAGCAGGCAGTGGGCCACCAGGCGGAGCAGCAGGCCCCGGGCCCCCAGGCGGAGCAACAGGCACCGGGCCCCCAGGCGGAGCAACAGGCACCGGGCCCCCAGGCGGAGCAGCAGGCCCCGGGCCCCCAGGCGGAGCAACAGGCATCGGGCCCCCAGGCGGGGCGACAGGCACCGGGCCCCCAGGTGGGGTGACAGGCATCGGGCCCCCAGGTGGGCGACAGGCACGACAGTGGGCTCCGAGTCAACTGGCATGACCGCTGGCACTGGGTCAGACAATGGATCGTCTGGCTGGACAGCGGGCGTCGGGTCACCAGACATCAGGTCACTTGCCTCAACAGCGGGCACCGCGTCATCTGGCAAGGCAGTGGGCTCCGAGTCAACTGGCATGACCGCGGGCACTGGGTCAGACATTGGATCGTCTGGCTGGACAGCGGGCATCGGGTCACCAGGCATCAGGTCATTTGGCTCAACAGCGGGCACCGCGTCATCTGGCAAGACAGTGGGCACCAAGTCACCAGGCACGACAGTGGGCTCTGACTCAATTGGCACGACAGCGGGCACCGGGTCATCAGGTACCGGATTGTCTGGCCCGACAACGGGCATCGGGTCACCAGGTATGACAGCGGGCACTGGGTCACCAGGCATCAGGTCATTTGGCTTGCCAGCGGGCACCGCGTCATCTGGCAAGGCAGTGGGCACCGAGTCACCTGGCCTAATAGGATCGTCAGGCTGGATCAGTTCATCATGCTGGGTAGAGGCATCAGGCTGAGTAGAGGCATCAGGCTGAGTAGAGGCATCAGGCTGAGTAGAGGCTTCAGGCTGAGTAGAGGCTTCAGGCTGAGTAGAGGCATCAGGCTGAGTAGAGGCACCAGGCTGAATAGAGGCATCAGGCTGAATAGAGGCATCAGGCTGCGTACAGGCATCAGGCTGAGTACAGGCATCAGGCTGAGTACAGGCATCAGGCTGGGTACAGGCTTCAGGCTGAGTAGAGGCTTCAGGCTGAGTAGAGGCTTCAGGTTGAGTAGAGGCTTCAGGCTGAGTAGAGGCTTCAGGCTGAGTAGAGGCTTCAGGCTGAACCACGGAAGGCAGGTTCTCAGACGGCAGGCTCACCGGTTTGGATACTGGCAGGATGGTATTGGTTGGAAAGAATTTTCGCTTTTTTCTGGTTTTAACTATTGGAGCACTGCAAGTAAACGCAGGTCTGCAAACGAATGGAGCAGCTGGAGACAGAGAAGAGCTGGAGGATGGAACAGGGGAGGGAGCAGTTGCTACAGAGGGCTTTTTTACAGGGTTAAAGGCAGGATAGGTGCAGCGAGTGGGAACAGGGTACTGACATGCGGTAGATAGCAGGGCAGGAGGAGCTGTTGGGAATGCAGGAATAGAGCTTTGAGGAAATAGATTAGAAGCAGGACTGGGTTTTTGTAAGCTGACTGAGGCTGGGTGCAACAAATCTGTCCATGTCTGCAGTATGGGTTGAACAAAGCTGAGCTTACACAAAGCCTGTCTGACCAAAGACTGCACTGCGTTTATACAATCTCTTAGTATCTGTGGTGAACATGCAGCATAATGCTCCAAGAAGCAATCCACATCATCCTCTAATAACCATACCAGGGACTCTACCTGGTCGGCACTAAATGGCGGCAAAAATTCATCCCTGCATTCGGGGGTACCAGATGAAACCAACTCCGCACAAATCTGAATCAATGGCTGCACCTCAGAGAATTCTGTGCCCTGATCTACTAGAACATGAGCGAGCCGTATACATTCTAGCAGTTCATCCCGGGGATACTCCTTCAGAGTTTGATAAGCATACTCTCTGTCATCAAAAACCAGCAGATATAAATACACAACCTCATCAAGATCCATCCTTCCCATCAACAAACCAAGATGGCTTCCCTGTGCAGCCACTTCTGGTCAGGATTGGCCTTGGTGTAATGTCAGGGCTCCCGGGTATGACCAGAGGTGTGTGACTGACGCAGGGAAACGCAGACTTCAGATATGTTATAAACAATGTAATTTATTAACACTAACAATACAAACATAAACGCAGTGCAATACTAAAACATAACACAGTGCAAACAAACCAACCAACCACCCACAGATAACAGTACATACAGTGCAAGCGTCGTCAGGCAGGCCGGGTCAATATCAATCGGGCAGGTAGGTACAGGGGGAGCAAGCGGAGAATGGTCGGGGTCACAAGCCAGGTTCGGCAGGTAGCAGGCAGCGTGGTACAAAGGCTCAGGCAGAGGGATGGTCAGGAACGAGCCGGGGTCAGAGCAGGAGAAGTCAGCAGAGGTCAGATCAGGCAGGGTCAGCGACAAGACAGGAACAGGAACAGGATGCAGGAACAGGATACAGGGCCCAGGAAAAACACACACCAAGGCAGAGTCTGCAGGTCTGGCCATCCCTTAAATACACCAGTATAATCAGTTCCAGGTGTTTAGCTGGCTGCAAGGTTGAGTCTCTGATTGCTGGGAGCACCCACTGGCCAGCCCCGGTACTGCAGCCCATAAGGCAGGTGAGTCCCACCATTGCTGGCCAGTCCATTCCTGACAACACTATAATTTATAAAGATATTTGATCTTCTTTTTTTTCTTTTTTTTTATTGAATATGTTTTATAGCAGAAAGTAAAAAATAATTTTTCTCAAAATTGATGGCCTTCTTTCATTTGTATAATAAAAAAATAAAAAACCCAGTGGTGATCAAATACCACCAAAATAAAGCTCTATGTGCTGGAAAAAAATTATATACATCTCATTTGGGTACAGTTTTGCATGACTGCGCAATTGTCAACTAAAGTAGCACAGTGCCGTAATGCAAAAAATGGCCTGGTCAGGAAGGGGGTTAAATCTTCCGTAGTTTAAGTGGATAACATATAATTTGGGTTCTAAGTATTATCTTTGATTTTTAATTGATATTCAAACACGCCATCTTCACCAGCAGAGATTTACATTCATTTTGACTTTTAATGCCGTATTTAAAAGCAACTGTGCTGCTTTCATAGTGTGTCATCTCACATTTCAAACCAGCCATAAATGGAGGTATGTACCGTGTGTACAGTTTATAAGCAAATCCCTGTGGCACTGAAGAGATTATAAAGCACATCTGCTACATGGTACTCGGCATAAATCTAAGAATTCAAGTTTATAAAGGAGATAATTAAGAGCATCCATATCATTATGTTTTTAGAATTTAGGGTCATACAGCCACTTTAAGGTACAACATTCATACACACTGACAGACATCAGGAAAGATACATGTAATTACTATTAACAGCTGCCACATCAAATTATTTTGCAAAACACCATAGTTTAAAGTCTACATTTATTGAAGCCATGTTTGGAATGTTATGTTGAGTAGGCAGTAATAAAAAGAAAGGTAAACAATAAAAATACAAATATTAGCTATGTCTAATTATTCAGCTGTATGTTTTTTTTGTAGCGTCCATGTAACAAACATTAATTTGGTACAAAGGTGCTAAGAAACAACTATATTACTTCACATTTTAGAGTATACTTTTTAAGTTCTGATCCTGAATGACCTTAAACCTTTCATAGAAAAAAAAATGGTAATAACATTTATAACATTTCTTACGCAAGTCTAAATGTTATGAGTTGGTTTGTTCCCCGTTATATACCCAAATAATCCTTGTGTAATTATGCATCCTAAAATGTCAGCATAGGTCTTGCTTTTTCATTGTCTGTGGCTACAGAAATATTTTGTAAGAAGAAGTAGCAGAGCATGCCAGGTCTCCACAGTGCTTCCACAGCCAAAATGTTATTACTCTTCAGATTCTCTAAGAATCATTATGACTGTGCTGAATATAGAAGGGCATATTCCAATACTTGCACCATTTTCAATCTGTGTTCTTGCAGGCAGTGTCATATGTCCCAAAACAAGTTTAAAGAGACTCTAAAGGTTAATTTTTTGGGGGGAAAATAACAAACATGTCTATACTTACCTGCTGTGTGCAGTGGTTTTGCACAGAGCAGTCTGGATCAGCCTCTTCTCGGGTCCCCCACAGGCTCTCCTGGCCGCTCCCTCCTGTTGGGTGCCCCCACAGCAAGCAGCTTGCTATGGGGGCACCTGCTGCTCCGTGTGTCCATTCACACACAGAGCCATGGCTTGGTCCCACCTTCTCTCTCCTCACTGGCTGAATGGCTGTGATTGACAGCAGTGAGAGCCAATGGCTCCCGCTTGCTGTCTCAGCCAATGAGGAGGCAGAGACCTGGGACAACCAAGGCTGTTGTGCAGATCGATGGATCATGATGAGGCTCAGGTAAGTATTGAGGAGACTGGGGGCAATGCTGCACACAGAAGGCTTTTTACCTTCATGCATAGAATACATGAATGTAAAAAACCTTGAGCCTTTGCAACCACTTTAATATTCAAGATAAAACTACAGGAAATTAGCAAAAGTGACAGTGAAATCACATGTTGTGGTTCACACACTTCTGCCACAGATGGTGCCACTATTTCCTGCTGCCTGCCTGCTTATTGGAAAAGTAATCAGCATTATCACACTGCTATTCTTTTGTCCAGTAAGCTGGCAGTTGACACAGAAAATAATGGTGTAATCTGGCATAAGACCTACTTAACAGAATTCCAGTTTATTGGCAGATGAAAAGTTCATATATATCAACTCTGTATTTATTGGTTAAACTGTGAAACATGGTCAGAAAAAACTTATTGAATGTTCTAACTTCAAGTGGTTGTAAAGGCTGCAGTTTTTTTACCATCATGAATTCTATGCATTCAGTGGAACATAATACAAATTTTATAATAATTTGTACTGACTGTACACCAAATGTGAATCTCTGGTATAATTCATCTACCTGTTCCCTCAGAGGGTGTGTGCATAACCACGCACCTACATTTGTATGGACAACTCTCTGACGATCATCATACTAAACAAATGCAGCAATTTTCAGGTTAATCACTTGCCCTCCAGAGTATTTACCCTCCTTCCTGACCAGGCCATTTTTTGCGATACGCGCTGCGTTAATTTAACTGACAATTGCGTGGTCATGCAACGTTGTACATAAATTAAATTTTTGTCCTTTTTTTCCCCACAAATAGAGCTTTCTTTGGGGGTATTTGATCACCTGTGTTTCACTGTGTCAATGTTTTTGACTTTTTGCTATAAAACATATCCAGTAAAAAAAAATGAAAAAATGAATTTCTACCACATGTCTTTGCTAATAAAAAAATCCCACTACCTGTAAATTAATTGGTTTATATGAAAGTTAAAGCATCTACAAATGGCGGTATATATAGTAGAATTGTTTTGTTTTTTTTACTAGTAATGGCAGCCATCAGCGACTTATTGCGGTACTGCGATGGGCATTCTGACACTGGGGGGGGCTGTGTAACTGCCACTGACATTCCCAGTGACAATTCCCAGTTCCCAGTGCTAATAAAAAGCACTGACACTATACTAATAACACTGGGCAGGAAGGGGTTAACATCTGGGACGATCAAAGGGTTAACAGTGTGCTGTGTTGTGTTTTACATAGTGTGCTGTGTGTGATTTACTATGTAGACAAGCTGCTTTGTATTGCTCTGCTGTGCAGAGCAATACAAAGCAGCCTGTTTGTGCTGATGGGAGAGATCTGTGTTTTTTACATACAGACCTCCCCTTGTCAGCTCCACTGACGATCACCGAGTCCGGGCCGAGAATCGGCAGCCAGGACACGGTGATTGACATGCCGAGGAGCCAATAGCGGCGCGAGTAGGGAGTCCTACCCAGAAATGCAAAATCATGTATATATATATGTAATTTTGCGCATCCCTGCCGCCCTGTAGCAGAAAATCTGCTATAGGGCGGTCAGGAAGCGGTTCATGTAGAAGAAACATCTTTTGCAATGTACACCTGACTGCTTAATGGGTACGTTCAGTATGTGTGTTCAGGTTACCCAGAAAAGACTCCCTAGACCTGCGCTTGAAGGGTGCTAAGTGTACCTAAGCACTTAAAAGGGAACTAAACCCTTCTCTCCTTTATAGCCAAGGAAGCTGCCATCTTAGCCTGTATGATCTTCAGTTGCCATGTTGCTGCACATTTGATTAGCTATGACCCCAGCCATTTGATGGCTTCACAATTTTGTTTAGAGCAGAAGCAGCCGTGAAAGTTATTCACGGCATGCCTTGAATATAACTGTTTTGGAAAGCAGTTGAATCAATGGGTTTAGTTTGCTTTAACATATACCTCCATAAAACTATATGATGACAATAAATTTAAGTGAATAAAAAAATAAAATAGTGTTAAAGCATAATAATATATAAAAAAAAATACATACACATAGTGGTGCTTGTAGGGCACAAATGTAAACAACTTTTAGGCCAGGTTCACATATGTGCGGCAATGCGGGCCGAGATTTGCGCGGGCCCTAGAGCCCATTTAATTGAATGGACTCCTGTGCCCTGGGACACTCAGGGAAGTGCACTTCTTTGGAAATCGCAGCCTGCACAAGAACCTCAGTTCCCAGTACGGTTGCAATTTCCAGTGCGGGTGGCGTGCCATTAGAAGTAATGGCACCCGCCAGTGGGTCCTGCGTTCCTCTGTGTGGGTGGTGCGGCTGCAGGTATTTCTGTGGGTCCCGCAGTCGTACCATCCACACAGATGTGAACCGAGATTTATAGTTCATTCTAAACATATGATCTGTATAGGTACTGAAAGCATTACCTATTGATAATTACAGGTTCTATCAGGTTCTATCTTTCTCAGGTGCACACAATTTTGAGGCTTGACATATTTGGAATCTATTTATTTGACACAAACCCATCTTTCTATCCTTTGTATTTAAAATTAGGGATTATATTGTGTACGTAGATTTGATGCAGGTTGACTGACAGGGGCAGGGGGTGGGAACTTCAGCTGTCCCCACCATTGTTATGGCAACCTGTACTACACATGTCGCACCGAGCAGTGTCTGTACTGCGCAGGCGCGAGAATGAGTGGTGCATGCTGGGATAGCCAGTAGCACCGATTCCTATAAATAAATACCTGCGGGCTTCAGATGCCCACAGCCATCGTGGCGCCTGCCTGCTTCCAAGATCATGGAAAACATTTAATAATTACAATGCTTTTATTATTGAATTATGCCAATTGTTAATGCTATTTGAAAAGGTCACCGTGGATCTGCTTTTACCAAAAATGTATTAGGGGGACTGGAGCTCCGCTTTATTAATCAAAAAGTCACTCCCATTCAGATTCACTCTGCAGATAACAACAGCTTTGTCTTTAGAGGAGAAACAGGTAGGATTTTGCAAAAAGGTTTGTTAAAATCCCGTCAATGTACTGTACATTGATCACAGCGCATTGTTTTTTGCAGTTAGTGCAGTTAGTCTTTATTCTTACCTACATTACTGAATTGAGTGCACTTTGCCAAAATGGTGATATTTTGGTGCAATATTCAATTATTTTTACTGAGATTTTGGCAAAGTGAAAACGCCAAATTTTGTTAATCTCACTGAAGAGCTCTTCAGAAGCATAAAGAAGTAAAAACTCATTTGACAGGCCTAACAAAAAGTTGTTCTAAATCATTCTCACTGAGTAATAGTTTCCATTAGAAGGGTTATAAAGCTTCATACATGAACTGCATGTTGCAAACATATCATTGTGCAACTGAATTTTATGACCAATATTTCACTGTTTATGCAAAGGTTTTTTTTTTCTCCTTCAACCTGCTTTCCAAGTAAGCAAAACATTACAGCCACATTTTTCCACAGCAAACTATTTTACACATAAGCTTTTATTTTTCACTCGGGCAGCTGCTGCCTTGCAATTAATTTGCTTTACCGCTCTCCCAATTTGTAAGTAGCTTACACAGGATGTTTGTGTTTTCCCTACAGCAACCAGACAAAAAAGAAAACAGGCCGCTGTAAAGCCCAGCTCCGTCTCTCAGCCATTCAATAGCTGTCTTATGTGGCAGATCATTCTTTCATCTTTCTAGAAAGCCCACTGAATATGGTAATGGCTGAGTAATGCTGTAGAGATCTGGTGGCGGACCAAGAGTGAGGCAATTATTCCTACGTTAATTAAATATATTCATAGTTCTTGGCTGTTTGGTAACAGGCGGTTTGCTTTCTAAAAGAGACTTTTTTTTTTTCCTTGCAGGTAAATGTGAAATGTGTGATTGGTGTGTTTAACACATTTGAATTATCCCTGAGCTTTCACAAATCCCCACATCGCTGAATCATTAATAGGTAAATAACTCATTCATTGGTTAAAACTGAGATACTAGGCTACATGCGATTAGCTGTATTTTCCCTGATCACATTAGCTACGGGTCACTGCTAAAAAAGCCTATTTGGATTTGTCCTACAAGCAGCTTATGTTTTATTTTCTGTGTCCCTCCTATTCCAATGTTAAATAAAAATTCTTTGCATATTCTGGCGCACAACAATTTGGATGTTGTCAGGAAATACGTCCAAACCTGTGCATTTTTTATCTACAAGTGGGAATGAAACATAAATCAATTCAACAGACTAACCACAATACCTTTTTTAAGCCTGTTAATTGTATCTATTGCTCTAGAATTTTGGCAGTGATGCTCTGTGAATTTGAGAAAGAATCATTAGCTAACACCATTGTCAATCAAGCATGAAAAAGCACAAAAGTAGTTGCTGGGTGATACAGTTAGTAAACAACAAAGTACCAGTGCGAACATCTCAGCTAGACTAGATGACAGAAGAAGGAAGTGTCTTGTATAATATTACCTCATAGCAGCCAGTCAGATACAAAAATGCAAACAGATTCAGCACTCTCCTCTTAGTTGCCATATCTGGTTAAAAATTACAATTAGCTTAATCAAAATATTAAAAAAGTAAATTCAATTCCAATAGCTTCATAGTCTCCTCTGCACTTACTTTCAATAACAAAGTACAACACATTATCTTATTGTCCTCGGTATGCCAGCGTAAGCTCTTGCGAGCAGGGGCCTTCTAACCATCTTGTCTTGCATTGTAATGTAACTGTCTCAGTATATAATAATATATAATATATAATAATATCAATAATATATATTAAAGAAGACCTAAACTGTGAAGTGTGCCCAAAAGTGGTGTGGCAAAGGACAGAGGACTAGACACAGCTAAACGTTTCCCCATTACTGACTTACACTGCCTTGTTTTACATTCTGGGAGGAATTAACAAAGAGTGTCACATACTTTATGCCTGCACCAAACTTCTTTTTTTTTCTTTTAATTATATATACATATCTAGATAAATTACAAAAGCCATAGCAAGCTTCTCCAATGCATCCCCACCCACCATATCATAATTTCCCTACTCCCCTGATCCCACCCCTTACCCCCCCCCAGACTCCCTAAAACCATGACACTTTCCTAGTTTCTAACCTTTTTCATTTTTGTCAGTCTATATCTGTATTCCCTTCATCCTAGCCCCTTTTCTCTGTGGGTCAGCAACTCCCCCCCATACTCATTTACTTCATTCCCAGTAGTTCATAATATCTTTTAGTTGTTTTAAAGACCAACCACTTACTTCATATTCTCCCAAATTTTGCCACTTTATCCTCCTCAATATAACAATATAACAATATAACACAGCTCCTCCATCCTGTAAATATTGTCTACTCTATTTACCCAGTCATTCATACTTGGTGGATCAGGGTCAAGCCAAAACTTAGGAATCAGGCCCTTAGCCGCACTAATTATATGGTATAGTCAGGGGCGGACTGACAACTCATGGGGCCCCCGGGCAATAGGGGATCATGGGGCCTCTGTGTCCTTGCCCAAACTCAAAAAAGCTTATGAAAAGGGCCCCCTACTGACCCCAGGCCCTCGGTCAGTGCCCGAGTTTCCCAATGGTCAGTCCGCCCCTGGGTATAGTACCCTGTCCTTGCGTAGTTTTATCAAACCTGCACCAATCTTCTAAGACAGTGGTCTCCAAACTGCATTTATCCAGTCTTTGGGTCAGTATTCCTCCTACTGCCACCAACAATGGGGGGGGGGGGTATAATTGTTACCACTGACACCAAGAATGGAGTACTATTCCTCCCACTGACACCAATGATAGACACCCTTCCACCCACTGACACCAACAATGGGGCACTATTTCTCTCATTGAAATCAATAATAGGCACTATTTCTCCCACTGACATGAATGATAGGGCACTGTTCCTCCCTCTGACAACAATGATGGGATATTATACCTGACACTGACCGCAGTGATGGAGCACTATTCCTCCCATTGATACCAATGATGGGGAACTATTCCTTCCACTTTACATCAACAATGGGACACTATTCCTCCCACTTACATCAACAATGGGGCACTATTCCTCCCATTTGCATCAATGATGGAGCACTATTCCTGCCACTGACACCAATAATGAGGCACTATTCCTTCCATTAAAGATGTGGCACTGCTTACTCCCACTGACACCAGGACATTTTCTACTCCCACTGGCCACAGTCTGGCCCCCCTAAAGTCTGAAGGACAGTAAACTGGCCCCTTGTTTATAAAGTTTGGAGGCCCCTGTTTTAAGCTGAGAAAATGAAGCAGATCACAAGCCTAATACCAAAAGGGGCACAAGACCCCTTGTTAATTAGGAGCAATTTGCTCCGTGTTCTATGCCGAGTCTGTTCCAGACACAGCACAGAGAGCAGTTCAGCTGGAGCTGCATCTCTGAACTCCTCTGACTGCCTCTCTGCTCAGCTGAGAGTTGGGGGTGAGGAAGAGCTGTAAATCTGCAGGCTCTACTTGTGCAGTGTAATCACAGCATGGGCAGAGAGGAATATGAACTGTCTGTTTTTTATATTGAAAATTGCCACAATCCCTTTGTTAACTAGATGCAAGCCCTGCACAGGTTTCCATTTCACTCTCAAATAGAAACTGGCATGGGTGGTCCAGATAGACCTGAAATAGATCTATCTGTTTTGTTAATGTGGTGCAAGCACCTGCGCCAGTTTCCTTCACCATAATAGTGGCTTAGTTAACCACTTTCCCGCCGCCCTATAGCAAAAATACTGCTACAGGGTATATATATACGTGATTTTGCATTTCCGGGTAGGTGGCAACCGCTCGGCTGTCGATCGCCAAGTATCACTGACGGCGGAGAGATCTGCATGTAAACAATACACATCTCTCCCCTGTCAGCTCCTGCACATTGCTTTGTATTGCTCTGCAGTCCCACAATAAGTCGCTGAGCGCCGCCATTACTAGTATAAAAAAAATCCCATTATATATACCGCCATTTGTAGACACTATAAATTTCAAAAACAATAAATTTACAAGTATTTGGATTTGTTTTAGCAAAGACAAGTAGCAGAATACATTTTGGCTTAAATTTATGCTGAAATTTAATTTTTAAAATTTTTTTACTGGATATGTTTAATAGCAAAAATTCAAAAATATTGTTTTTTTTTTCTTGCACAATTGTCAGTTAAAGTAACGCGGCGCCGTATCACAAAAAACAGCCTGATCAGGAAGGGAGGGGTAAATCCTCTGGCAACTGGTTAAAGTGGTTGTAAACCTCAGACATGAAATATGAATAAAGCACTTTCTTTTATAGTAGAGGTACAAAAGTGACGGGATCACACAGCCAGCACACAGCTTGTGACTGACAGGAGCTTTGTTGCTGTGTGCTGAGTGAGGGGGTCCCTTCCCTTCAATCAGCTCTCTCGTCTTCTCGCTGAAATCTGCAGAGTGCAACGTCAGCTCCCCACCCCCTACTTTCTGGAAGTTCAAACCAGCTGTAAAAATTCTGGACTTTGAACAGATGTAGAGTACTGCAAATAAATAGGTATATCTTATGTAGGGGGATATGGCTTACCTAAGGCTAAAAACTTCACTGGGTATAATATGTGAGGGTTTACAACCACTTTAATCCCCCCCCGATATCTTTATATGGGTGAATCAATTTTAGTAGAGGAGCTCTCTTTGCTCAAAGCTGTACACTGATGATCTGATGGCTGATGAAGGAATAATCAAGGAACAGTAGAAAAGGTTCAGAGAGCACAGTTCCAGAGAATTAATTAAACAGAAACAGATAAATGCTTGTCTGCATGTCCCCAGGTACAGTTTCTTCTCTATGATATTAGCTAACAGAAGCAACAGTTCATGCACTACAGATGAGCAGCTATAAGGCTCAATGTACAGGAGTACCTAGGCACAGGAAGCACACTGCTATGTTTTTTGTAATTTTGAGAAATGCAAGACAAATAGGTATAGGTACATTTTCACTGCTTATGCACAATTAAATTTCTAATTTTTCCCTATAACATAGCAAAACTTCACTTTTTGATTTCAAGGCCTCTTTAATTTCTCTGGACTTCACCATAAGCTGTTTTACTGGCCAATCCACTTCTAGTCTTTTTGGCATCTTGATGGTTTTTTTTAACATATTGAATTTTAATAATAATTCATTTTGGATGATCAGGGGGTGATAGTTCTGTTTGGGTGTAAAATATTACTGTAAGTAGTAATTACCTGCGACGGTAATAGAAAACAGTGATCCCAGGTTAATATTCCCAGACCTTGTGTCTATTAGTGCATAGAATAAAGTATTCAAATGTGAGCTACAAAACCATGTTGAAAATGACAAAGAATAAAACTTTTATCTAAATTTGATTGGTCAAATCATAAAATTCCCAACAATTTCAGCAGGTGATATTAAGCCCTACGGATGCTTGGACGTTTTCCCTTTCTAGTATGCCTACTACATAGCACAATCACTGTTGCATCACTTTTTATGAGCCCACCCTTAATGCTCTCTTTAGGGGTATTAAACATGAAAATATATCCATCAAAGTAAAATAATGCTGCATAACCTTGCTTAGAAATTGCCCATAGTTGGGTAACAGCAACAGTACATCTGAAACTGACACTAAAAAGCATGCTATGCTTTCTTTAGCATATATAACATGGCATGGATACATGAATTAAAGTATAACTAAAGGTAAAACTTTTTTTTTTGTTTTGGATAGAGTGGAGAGGGATTAGAATGCTTGTCAGTTTTTATTGCAGCCTATGTTCCTGTTAAAGAGATTCACTCTCTCTATTTGTCTTGTTTACCATTACCATTGACAATGAAAGTTTGATTGGAACACCCGAATCCAATGATTTTGAGGGTTGTCCCAATACTTTTAGCAATATAGTGTATGTTGAATCAACTTTCTGAAACCTTTCACTAATTTTACTTTATTTTAATCTTTTCTATCATTCCTGCCATTTAATCATATCACATTTGTGAAAATCAAATAATTTAATAGATAATGCACAAAAAAACATAAAAATAAAAACATATTTACCAACTTACACCATCTTGTATCTCCCTTTGCTTCTCCAGTTGTCATTTAGTTAATCACATATTTAATATGGACTTATCTATTAGCTTCTTGCATGCGGTTATCTGGCCTTTAGAAAAACAGCAGATTTAAGCAGGTGATAACAGCAACTTTCATTTAATACGACAAACAACAGGCTATTGCCTTGTTTCACTGTAATCTTGTGATGGATGATGGTTGAGTTTGTAATTTTGCACTAGAGGGAGTATATTTAATGGAGTATATTATGAAAATGGTTCAGCAGCTACTATTACATGTGACCTTATAACGCTGTGGGGGTTTATGGTTGAAAAACTGATTTAACAAAACAGTAATAAGGTGCAACATTCAAACTAGGCTTAAATTAATAATTTAGCTACAGTATGTGCATGTATAAACTACATAATGTACATACTACATAATGTATACCAATTTGTTTTTGTGTTGTATGACCCTGTGCCTGTGCTCACACAGTAAAGTAATATGTCCACCTAATATCTTGTGGGCATGGCATAAGAAGCCCTAAAGGGGAACTCTGAAAACTTCCTTCTCTAATGCAAAAAAAGCACGTGGAGGCCGTGGCCATGGGAAATCTACATTAAGGCAGCGCTCCAGCTGCACAACTTTGTGGCACAATTACCTCTTCACGTCTTATCCACTTCACAGCAGCGTTACACTTTACTAACTGTACTCAAACTTCCTTACACGGTGCAGCACTTTCTGAGGGGATACCGCAGAGACTGTATCCTGCTCTTCAGCCTGGCTTTGACGCAGTAAACAAGCTTGCTGAGCTCTGTACTTCTGAGGATCCTCTTTCACATATTCTTCCCCGTGACATACAAGCTAGATACATATGGGATCCAAACTGAAGTTCTGGTCCTGGGTATGGGACACTGATCGCTAGGGAGGAGGCTGCGCACAGAAACCTCCACGCTACCAGAGCGCTCTGCCATTCCTGCCATATCGCAAAGTATAGTCACCAGCTGGCAGCTTTAAAACATAACACTACTCTGGATACCCATGGCAATGGCAAGACGGTCTTTCTCTCTCTCTCCCCTGTTGTAAGCCCTGTTCTTTTATACGCCCTCTATGCACCCTCTTGTAGGAACTTTAGACCAAGCACATTTTGACCTTAAAGTGATATAATTATTATTATACAGTATTTATAAAGCGCGCATGGTTTGCTCAGCGCTGTACATTACAAAGGGGGACAGAACATGTGACAGAACAATACCAATACAACGCAAAACATGAGGGGATCGAGGGCCCTGCTCTTTCGAGCTTACAATCTAGGAGGGAGGGGATAGTGGTACAGGAGGAGATAGCTGTGGGGGATGGAGTGGTAGGAAGAGTGGAGGAGGTCGGCAGGTTAGCAGGGGGTGGGGTAGGCTTCCCTGAAGAGATGGGTTTTCAGGGTGCGCCTAAAGGAGAGGAGAGTAGGTGATAATCTGATGGGTTGGGGCAGGGGAGTTCCAGAGGATGGGTGACACCCTGGAGAAGTCCTGGAGGCGGGCATGCGAGGAGGAGACCAGGGAACTAGAGAGAAGGAGGTCTTGTGAGGAGCGGAGTGTGCGTGCTGGGCGGTACTTGGATATTAGGTCAGTGATGTAGTACGGGGGAAGTATGGTGGACAGCTTTGTACGTCAGTGTTAGGATTTTGAATTTGATCTGTTGCGAAATCAGAAGCCAGTGGAGGGATTGGCAGAGGGGGGTGGCGGAGATGGAGCGGTTGGAAAGGTGAATGAGTCTGGCAGCCGTATTCAGGATCGACTGAAGTGGGGATAGCCAGCGGCGAGGCAGGCCAGTGAGGAGGGAGTTGCAGTAGTCGAGTCGTGATATGATGAGGGAGTGGATGAGCTGTTTAGTGGTTTCTGGAGTTAGGAATGTGCGTATTTTAGCGATGTTGCGGAGGTGGAGTCTGCACGAGTTTGTTAAAGATTGGACTTGGGGCTGGAAGGATAGGTTGGAGTCCAGAATGACACCAAGTACTCTGGCCTGCGGGGCGGGTTTGATGGTGGCCTTGTTAGATGTAATGGAGAAGTCAATGGGGGGTGGTGTCCGGGCTGGGGGGAAGACAAGAAACTCGGTTTTGGAGAGGTTCAGTTTAAGGAAGTGGAGCGACATCCAGTCCGATATGTCACTCAGTAGGTGTGTGATTCGGGCAATTATAAAAATAACAAACATGTCATACTTACCTGCTCTGTGCAGTAATTTTCCACAGAGCAGCCCCGATCCTCCTCTTTTTGGGTCCCCTGCCATAGCTCCTGCCCCTTCCCTGTTGCCAGGTGCCCCACAGCAAGCAGTTTTCTATGGGGGAAACCAAGCAGGTTTGCTCCCAAGCTGCTGATCTGCATGTCCATTCACACACAGAGCTGCAGCTTGGCCTCGCCCCCTCTCTCTCCTCATTGGCTCTCTGGCTGTGATTGACAGCTGTCTCAGCCAATGAGGAGGGAGATTCTCTAGAGAGCCAAGGCTCTCGTACACATCCTTGGATCATGATGAGCCTCAGGTAAGTATTACAAGGGGGCTGGGAGGGCTGCTGCACAAATAAGGTTTTTTTCCCTTCATGCATAAAATGCATGAAGATAAAAAAGACCTTGAATCTTTACGATTGCTTTAAGAACATTTACGTAACTTTCTTGCAAATACAGAATTAATGTATCACAGTCTCTCAAAGTTCCTTGCATACAAAGTTCCATCTCATTCTATCTTAGGCTGCCCATGTCATAACATAGCATAGCCCCTTTTATAAGGTCCAAGTTCCATTAGCAGCACCCCAGATGGGTGCACCAATACGGAGGTCACGTGTTCCTTGCAGGCGTACATCTTGCAGAATCCCTTCCTATCAGTTCCCATGTGGAAGGCCCAAAAAAAGCTTAGATCAGCCACTTCCCTTTGTATTTATAGCCCACCACAAGGGAGCAGAGCCATGAACACGTGGGAGTTAGCAGCTTTCACCCCTACCTAACCTTCTGGGAAGCCATTCAGGCACCCAGCACTGCATGATAGGAGTAAAGAGAGAGTATCACGCATGCCATACCCAGAATGAAAGGTAAGTGTAAGTAGTGGGCAGGCAAACTGGTACTTTAAAGGCAGGGCAAAGTAACAGGTTCATGGTAAAACCATAATGTTGCTACAGGGGATACAGCTGCCCCTGGGCTCATAACATTAGGGGTTAGGATTGGGTAATACACAGAGGTTGGGGGGGGGGGGGGTCAGGATTAAGAAACACGCAGAGTTCAGTGGTTGGGATTAAGTAAAGCAGAAAGTTCAGTCGTTGAGATGAACAATCCCTCAGAGTTCAGGGGTAAGGATTAGGTAACACACAGAGTTTAAGGGTTGTGTTTAACACATACACATCAAGGGTCGGTATTAGGAAACATGCAGAACTTAGGGGTTACTTAGGTAAAGCAGAGAGTTCAAGGTGGGGGATTAAAAACTAGAGTTCGGGAGTCAGGGTTAAGTATGCACATGCACATTTTTAAATTGACCAGTTGGGGCCTATCCACTGGGAACAGGGGAAGTCCCCAGGAAACAGGGACAAATGGTAACATTATGTCAAATACAACTATTTTTATTTACTACCATCTGATCCCAATTCAAGGAGCCATGTAATCAAAAATTTGCAGTGACAAGGTGAAGTGGTATTAACTTTAAAAATAAAATAAAATAAAACACTGACAGGGTTTTTAGGCAGAAGAGACCCAATCGGTTATTATTGCCATACATGCTTCCTCCTGCTTGTCTATGGTTATGTACACTGAGTCTTGCATGCGCAGCTCAGAATACATTACAGCACCCACTCTATGCCATGGTTATATGACTCCTGTGTGCATGCATAGGAGTGAAATCATCGCGGCCTGGAAATTCAAGAGGATAAAAGGAGTGAACCTGCAAACAAGACAATGCAGCACTGGAGATCTTCCTTTAACAGGTAAATCTGCATACTAGCAAATTAGGGCAGAAGGTTATTATTTTTGCTATTACACTGGACTTACATTTGTACAATGACAATCCTTATTTTAAGCTGGTAGAGGAGGTATAAAAAGCTTGTCACCAATCTTTGACCTGTTATGTTGGTCATAATTGCCAACCATAAGTTTGCTTTTTTTTCTGAAAGGCCCAGAAACCTTCTATAACAGCATCACACTGGCCACAATAAGCATACGATTCCATTCACAATACTGACATGGCATTAGTCATATTTATCATCATTGTTACGTTTTTGTATTGAACCCTCATGTGTGACAAAAGAAATGTGGCACAGTGTACAAAGGCCTATCCAATGTTAGAAACGCTGAGGCTGTCTTATATTAAAAAAACTTTTATGAGCATTTAATTTTTTCACAGGTTTTATAAGCAACCTTAAAGTGGTTTGAAAGTCTCAAGGTTTTTTACTTTCATGCATTCTATGCACAAAGTTAAAAAAAACTTCTGTGTGCAGCAGCCCCCCAACACTTACTTGAGCCCCTTCTTGATCCAGAGATGTCCACCAGAGCCTGGGTTCTCTGGTGACTCTCACTCCTGACTGGCTGAGGGAGGAGCCACTGGCTCCCACTGCTGTCAATCACAACCAGTGAACCAATCAGGAGAGGGAGGGGTGGGGCTAAGCCGTAGCTCTGTGATTGAATGGATACGCAGAGAAGCGGATCGGGAGCGCGTGTGCTCTGGTGTCCCCATAACAAGCTGTTTGTTAAGGGGGCACCCCACAGGAGGGAGGAGCCAGGAGCACAGGTGGGGGCTGCTCTTTGAAAAACCACTGCACAGAGCAGGTAAGTATGACATGTTTGTTATTTTTAAGAAACAAAAACAAGACTTTAATACCACTATAAGTGGTCTGCAATTTTTTACACACTGTCCTTTGGACAGTTGGAAAACTAGATGTTGGTGTTTTACCACACAAAAACATTGAGCTTACACAATAAGCTGTTGTTCACGCATAGCACATATGTTAGACCTGTGTTTTAATCTGTGGCACAGCAACGCATAGTAACATACCATATACTGTGGATTGTGGTGGGTTGCCATTCATTCATAATTCCACCACAAGACACATATATAGTGTGCTAAGGAAAACTACAATGCACACATGTGAATACTCTGTGCGTTGCGGCACACTGCATTGCCAAAAAATTGTATCTCTAATGGGCTGCCTAAATGCAATGCATGAGCCTTTATCACCACTTAATTGATCGCACTCCAGTAACACACACTTCTCTTTATTGAACAGTGTAACATGATTGTACTGCAGATCATTTATGATGACATCTTGCATAAATATGGAAATAAAAGTTTAGCAATCTAGCCATAAAGAGTCTGGAAAAGGAAATCCTTTCTTTACAAGAGTATATAACATTTTATGCGATAACACAATTGTAGCTAGCTGGCATATCAAGCTGCATAACTTTCAGATGTGGTAAACCACATCTTTTAAATTGTTTGGCCCAATAGACTGTAATGTACATAACCGCTCATGGCCTCTTTAGCAAAAGCAGAAAAATGTAACTTTCTTGTAAATGCTTAGACAAACCACTAAAAACTCAGAAAGAAACCAATTCCTGTAATGTGTGCATCATGAAAAAATAACATTGTGGTACATAGACATTCAGAATCACAGAAATTGTGTTATTCCTGCTTCTAACATTAAAGGCAGGAGAAGTCCTAAAACTAGTTGTGCCTTTCTTTACCTGTCAGTTAATTTAGAGTTGTCATGCCAGGAGAAACAATTCTAATAAAGGAGGACCTAAGATCTTGGTGTCCTCAATCCATGAATAATCACCTATATACTATATTTTGCTGCCAGTCTCCAGATCTCTGCATCTCATAATCTTACTAAGGAAAACAAAAAAGTTTTACAACAAATTGTGTGATTACATTCCTGGCCATTGCTAATCCTTTGGTGACAGCACTGTTTTCAATAAAGGAAGAAAATTGCAGAACACCACAGGGCCTGATTTATATTACATTTTCAGATACGGAAGTAAAAGGATTAAAGATAGGATTAGAACTCTCTGCACCAAATGATTTTTAAAGAATTGTTTCCAGGTTACTATGGGCACTGCACAGAGACACTCAGCCTGTGGCTGCATACTAATGTCCTCTGTGTAAAGCTAGCTTGATATGACTGAAGTGATAACCAACTTAAGTTGTACACTGAGACATTGTTTTTTTTGTCCCAATTGCTCTGTAATAAAGGAAAATGATGCTGATGGCAGAGAAAATCTGGTGGGCTCCTAGGCCAATGACTCCTGCATTTCACCTACTAATCCTTCAGTGCGTGTGTAACAGATAGCAAATGATTGACGATAAACCATGGGGTTAATTTACTAAAGGAACATAGGCTCTTTACTGCAAGGAAATTTTCCTTTAGCTTAGTGAATGAGGTGGAAAGGAATACGCAGTCACATGCAATAAAAATGTGTTTTCACATATATTTTTTGTTCCAACTCTGGCCACTCCAAGCGCACAAACCATTGCCATTAAAGTGCATGGAAATGCACTGGGAGACTGCTAAGTGCAGGAGCTATCGACACCCACCATGAGGAAACTGCCTGGGGCCCGCCCTACCCATATACCACCCCATAAGCCTTACATGTTCCTGCAGTTGATCCTGGTCGGGGCAGGTGGTGGAGGCAAGCCCTGGAAGAGGGACTGAGCAGCAGTGGCCTGGGGCTGAGATCCGTAATCCCCAGGGGGATCAGTGTCGGCTGATGGAGCTGCTTCCTGAAGCATAAGAGGTGCAGAGAGAAGAGGGCAGAGGAGGCACCCGAGCAAGGAAGGACTCCAGGAGAGACGGTCTGTGCAAAGATGGATTAAGCTGGCTGGCTGACACACTGTAGAATACCTGGAGGCCAGGAGAGATCCAAAGACACAGGACATCAGGTTAAAGGACATCCTGACCCCCTGTCAGGTGATTCTACAAACTGTGACAGGAGACCCCGATGGGGGCAGAGAGCATGCAGAGACAGACAGACCCAGATCCCCAGGCTCGAGGGTGATGGTGAGTTGTCATGGGCAACAGCAGATTTAAAGTCGTTAATGTCTTTTGTTGCTAAGCAATAGCGTACCTGAGTTGTTGGGTTTCTCAGGGGTCAAGTATTGTTGCTAATAATGTGTGCGCTATAAAGGTTATTCGGGACTGTAAAAGTTACTGGAGACGAGCCCCCCCAGAGGTGTGAGAATATTGTATCTTGAACATTGAGTACAATATCTGTGACTAAGCATAGTTAACATGAAAAGCAGATCCACTAAAGGCGAGGGACAGAAAACCCCGAAATCCAGTGTAAACACTAGCACAATAAAGAAATACTTGCCATTACAGGAAAAAAGCCCAGGGATACAATGTCCAGAGAAACAACAGGAAGGAAGTAGAAAATATAATTGTGAGCAGTCTATATTGTCATTTAGAGTACGGGAAGAGAATCAGACTAATGAATCTATAAATATTGACTGTTTAAATTATCAGAACGTCTCGAAACAACAGGGATTCATATCACAAATCCCCACAAAAATAGAGGTGGCGGAAATGTTTGCAGAACTGGAACTTTCTATGAAAAATGAAATGGCAGTGATTCACAAAGATCTTGGCCAAATGTTAACAAGGGTGGAAGAAATGGAGAGGAAAATGGAGACACAGGCTCATCAGATATCTAATCTGGAAATACAGCTGGAGGAGATGCGATGGTGTCAGAGGAAGCTGTCATATAAATTGGAGGACCAAGAAAACAGAGAAAGAAGAAATAATCTAAGGATTAGGGGCCTCCTAGAAGATTCGCATGAAGAGGACCTCCAGGAAAAAATAAAGAACGTGTTCAACTCATTGACAGGTATATTAGTCACAGATCCTCTGAAAATGGAGAGAATTCATAGATTAAGACATCCACCACGAGTAGCATCAGACACCCCCAGAGATGTGATTGTCCGATGACATCATTACGAGGACAGAGAAAGAATATGTAAAAAAAGTGCGGGAGATCCCAGAATTAAAATTTGGAGTTTTTGCAGACATTGCCTCGGAGACTTTAGCTAGAAGAAGATTGTTGATACCCTTATTGGATCAGATGAGGGAAAAAATAATTTAATATAATTGAGGATTCCCTTCATGTCTGATCAGGTGGAAGGATCGGAAATCCGCAAGGCTAAGATTCCCAGAAGAACTCAGTGACTTTTGTGAAAAATTAAAACTGCAGAATGTGGGAATTGTGAGGTGGTCGGAGGGGTCAACAGAAAGTGAAAGTGTAACATTAAGAGAAGTGGCAGCTAGTGAATAAAAAAGGAAGATAGACTGAATTGGGGGGGGGGGGGTTTGCAGGAGAGGGATAGGGGGTTCTGTGGGATGCATTTTTGTTCCCCCTTTTTCCCCCTCTCTCCTCCTCCACAACCCTGTGCTCACAGCAAAATAGGTAGAGTTGGAGGGGCATCGGGAGGGAAAATAGAATATTAAATACCTAAGCCCTATGTTGAGGGCGGGGGGGGGGGGGGGGGTAGGAGTAGGGAGAATCCCATGTCAGGTTCCAGGGCAATATATAGACCAAGGCGTTTTTAGTAATTTAGGTAAGGGTTGTGGTGGGTGGGAGGGGGAGCGAGGGAAGGGAGAGGGGAGGGGGAGTGGTGGGATGGAAGAGACGGGGTTGGTGGAAGGTCCATGAGATGGGTAATCTATACCGCTTTCCCTTTGAACAAGAAAGAGAACAGTATCACTAGACAGCTATGAGCCTGATTAATTTAATGGCATATAATGTGAAAGGTTTCAATTCTCCTACCAAAAGACATAAGATACTTAGGGAAGTTCACCAACTCTCCGAAGACATTGTGTTCTTACCGGAGACACATTGATCACATGATACTAAGGTCAAATTACACTTGGGGTACTACCCAACCTGGTGTTACGCGGACTCACCGATAAAGAGGGCTAAAGGAGTAGCGATCAGGTTCTCAAAGAATGTGGGTTTTGAGGAGAGATTGGTGGACCTGGAGGGACGGTTTCCATGCTTAAGAGGGAAAATGCGGGGACAAAGCTATACCTTGGTTAATATCTATTGCCCGAATCAAAATCCAGATGTATTTCTGTATGGAGTGTTGGGGAAAAGTATGGAGTTTAAGAGGGGGATTCTGGTCTTGGCAGAAGATTTTAATTTTTGTCTTGATCCATGGATGGATACAGTACATCTTCGAATGCGCAGAGAGGAGGAGGTAAAAAACTAAGAATGTTGAAAAAGAGGTTACACCAAAGTCAGCTAATGGACACATGGAGAGTGAAACACCCCAGAAAAAGAGAATATACCTTCTTCTCCATGGTGCATAGATCATACTCACGGTTGGATTATATTATGATCGAGCATAGACAATTAGATTCATTGGTTAAATCCAATATAGAAGCTATGTCTATCTCAAACCATGCTCTTGTAATGGCGAGATTAAAGGTGGGAGGAGAAGGAAACAAAAGCAATGTGGAGACTAAATGAGACGCTTATACAGAACCATGAAGTAGAGAAGAGGCTAAGGGAGGAAATAGAACAATTCTTTTTGTTAAACGAAACTAAGGAAGTCTCTAAAGCCACCATTTGTGAAGCACATAAAGCGTATGTGAGAGGAATCCTGATAGCTGCAGGAACTGAAAAAAAGAAAGATCGTGAAAGAAAAATAAAGGAGGTGACGGAGGAGTTATACAGATTAGAACAGGCACATAAAAAAAAGACAGGAAACAGAGGTCCATTAAAAGATTATAGTTAAAGAGAAGAGTTAAAAGACCTATTGGAACAGGAAACAAGGAAGATCTTTAATAGGGTTTCAAAGGAAAGATATCAGTGGGGGAGTAAACCAGGAAAATAGTTTATAAAAAGACTTAAGGAGAAGAAATCCAAAAATGATATTGAAAAAATTAAAGATGAAAAAGGAGAAATGGTATATTGGTATACTGATATTGCTGAAACGCTCCAAAAATGTTACAGTAGGCTGTATGATGTAAAACCTAAGAACCCGAAAGCTACAGAGGAAGAAAAGAGGAAAACACGGCAGGAGTTTCTAAAGGCAGCAGACCTGCCAAAAATATCAGAAGAAAATTAGTATTGTTAGAACAAGCGATCTCCCAGGAGGAAATTAATACGGCCCTGAAGAATACAGCAGGAGGGAAGAGCCCAGGACCCGATGGGTATACGGTGGAAATAAGAGCCGAATCGTTGCAAGCGTACATAATGATCATTTTAAAAGAAGGAAAGGATAGCTCACAATGCGCTAGCTATAGACCTATATCACTACTAAATACAGATACAAAACTGTTTGCGAAGGTGCTAGCTATGAGGTTAAAAGAGCTAATGCCGGAATAGATTCATTTAGATCAAGTGGGTTTTGTCCCAGGAAGGGAAGGGAGGTATAATGGTCTAAGAACATTGCTTCTTTTACAGAAGACAAAGAGAGAAAAGTTACCAAAAATTTTATTGTCGATTGACACTGAGAAAGCGTTTGACAGAGTAGATTGGGGTTTATGATAAATACCCTACAGGTTTTGGGTATAGGGACTAAAATGATGAGTTGGATAAAAGAGCTCTATAATAGGCCGTCAGCAGCGGTTAAGGTAAATGGGTCCCTCTCAAGGTTTTTTAAGATGTACAATGGACAAGACAGGGATGCCCCTTATCCCTGTTATTATTTGTTATATTCCTGGAACTTTTGCTGGCAATGGTAAGAAAGAGTGTAGATATTAGAGGAATGAAGATAGGTGAGACAGAGCATAAGGTAGCAGCATATGCTGATGATATGCTGTTTTATACCCTGGATTAACGTTACCTAATCTAATGGGATTACTAAAAGGGTACGGAGAGCTTTCAAATTTGAAAATAAACCCCTCAAAATCAGAGATCTTGAACATTAATGTTTCAAAGAATGTGATGCAGACCTTACAAAAAGATTTCCCATTTTCATGGAGGGAGAGGAATTAGGTTACCTAGGTGTAAAGTTGACTCCTATAAAAAATATATACCGGGTAAACTATATTCCATTAATAAATGAAAAAAAAGGATGAGTTGAGAAGACTCTCAAGGGGAAGGATCTCTTGAATCGGGCATATAAACTTGGTTAAGATGGTGATAGTCCCACAAATCCTATATAAATTCCACATGCTCCCAGTCTATATCCTAGGATCTTTTTTTGGGATAATAAAAAAAACTAATACTTAAATATATATGGGCTAATAAGAAACCGAGAATTAGGTATGAAGTTCGGTGTAATAAGAAATTATGAATTACTATATGGCAGTGATACTGTCACAAATTGTAGATTGGACATGTAAGTCACAGGGGAAAGTAGGGTAAAATAGAAGGTATACTAAGTAATACACAATTAGAGAGGATTATCAGGATACTACAAACATTTCGTATTGTGGATGAGACTAGTAGCACATTGACACTGGAGGTATTAACAGTATGGGATAGAATGCACAAGCAAATGGATTGGAAGTACAATGCACTGTTGATTCCCCTGGTGGGTACTGATTTTTTCCCACCAGGGAAGGATAATATTTCAGGGAAATGGTTTAAAGATGTAGATGCACATTTGGGGGATATAGTAGTTAAAGGGAAGTTGGGCACTTTTCAAGATTTAAAGAGTAAAAAAAGAGTTATTTGTGGCATTAGATGAACTGAGATATTAACATTTTGTTGCGAACTTGCCTAAACCACTGAGGATGACGGAGGACATGCTCCCATTTGAAAAGATGTTGGGTTCCAATATGGCTGCAAAACATGTTACTTCTGGGATATATAAGATCCTTGTTGAATTGGGGGGGGGAGGGCGGGTCCTCCACTGTTCTTAGAGAAAGGGAAATGGGAACTGGGAACAAAAATTAATGAGTCACAGAATAATAAAATGTTTAAATTAGCATGATCAACATGAGAACGGTGGAAAGAAATTAATTAGAAATGTTTTTAACGAGGTGGTATTTGACACCGAGAGTTGTACATAAACAACGAGTAGAAGTCTCACCGTTATGTTGGAGGGGATGTGGAGCCAAGGGAACAATGGCACATATATTTATTTATTTATTTCAGGTACTTATATAGTGCTATCAATTTACGCAGCGCTTTACACATATATATTGAACATTCACATCAGTCCCTAACCCTCAAGGGGTGTACAATCTAAGGTCCCTAATTCACATTCATACATACACATATTAGGGCCAATTTAGACAGGATCCAATTAACCTACCAGCATGTCTTTGGGGTGTGGGAGGAAACTGGAGCACCCGGAGGAAACCCACGCAAGCACAGGGAGAACATGCAAACTCCATGCAGGAGGCGCCATGGTCAGGAATCGAATCCATGACCCATTTACTGCAAGGCAGATGTGCTAACCACTATGCCACTGTGCCGTCCGTAACAACATATATATATATATGGTGGGACTGTCCAAAAATAAAGGGGTTTTGGCAAGATGTAATCCATGGGTGTGTTTATTTCACAGGACAAAGGTACCAGTGAAGCAGTATAAAATTAGTATAATATACTATCTAATTAGTGCGGCTAAAGGGCTTATTCCTAAATTTTGGCAGGTACAGGAGCCTCCAACAATGAAGGACTGGTTATACAGGGTGGAACACATAAATAGATGAAGGTAATATGGGTAAATTTAGAAAGGAATGGGGAAGATGGTCTGACTTCAAGGCATCCGGAAAATATATTGAAGTAGTGGGATGCCCAGAGATCTGATTTGAGGTAGGAGAATAAAGGGAATGTTTTGTAAGGCGGTAGCAGGAACAGGAGGAGGGTATCAGGGACAGAAAGAATATTAAGAAAAAGGAAGAGTCGGAAGTGAGGACTGAGGAGAAATATCACAGGTATAGATTGGAAAGTTGGGAAGAGTTATATGGACCGGGTAAATTGTAAGGGGTTTGGGTGAGGGGGGGGGAGGTTGGATCGCAAAATTTAGGGGAAATGTTTGTATTTTGGATGAAAATTATTATTATTATTATTATACAGTATTTATAAAGCGCCAATAGTTCGCTCAGCGCTGTACATTACAGAGGGGGACAGAACATGTGACAGAACAATACCAATACAATGCAAAACATGAGGGGATTGAGGGCCCTGCTCTTTCGAGCTTACTTAAAATGATATTTTGCTGTGTTTTTGTAATGGAAAAAAAAGTTTAATAAAAGATTTAAATAATAATAAAAAAATATATAGTATAATAACTCTTCTAATACATAAAACATCTGACCTATAGATTCAACAACCACATAACCCAATGAGCATATATCTAAAAACATATTCAACATGGTACACAACATTTAAAAGACCACAGTTCATACGTAAATAAAATATTCATCTCATACCCGCTATTATTTTCCACTCAGAGGTATTGGTGGAGAAACAACCATTTGTATTTCCTTTAGGCACCACATGAATTAGTGACCATGTCCTTTTTATAAAACTGAACCCCTGCATCCAAGGAAATTTTGTCTGCCTTTCCACCACTAGTGGCAGGCTTTAATTCCAAGAAGCCCCGTAGAAGAGATAGTCGGGCGCTACTGCATAAGTCTACAGCATAACTTGTTAGAAAATTGTTTCTAAAGTTAAAAGATCACAGAAATGCAGCCAGTACCCAATGGTGGGATATATATATACAGTGGGGATCGAACGTTTGGGCACCCCAGCTAAAAATTTGTATTAATGTGCATAAAGAAGCCAAGGAAAGATGGAAAAATCTCCAAAAGGCATCAAATTACAGATTAGACATTCTTATAATATGTCAACAAAAGTTAGATTTTATTTCCATCATTTACACTTTCAAAATAACAGAAAACAAAAAAATGGCAACTGCAAAAGTTTGGGCACCCTGCAGAATTTATAGCATGCACTGCCCCCTTTGCAAAGCTGAGACCTGCCAGTGTCATGGATTGTTCTCAATCATCACCTGGGAAGACCAGATGATGTCAATCTCAAAGGTTTTAAATGCCCAGACTCATCTGACCTTGCCCCAACAATCAGCACCATGGGTTCTTCTAAGCAGTTGTCTAGAAAACTGAAACTGAAAATAGTTGACGCTCACAAAGCTGGAGAAGGCTATAAGAAGATAGCAAAGCGTTTTCAGATGTCAATATCCTCTGTTCGGAATGTAATTAAGAAATGGCAGTCATCAGGAACAGTGGAAGTTAAAGCAAGATCTGGAAGACCAAGAAACATATCAGACAGAACAGCTCGCAGGATTGTGAGAAAAACAATTCAAAACCCACGTTTGACTGCACGATCCCTCCAGAAAGGTCTGGCAGACACTGGAGTTGTGGTACACTATTCCACTATAAAGAGATACTTGTACAAATATGGTCTTCATGGAAGAGTCATCAGAAGAAAACCTCTTCTACGTCCTCCCCACAAAAATCATCGTTTGAACTTTGCAAATGAACATATACACAAGCCTGATGCATTTTGGAAACAAGTTCTGTGGACCGATGAGGTTAAAATTGAACTTTTTGGCCGGAATGAGCAAAGGTACGTTTGGAGAAGAAGGGGCACAGAATTTAATGAAAAGAACCTCTGTCCAACTGTTAAGCATGGGGTTGGATCAATCATGCTTTGGGATTGTGTTGCAGCCAGTGGCACAGGGAACATCTCACGAGTAGAAGGAAAAATGGATTCAATAAAATTTCAGCAAATTTTGGATGGTAACTTGATGCCATCTGTGAAAAAGCTGAAGTTAAAGAGGATGGCTTCTACAAATGGATAATGATCCTAAACACACCTCGAAATCCACAGGGGATTACATCAAGAGGCGTAAACTGAAGGTTTTGCCATGGCCTTCACAATCTCCTGACCTCAACATAATTGAAAATCTATGGATAGACCTTAAAAGAGCAGTGCGTGACAGACAGCCCAGAAATCTCAAAGAACTGGAAGACTTTTGTAAGGAAGAATGTTCAAAGATACCTCAAACAAGAATTGAAAGACTCTTGGCTGGCTACAAAAAGCGTTTACAAGCTGTGATACTTGCCAAAGGGGGCAGTACAAGATATTACTCTGCAGGGTGCCCAAACTTTTGCAGACGCCATTTTTTTGTTTTCTGTTATTTTGAAAGTGTAAATGATGGAAATAAAATCTAACTTTTGTTGACATATTATAAGAATGTCTAATCTGTAATTTGATGCCTTTTGGAGATTTTTACATCTTTCCTTGGCTTCTTTATGCACATTAATACACATTTTTAGCTGGGGTGCCCAAACTTTCGATCCCCACTGTATATATTTTTTAAAACATTAATTAGAGTTTAAAACTACCCCTCAGGGCCTGAGGATGCTGAATTACTGCAATTTTTTTTAGATGGGGATTTAGAAAATGAATGGAAACAGCTTTCTGAGTTTTGTGCAACAAAGTGGATGAAAGTTGTTATACAACAAAGGGAGAGAAATTTGGAGCACCATCATAAAACCATCTACTCCCTATGTAAAGTGATACTAAACCTAAAAACGTTATTTTACCTTAATGCATTGCTTGAAGTTAAAAAACACTTTTAAGTTCCCTGTGCTCCCCCTTCCCGCTGTGAAGGGGAAGAGAGGGAAGAATAGATACAGTGGGGATCAAAAGTTTGGGCACCCCAGCTAAAAATTTGTATTAATGTGCATAAAGAAGCCAAGGAAAGATGGAAAAATCTCCAAAAGCTTCACATTACAGATTAGACATTCTTATAATATGTCAACAAAAGTTAGATTTTATTTCCATCATTTACACTTTCAAAATAACAAAAAACAAAAAAATGGCGTCTGCAAAAGTTTGGGCACCCTGCAGAATTTATAGCATGCACTGCCCCCTTTGCCAAGCTGAGACCTGCCAGTGTCATGGATTGTTCTCAATCATCGTCTGGGAAGACCAGGTGATGTAAATCTCAAAGGTTTTAAATGCCCAGACTCATCTGATCTTGCCCCAACAATCAGCACCATGGGTTCTTCTAAGCAGTTGTCTAGAAAACTGAAACTGAAAATAATTGACGCTCACAAAGCTGGAGAAGGCTATAAGAAGATAGGAAAGCGTTTTCAGATGTCAATAGCCTCTGTTCGGAATGTAATTAAGAAATGGCAGTCATCAGGAACAGTGAAAGTTAAAGCAAGATCTGGAAAACCAAGAAAAATATCAGACAGAACAGCTCGCAGGATTGTGAGAAAAACAATTCAAAACCCACGTTTGACTGCACGATCCCTCCAGAAAGATCTGGCAGACACTGGAGTTGTGGTACACTATTCCACTATAAAGAGATACTTGTATAAATATTGTCTTCATGGAAGAGCCATCAGAAGAAAACCTCTTCTACGTCCTCACCACAAAAATCATCGTTTGAACTTTGCAAATGAACATATAGACAAGCCTGATGCATTTTGGAAACAAGTTCTGTGGACTGATGAGGTTAAAATTGAACTTTTTGGCCGGAATGAGCAAAGGTACGTTTGGAGAAGAAGGGGCACAGAATTGTACCTCTATCCAACTGTTAAGCATGGGGTTGGATCAATAATGCTTTGGGGTTGTGTTGCAGCCAGTGGCACAGGGAACATCTCACGAGTAGAAGGAAAAATGGATTCAATAAAATTTCAGCAAATTTTGGATGGTAACTTGATGCCATCTGTGAAAAAGCTGAAGTTAAAGAGAGGATGGCTTCTACAAATGGATAATGATCCTAAACACACCTCGAAATCCATGGGGGATTACATCAAGAGGCGTAAACTGAAGGTTTTGCCATGGCCTTCACAATCTCCTGACCTCAACATAATTGAAAATCTATGGATAGACCTTAAAAGAGCAGTGCGTGACAGACAGCCCAGAAATCTCAAAGAACTGGAAGACTTTTGTAAGGAATAATGGGCAAAGATACCTCAAACAAGAATTGAAAGACTCTTGGCTTGCTACAAAAAGCGTTTACAAGCTGTGATACTTGCCAAAGGGGGCAGTACAAGATATTAACTCTGCAGGGTGCCCAAACTTTTGCAGACGCCATTTTTTTGTTTTCTGTTATTTTGAAAGTGTAAATGATAGAAATAAAATCTAAATTTTGTTGACATATTACAAGAATGTCTAATCTGTAATTTGATGCCTTTTGGAGATTTTTCCATCTTTCCTTGGCTTCTTTATGCACATTAATACAAATTTTTAGCTGGGGTGCCCAAACTTTCGATCCCCACTGTACAGTACCGTGCATGGCTGCATCCCTTCTCCCCTCTCTTCCTCTTCACACAGGGTCTCAAACAGCAGCAGGAGTATTGGCTCTTGCTTCTGTCAATCAAGTGCAGTGAAGAAGTGGGGGGACTAGGACCACTGTATGTGGGTCCATAGACACACAGGTTGGGAGCGAGCACGCAGCGTTTGTCTCCATTGCAAACAGCTTGCTATGCGGACACACAAAGAAGAGGAGGAGCCAGGAGCGCCAGCTGGGGCCCCAAGAAGAGTAGGATTGGAGCAGATCAGTATAACATATTTCTCTTATCAATAAAAATATGGGAAATTAAATAGAGATTTAGTCCCCGGCCTCACCGATCGAATTTGAAATTGTGTGACGTCCAGTGAAGTTGCACGATTTCAAAGTCAGATGTCTTTAACACTTGAGGTGCAACTAGCAAGCCATCTGCAGCTTACAAGACACAGATGTCTATGCAAGACACACCTGAAGTACTGCATGCACTACTTTAGAAATCGGTGCAGCTCTGACCAAGTTGGAATCGCATCGATATGACCACTTTAATTGCGGACAATAGGGTGTGACTTGACATGCAATTTGAAACTCGCATGGCATGGCAATTCGCACCCGGTATGACTGAGCACGAAGATGACTACAACAAAGGAAAAGTTTTTTCTTGGAAACAATCCAGGACCAATCCTCCCAATCATTTGATTACCTCTTTCACAAACAATATTTCACCTTTGATGAGATTGAATCCTAGTCCTGTTTTTAATATTAAGCCCATGATAAAGTATGAAAAAAACTTTATTTAAAAGAATATAATGTTTTCCTAGTGTAGCGCTGTCTTATATGATTAAACGTATACAAAAATTAACATAAACGTGTACCAAATAAAAAATCAAAAACAACAATTCTTGCAATAAAACATACGTTTAGCAATGTACATAGTCATCTTTTTGAGAAATAAATGTCCTGTTACTAATCCATCAATTAGAGTTAAACAGTCCACTTATACCATCAATATACACCGGCACTAAATTCTCCAAATGCTGTATAAACGTGCCAATATTAATATGAAAGTCCAAATTCATTTGCGATGATCAACTGATCATCATCCATCATCAATCATTGTGTGGCTTGACGTCATCAGCCCTGCCCTACGTGTTATGTCATAACACACCTGACTTCATCAGGGGTGGCCATTGGATGTTACAGCCACCTATTATCCTTATGCACGAAGAGTAATCTCAGAGGATTCTTGGACCAGAGGCTTGCAGCAAGCGATCACTCACACTATAGACACATTTAGTCCTTGGCACTGAAGATCTGACAAGTGGATGAGTAAAAAAATATAAATGATGCAAGAGATCTGCCTAGTCCAGCCAAATCTATGTGATGTGGAGCCCCTGGGTGATCCCATACAATGAGGGTCTGCAACGGTCAGATGAATGGGCGATCAGGGCGATTCTGAATGCTGCAGACACTGGAAGAACACTGTAAGCAGAGTATATGGATTACATATTAATCAATTGATCATCGCAAAATAAATGGGACATTCATATTAATATTGGCAGGTTTATACAGCACTTGCAGAATTTAGTGTGGGATATATTGATGTTATACACTGAACAGCCACTTTATTAGGTGCACCTGTTCAATTGCTTGGTAACACAACTTGCTAATCAGTCAATCACATGGCAGCAACGCAATGCATTGAGGCATCTCGATGTGGTGAAAACAACTTGCTGAAGTTCAAACCGAGCATCAGAATGGGGAAGAAAGGGGATTTAAGTGACTTTGAATGTGGCATGGTTGTTGGTACCAGAGAGGCTGGTCTGAGTATTTGAAAAACTACTGATCTACTGGGATTTTCATGCACAACCATCTCTAAGGTTTACAGAGAATTGTCCGAAAAATTGAAAATATCCAGTGAGCAACAGTTGTGTGGACGGAAATGCCTTGTGGTTGTCAGAAGAGAATGGGCAGACTGGTTTAAGATGATAGAAAGGCAACAATAACTCAAATAACCACTCGTGACCATCAAGGTATGCAGAATACCATCTCTGAATGCACAACATGTCAAACCTTGAAGCAGATGGGCTACAGGTGACCCCTCTTCAGTTGGTCTGTTTGCGCACAGACAGTAAAATGGCTTTGTCTTTCACACATGGTTGACAGCAGTTCATTCATTTTCCTGGATCTTCAAATGACTTCTGTAGGAGGCACCATAATTTCTAAAGACCATTTTAAACCTACTGGTGAAAATCCATACCTCCATTTTCAATGTTGCCACATCGCAAGTGAAAACAAAATATCCCTAGAAGTAAATTTTTCTTAAATTTAAAAAAAAACTGTACTTTAGTTGAGGATTATTTCAACCAAAGCTGTATACTAATCAACAATTTTCAGGATAAAGGATTCTCAGAGGAACTGGTCAATGAGGCATTAATGTAGATGCATGCATCATACATACTAGGGGAGGGTACAACTGGGGGAATCAATGGTGGAGAAGGATCTGGGAGTTTTGGTAGATCACAAGCTTAATAATGGCATGCAAAGTGAGTAAAATCCTCCCATGTATTAAAAGAGGTATAGACTCCAGAGAGAGAGAGATGTTATATTACCCCTGTACAAATCATTAGTAATACCTCATCTGGAATATGAAGTTCAGTTTTGGGCACCAATTCACAAAAAGAACATTGGGGAACCTGAGAAAGTACAGAGAAGGGCAACTAAACTGATAAGAGGCATGGAGGAGCTCAGCTATGAGGAAAGATTAGAGGAACTGAATTTATTCTCTCTTGAGAAGAGCAGATTAAGGGGGTATATGATCATCATGTATAAATACATCAGTGGTTCATATAGTGAACTCTGTGTAGAGTTATTCACCTTGAGGTCATCACAGAGGACAAGGGGACACTCTTTACGTCTGGAGGAAAAGAAACTTAATCTCCAAACACGGAAAGGTTTTTTCACAGCGAGAGCTGTGATGATGTGGAATAGACTCCCTCAAGAGTTGGTTCTGGCCAGCTCAGTGGATTGCTTTAAAAAAGACCTGGATTCATTCTTGGATACACAGAATATAACTGGATACTAACATTTATAGGTAAAGTTGATCCAGGGAATATCCGATTGCCTCTCAGGGGATCAGGAAGGAATTTTTTCCCCTGTAGGAGTAAATTGGATTATGTCTTGCTGGTTTTTTTGCCTTCCTCTGGATCAACTGTGGGTATAGGATTATAACTTTTTTTTTTAATGGTTGAACTGGATGGACTTTTGTCTTTTTTCAGCCAGACTAACTATGTAACTATAATGAGGCATACAGAACCTATTTGCAGCCACCCAAAAACACTGCTAAAAAAAGGCAGGAAAAAAAGGCAGGACCAGAGAATGGTGTTTAAGACATCAAATTCATAACAAAATTTCATGGGAAGTTCAGAGAAATGGAGAACATCTTCAAAAAACATTGTGTGTTCCTTAAGTAAGATCCCTGCTTGGATCTTCTATTTCTCGATAGACTCAGATATGTCTACCATAAGACGGCCAATGTTGAGAGCAAAATAGCAATCAGAAAATTGAGGAATAAACCAAAATAAGATACCAGGATGAGTTTTTTTTGATCAATTAGTTGGGATGTTCCAGTGTAAAAAAATTCAGTGCATGATTTGTCCTTTCCTTATGCACAGTTGGAAAATGTTAACCCTTGAGTCTAAGACCTATAATATTTCCAATTTCTATCATAATTTGAAAGATTTTGTAATATAGTATAAGTGAGTCACACAATTCACACTCTCAGAGCACATTTGGGTGAACATAGAAGATAATTCATCGAGCAAGGAAAAACTGAACATAGTGTCCCAAGGCATTTCACTGATAAACATAATAAATCCACAGATGGTCTTAATGTGTGGTTCTTGAAAACCATCTCTGGGAGTTTTCCTTTCACAGGCAGATTCTGGAGGTTATGCGTGAATACTGAGTTTACTATGCTTCAGTTATGAATGAACACAGTGAGTAATCACAGGGGGCTCAGGTAGCATAAAGAAGAGAAACAGGGACTGGAGGGGTGGCGGGGAAGGCATTTATTGGTTCCAATCACTTTTATTTTCCTCCTGTGGCTGTTGAATGCCAGTGGAAGGGAGAGGAGAAGCCTTCTTTCATCTGATGGAAAATATAGGTTCCAGTAAATGCTGCCCCCACCACCCCTTCCATCCAGGTTCTGGGGATCAGCAAGCAAGAATCTAGGTCTACCCATCACCTGATGGGTAGACCGCAATCAACAGGTTGCTGTGGCCCGGAGCAGGGTGTGCCCAAATAAAGAACACTGAGCTAATGAACTAAGGCAAGCCATAGACAATGCGCTTTTCTTTCCTGTAATCAAGGGTCACATAGTCAGTGTTGATGGGGGAATCCCTCCCATGGAGCTATTGTGTTCTTCCAGTGGGGGGTGTGGGAGGAGCTGTCCTGCTGGGAGAAAACAGTGATTATTGCTAGGGGTTATAGCCACTGACAATAATCACATAATCTGACAGGCTGGTTGTACCCATGATACAGCAATCCAATTGGGTAAAATCAGCCTCTCTATAGATGGTTCATGTCTCGGCTGGTCCCTGCTGCACTGGCCGAGATTTGAACCACCTATGGCCAGCTTTAGTATTTTCCTTTGACAGTGACTGGAAAATGGGGAGGGGCTGAGCTGCACTGTGTGTGTTAACAGATGCACACACTGTGGGTTGGGATCGAGCCCACATGAGTGCCCCCATAGCAAGCGGCTTGATATGGGGGCACTTGGAGAGGAGGAGGAGATATGACCGCCGGGAAGTGACCCCATAAGAGGAGGATTGGGCTGCTTTGTGCAAAACCATTGCATAGAGCAGGTAAGTATGACATGTTTTTTATTTTAGAAAACAAATGAAATTGTTACATTCACTTTAAAAGCGGTGACCATGTAATATTTGGAAGTTCAACAAAGTTTTATTTGACTTACTTATTGAATACACCCTCAAATTAAATCACTCTGCCATTCCTGAGGGCCCATTAAAGGAATAGAAATATGTTGGTGTCCAGCACTAACCCAGCGCTGACAAACAATACTTACTATTATCTGTGAGGGTTTTTTTTATATTTACAACATGTTTGGCAATATTTCCTCCAGATGCTCTATGTATGCTGCTGCTTTAAAAATACACTGCAGTCAAACTTTAAAGGATAATCTTACTAACATTTAGTTAACATATAAGTTAGCCCCCTCCCCCTCAACACCCTACAAGGAGCCACACAACCACCACTGCAAACTCTGCCATTCTGTCCCTTACTTATTACACATACATGTACAGCAGATAACCCTTTTCTTGCAGTGAAGAGGCCATACTTTTCCGTAAGAATGAACAGGAATTTTCAGAGCAGGTGCAGAAGAAGTCAAGGACTGTCTCAAAGGGTATGCAGGACCTTTGGGGGGTGCTGGAAGTGGGAAGGTTAATAATTTAAAAAAATATGAAATTTTAGCTGTCTTTGAGAAGCCTTGGGTTCCTTCACAGGCTAGCTGTGTTGTATTTCCATATGTAGGTATTGACATTGTGCCTTATACCACTAAATCCCCTTTCGGCAGTAATTTGGTGACTTTAGAATGTGGCTGGAAGCATGCAGAAAGCCAAAAGTAAAAAAAAAGTCATAAACCTAAACCCAAAAATAGTGTGGTGCTACTATGTCCTAATACTCATAATAAACCACTTTACATAAAAGAAAAATGTCTATATACACCAATGTCTCAAATGTGTTTCTTCTGTGCTTTTTAATTGTGCATCTACAATCTCATTTACTCTGCTTTTCTACCCCATGTGAAAGACTGACACCAGTTTTGCTCTCATCTTATGTTTACAACCCACGAAATATAATGTAAGGCCATAAAACAGCTTGTGTCCCCCTTAAGTGGGATCTTCCGTGTTCCTGCTCCTATTTTCTCCACCACTGCAAGAGGTGTCAGGACCCTTTATTGAAATCCTCTGTCCAGCAGACTCCTTTTATCCTCCACTCCTCCAGGATTTTAATATTAATGCAAAGACAAAAGCTACATAGTGCTTCACCCTTTTAAACATTTTTATTAAAACCCAATCTTCATATAACACGCTCACATTTAAAATTGCTCAAGCACACTATTATATGGTAGCATCAAAGAACGCTGCTGGTGTTCTGACGGGCTAATACAGATTCCGCCCTTCAGGGTTTCTTATACTGTGTGCTGGTGTCATCCAAGCTCCACCCCAACATTTTTTGTCACCAAGACATGTGACTTCCTCACTTTATGTTATTTGATGCTGTCATATAGTGGTGCAATTGAGCACTTCTACATTTTAAATGCTGTGTTAGAGACTGATGTTCTCTGCATGTTATCACGGCATGCTTTATATGCAAGGCTGATATCATCTACCATTGTGCTACAGTGTGTGTTCACTAAAAGGTACGAATAATGCTTTAGCATGCAGAGGCAATTTAGACAACTGTGTGCTTTCACAGTGTGTCAACATTTACCAAAGGCCTTTTTCTCCTCCAGCATGACTGTGGCCTTGTATGCAATGTAAGGTTCCTATAGATATGGTTGGTCCTCTTGCTATATCAGTCCCTAACAGCACAAATGCTTTTTTGCAGAAATAGGCACAAATAATCCCACAGACACATTCCAAAATCTTCTAAAGTCTTCCCAGAAGAGTCTAGACTGATGGATCCACATCAGAAGGAGAAGGCAACTCCATATTATTATCCATGGCTTTGAAATGGGTGTCAAACAAACACAAATAGGTGTGATGGTCAGGTGTCCGCAAACTTTTGGCAATATAGTTTGTTATGTTGGTCTTCATAGTTGAGGACCAATCATTATGTAGTTTTCAGTGCGGTGCTTCAGAGCTGAAAATACATTTATAAAAATGTAAAAAAAAACCTCTTAATTAATTTGACCTGAACACTTTACCTTATTCCTTAACCTCCCTGGCGGTATTCCCTAGTGTAGCTCGGGGTAAAGTTTCAGTACCAAAAGCGGTAACCCCGAGCTACACATGGGCTTACCATGCGGTGTTGCTCCACGATCCCTGCAGCGCTTACCTTGTGCTTCGCTCCCGCGATAAGTCCCTTTCCCCATCTCCTCCGGCCGATGCCGTGTTCCGGTCCCTGCGAGCACCGGGATGTACGGGGGCCGGAACAGCGGCAAATTTAAACATTTTTTGAAACTGTCATTTTCTTAGAAAAGAATTTGACATAGTAAAACATTACTGCATCAAACCATATCACATACATTTTGTCCTGTGCCCTGCCTGCATTTTGACTGTTTTTTCTGCCTGGAAACTGAGAAATGTCCATGGCGTCCAAAAAGCGTACCTTTTGGTCAAAAGTGGTTTTAGACCAGCTAGAGAACAGCGATAGTAAATCAGAACCCCTTGCTGAATTGAGTGATAATGATTCGTGGGGAAATTTGTCATCAGACACTGAAAACGATTTTGCGACTTTGCTCAGTGATGTGAGAACTTGGCGCTATATTTCAAATTTCAGTGTTTTTGGTTTGATTATATTATTGAATTAAATTTATTATTATTATATTATTATTTTTAGGATTATTTATTAAATTATAATTTATGATTTTGTGTTTCAAGTTTGATCCTACCAGGAATGTTTACTAGACTCTTGTTCGGACTGATTTTAGTGAGTTATTCCTAAAAATTACAGGCCTACAATAAAAAAATACATATTTCCATGCAAAAAATGTACCGCTTTCAGCACAGAAATATGGACATACGGTAATCATACCGCTAGGGAGGTTAAAAGGATAATGTCAAAGTGTGTGTATGGAAAAAAAAACCTTGTTTTTATTGGATACAGTGGTGAAAGACTAGAACACCTATCAAGTTTGTATTGCAGTTTGTATCCCAACTAACACAAGATTACCTGTCTAGAGACCAATATAACCTGGACAGAAAGTATTGGAAAACCAAAATTTCAGTGTTGCTCTGTGTAGCACCGAAAATAGAAAGTGAAGGTAAATCTTTCAATGCGGACACTACTCCAGTGACAACTAAGACCCAGTTCATATATATGCGAAATGGATGTGTTTTGACACATGAACCAAAATTATTTTCTTGGAGCTGGTTCACATACGTGCAGGCCAGTTGCAGTGCGATTTAAAAAAGAGTCAGGTACGATTTTCAGCCAGATTCAAATGTGATTTCAAATGTCATACACTTTAACAATTCCCATTGGAATCGCACCTGAACCACTGAGCGAGCGAAACCAAATCTCACAAATTGCACTGCACACCAGCCCCGCACATATGTGAACCCAGGCTCAAAGGGGAGTTCCCTCCCACTGTTCCAGACAGGAAGTGAATACATTCTCTCCAACAGAAAACAGCAAAAAAAAAATAACCTGACACTTCTTTACTCTATCCAGAACTAGAAAATAAGTTTGGGGTTTAAATATACTTCAAAGAAGTTTAAACAAATACTTCACTGTATAATATAGTTTGAATACTAGTCTAGTTCTGATGAAATGAATCTTCAGTATAGGATAACTTCAGGGAAATTGACTTTCAGTAGATCTAGAGACATATGCAGTTATTGGACAGCACAGTGGCTAAATGGTTAGCACTTCCACTTGGCAGCACTAGAAGTGTTGGTTTGAATCCCAACCATGGCAACACCTTCCTGAAGTTTGCAGGTTCTCCCTGTGCCTGTGTGGGCTTCCTTCGGGTACTCCGGTTTCCTCCACACTCCAAAGACATGCTGGTAGGTACATTGGCCCCTAGTATATGTAAGTTAGGGAACTTAGACTGTACGCTTCTTGAGGGTTAGGGACTGATGTGAATGTACAATATATATATGTAAAGGACTGTGTAAATCGACGGTGCTATATAAGTACCTGTAATATATAAATGGTGAAGTACTCACAAGGCCTTTCCTGCCTCCCAATTGGTCAGTGAGACCCGATATCATATTAAGGGACCACTACTGAGATTTGTGAGGCAGAAATGTGTGATGCCATGTTTGACTTTCGCAGGAAAAAGGCACATACATTTAAATGGCAATAACTATGGATATAATAGCTCTGTATCTACAAGTATTTTGACTTTCAGCTTTTCATAATACATTCAGTTTGAATTGACTTAAACTTAACTGTTGAAAATAACCATTAGAACCTAACACACAACCCCCTAAAACCTCAAAGTCAATCTTTTCATCTTTTCACTTAAAATAACATCAATGTGTAGCTCTTTATGCTGATATGAAATGATCTTATATTCATTAGGTAAACAAACATGTTTGGCTTTTCCTTACAATTACTGTTTTTCCACTTCCTGGTTAAGTGAGGCACTGGTAATGTAACCAGAGCCTGATAAATGCATACTGGGAGGGCTACATCACCAGTGATTATACATATTGCCAAAGTATCCAGACATCAGCATTGTACAAAAAACAAGCAGTATCAGGTGATCTATCTATGTATCTAGCTATCACTATTCTTCAGTATAATTCGTATTACAAGTCAAAGAACTTCATTCATAGCACTTTATGCCTGTAATATCACTGCACTTTGTTTATACTGCATGCACTTAAACAGCTCACATATAATTCCACATTATGCTTCTAGTTTATGTTATGCTCTCTCAAGCTGCAATGGAATCTGATACTGAAATTTGGTGACATTTATTTTTGTAAAGCTTTTAGATCTTGAAATATTACTAATCTATTTTCTGTACTTTGTAAAATACAACTCACCAAGTGCTTTGGGAACTTTTAGAAAGGATTACATGCAGGACATATTAAATAAGGCCATGACTAACAGGCTGTGACAGCCCAAGGGTTCCCTCCTTTCAACACAACAGTCCCCCATGGGGCAGCTATTTATTTCACTGCTTCTTTATCACCTTGGAATTTTTATGTTTTTTTTTTAACTAAGAATTGCATGTTGTTGTGTAAAACCTTTTTGTGACCTTATGCCAATTTCAAATTTAATTAAAGCCATAAATAATCTTTATTCCACCCTAAAAGGTTTAATGTTTCTCAGTTTTTATTATTATTATTGCCTGGAAATATTTCAGATTCCATTGCTAGATGTTAGCTAACATCCAGGTATAAGTCAGTTAAATGAGAATAAATGGAATAACATTGCTATTAGACACAAACATCTCAAATACAACAAAAATACTCATTTGCATAAACCGCAGGTGGCCTAGCAAAATGGTCTAGCAAAATAAAACATATCAAAGAAATATAATTGAGATGCTAATCAGCCAATCACAGGGCAGGAACTCAACGCATTTAGGCATCTAGACGTGGTGAAGGCAACTTTCTGAAGTTCAAACTGAGCATCAGAATGGGGAAGAAAGGGGATATAAGTGACTTTGAACGTGGCATGGTTGTTGGTACCAGATGGGCTTGCTGAGTATTTAAAAAACTGCTGATCTGCTGGGATTTTCACACACAATCATATCTAGGGTTTACAGAGAATGGTCCGAAAAAGAGAAAATATCCAGTGAGCAGCAGTTGTGTAGATGAAAATGCCTTGTTGATGTCAGAGGCCAGATGGGAATGGGCAGACTGGTTTTGAGATTATAGAAAGACAACAGTAACTCATGTCAATATGGACCAAAATCTCTGAGGAAAGTTTCCAACACCTTGTTGAATCTATGTCACGAAAAATTAAGGCAATGCTGAAGGCAAAAGGAGGTCCAACCCAGTACTACCAAGGTGTACCCAATAAAGAGGCCAGACAGTGTATATATATATATCTTATAAAATTATATATATATATATATATTATATGGCTTTTTTTCATCGGGAACATGGGGGTACGCAGTTCCAGCACCTCCAGCGCGGAATGTATGTAATAGCAAGGGGTAAAAGCCTATGGGCGATGTTACTGCACAGGCTCTGCAGCCATTGTCAGTGATCTCTCCTCTACACTGAAACTGATGCTGGGGAGATCAGAGAGTATAGGCATCTTTTCTTTTAGAGGGTAGATAGAATAGGCCTGGAATTGGGGTGGGGATAAATGTAAGCTTAGTTAGGTTTTGACTTGTCTTCCACTTTCTGTTAAGGCTTTCTTTCTTCTATTTTCATCTTGTAATACAGCCAGTAAGTCTGTTGTTTTTCCAGCAGAATTTAGCAATTACAGAGCTGAGGCCATTTAACACTGACAGTGATATTTACGATTAGCTTTTATTTATTTATGTAAAACCTTTATCCCAAAAGGAAAAAAAAACTCTTTGCTGTAATTGCTTACAAAATGTTAGGTGATGTTTGGTTTTAATTTGTTTGTGTAATAAAATCTGCTAGCACATCTATCACTCCCCTCCCTCCAGACTGACAATGTTGCTGTCCAAAGGTGCTCATTCATCCAAAGTGGGGGCACTCTAATACAGGAGGTGTGTTACTGGCCAGAAAACCAGGTGAAAAAGCCTAAAAAAAATAAACTGATGCAGCAGTAACATCTAATGATTGGTAAGCTGCAATATATTAAATTTTTTATCTTGGTTTTAATACCACTTTAACCTTCAAATCAAATAACATAACAAAAATGAGCATATAAGACAGAAAATGGTCATTCTACATTGGCAAGATCTTTCCATTGCAGAAATTTTATGGCAGAGAGTGTTTTCTGCTGACCAAGCTGTGATCTGCTGACTAAGCTCATCTAGAGAAACACAAAACACAAACTGGCAAAGCTGAGGACTGGCAATCAATGGCTGGCAAAAGAAACTGGGTAAAGAAGACAAGAAAAACATCAAGCCTACTTCCCTTCAAAGTGGAAACAAAGCCAAATGATGCACAAAAGCACAAAAATCTGGATGCAGAAAAATGGCTGCTGGTGCTCTGGTCTGACGAGTCAAAATTTTAACCACTTGGTGCTAAAATATATTAGCTTCTCCACCAAAGGACTGGAGAATGGCACACTGATAAATGTCTGCAGGCAATGAAGATAAAGTAAAAAAGAAACTAATTGGACTTTACTGGTACAGAAGAGACTACGCTTTAAATAAAAAAAATCACAAACTTTATAACTTAAGTCATTAAAATCAAAACTGGATCAACCATGATCCTAAAATAAGCATATAAGATAACTTAAGTTTGTTCCTCCTCATACATAGCAGTAAATACTACCATACTATAGGGTGCCAGAATTATTGTTGGTTGGTAGGGGATCAAATACTTATTTTACTCACTGAACTGCAATTCAATTTATAACATTTGTATTGTGTTTTTTCTAGATTTTTGGTTGACATTCAGTCTCTATCATTTAAAATACACCTATGATAAAAATTATAAACCCTTAATTTCTTTGTAAGGGGGCAAACTTACAAAATCTGCAAGGGATCAAATAATTATTTTCCCCACTGTATATACAGTATATAATACACATGCGTGAGAAAAATAACTCATGCTATCTAACCAAAAAACAATCAATAAAATAACATTCTACATATGCTAGACTTTGGAACATGTGACAGGGGGGCCTTTCGGTTTTCTGAAATGTCTTATGATTAGCATTTCTTTCAGTTATACTTAGTTTTGGTTTTCAATTAACTTTCATCAAGTTTTGCTACCAGTACTTTATACCTAACCTCAGTTTCCGGGCTGGGTACAGATTTAAGGGCTCAGTCCTTTTTTTGGAAGATGGCACCCCAGGATCATCATTTTTAATAACATTTTGGGTACAGTATAATACCTGATATGGTGAAGGAGGGTGCGCTTACTTGCTCTCTGTCAAGCTAAAAGCTTAAGCAATCAAAATGCTAGAAATAAAACATTTTTCACCAAAAAGTTTTATAAATATAAATGAGGTAATAACATCACAAATAACAGATTCTGTCATGTTTCACATGACTGTCATATTGACTGTCATACGCCTTTAAGTGTTTTCTATATTTTGTCTCTGCTCCTCCCTTTCCTTTGGTTTAGTTACTGCTTTATAGATAGCCCACCCCTTTTCCCAGTAAGGCACTGCAGCAAGCTTCATGTCATGAAGCAGAGCACGTTATGATCTTTTGACCTATAGAATGTTCATTGTTGTAAGATTCTCTCAGTTTATGGAATAAACTTCACAAGATCTACAAGATATAATTTGGATTGAGTCACTGACTGTGGTATCCAACTGAGGTTGAAGTTATCGCTATCTCATCACAACTGTAAGTTACAGAGATCACACTTTCAATGCTTAGATTGAAGACAGAACAGACCCTAAATCTCTTTAATGAACCAAAGATGTAAAAACATTGCTTGTCCAGAAAACAATGCAAAAGATTAGTTCATATTAAACTGCAGTAATACCACTGCAACCCATAAGGTCACAGTGAGGGGGTGAAACAATGAGGTTGATATACTAAAACTGGCGAGTGAAAAATCCGGTGCAGCTGTGTATGGTAGCCAATCAGCTTCTAACTTCCTGTACAGAAATGCGCCATAGCAAAAACTGAAAATGGAAAAAACTGTAAGACCACCAACAGCTATCTGATTGATAATCTATCAACAAATGTACATATGTAAAGATAGACAGCGCTATGTGAACAATTATTCAGTACCCATTGTCGGGTGAATTTGCATTTTCTACTCTTTAGTACTTTTGAAAGAAAAAATGGCGATAAAATTATTCTGATGTCTTATGAATGTCTCAATCATAAAGTACCAGGTGCATAAGCACCTATAACATTACATATAAAGAAAAGAAAAGGTGCAAAGGTGTGTACCCTAATCAAAACAATGTGTCCATTATCCACTAACAATGATGCTTAAATAATTATACACTCAAAATAATAATACAATGTCCTCATGTACCAAGTATACTGTAAGATATATTTAAAGTGCCAAGTGCATATGTGATTTCTGTGTGGGAAATAAGAATGTGTAATAAGGTGCTTCTATATGAAAATATATTTGTACATATAACATATCCTAAAAGGCCAAGTAATTTGGTGTTTTCTATATGTGTAAACAAATATCATAAAGTGCATATACATACACTATATTGCCAAATGTATTGAGATGCCTGCCTTTACACTCACATGAACTTTAATGAACAGTCTTAGTCCGTAGGGTTTAGTATTGAGTTGGCCCACCCTTTGCAGCTATACCAGCTTCAACTGTTCTGGGAAGGCTGTCCACAAGGTTTAAGAGTGTGTTTTTGGGATTGTTTGACCATTCTTCCAGAAGCGCATCTGTGAGGTCAGGCACTGATGTCAGACGAGAAGGCCTGGCTCACAGTCTTCGATCTAATTCATCCCAAAGGTTTTGTATTGGGTTGAGGTCAGGACTCTGTGCAGGCCAGTCAAGTTCCTCCACCCCAAACTCACTCATTCATGTCTTTATGGACCTTGCTTTGTGTACTGGTGTGCAGTCATGTTGGAACAGGAACGGGCCATCCCCAAACTGTTCCCACAAAGCTGGGAGTATGAAAGTGTTCAAAATATCTTGGTATGCTGATGCCTTAAGAGTTCCTTTCACTGGAACTAAGGGGCCAAGCCCAACCCCTGAAAAACAACCCCACACCATACAACCTCCCCCCCCCAGAGTCCAGTGGTGGCAGGCTTTACACCACTGCAACTTTTCATTGCACTTGGTGATGTAAGGCTTGGATGCAACTGCTCGGCCATGGAAACCCATTCCATGAAGCTCTCTACGCACTGTTGTTGTGCTAATCTGAGGGCAAATTAAGTTTGGAGGTCTTTAGCTATTGACTCTGCAGACAGTTGGCAACTTCTACGCATTGTGCGCTTCAGCATGTGCTGACCCAGCTCTGTCATTTTATATGGCCTACCACTTAGTGGTGCTGTTGTTCTCAGTTGCTTCCACTTTGTTATAATACCAGTAACAGTTGACCCTGGAATATTTAGTAGCAAGGAAATTTCATGGATGGACTTGGTGCATAGGTGGCAACCTATCACAGTACCACGCTTGAATTCACTGATCTCCTTAGAGCGACCCAGTCTTTCACAAATGTTTGCAGAAGCAGTCTGCATGCCTAGGTGCTTGATGCTATACACCTGTGGCCATGGAAGGGATTGAAACACCTAAATCCATTGATTTGGAGGGGTGTCCCAATACTTTTGGAAATATAGTGTATGTTACATGAGGACATTATATAATTATTTTGAGTGTATAATTATTTAAGCATCGTTTTTAGTGGATAATGGACACATTGATTTGATTAGGAAACACACCTTTGCACTTTTTATTTTCTTTTTCTATATATGTGATGTTTTAGAAAACACTTATGCTCCTGGCACTTTATTATTGACACACGCATAAGATGTCAGAATAGTTTTATTGTTGTTTTTTTCTTTTAAAAGTACAAAAGAGTAGAAAATGCATATGCACCTGACAATGGGTACTGAATAACTGTTCACATAACGCTGTCTAGCTTTACATACAGTATGTACAGGTGAAACTCGAAAAATTAGAATATCGTGCAAAAGTTCATTTATTTCAGTAATGCAACTTAAAAGGTGAAACTAATATATGAGATAGACTCATTACATGCAAAGCAAGATAGTTCAAGCCGTGATTTGTCATAATTGTGATGATTATGGCTTACAGCTCATGAAAACCCCAAATCCACAATCTCAGAAAATTAGAATATTGTGAAAAGGTGCAATATTCTAGGCTCAAAGGGTCCCACTCTAATCAGCTAATTAAACTATAACACCTGCAAAGGGTTCCTGAGCCTTTAAATGGTCTCTCAGTCTGGTTCAGTAGGAATCACAATCATGGGAAAGACTGCTGACCTGACAGTTGTGCAGAAAACCATCATTGACACCCTCCATAAGGAGGGAAAGCCTCAAAAGGTAATTGCAAAAGAAGTTGGATGTTCCCAAAGTGCTGTATCAAAGCACATTAATAGAAAGTTATGTGGAAGGGGAAAGTGTGGAAGAAAAAGTTGCACAAGCAGCAGGGATGACTGCAGCCTGGAGAGGATTGTCAGGAAAAGGCCATTCAAAAGTGTTGGGGGCTTTCACAAAGAGTGGACTGAGGCTGGAGTCAGTGCATCAAGAGCCACCACACACAGATGGATCCTGGACATGGGCTTCAAATGTTGTATTCCTCTTGTCAAGCCGCTCCTGAACAACAAACAACGTCAGAAGCGTCTTACCTGGGCTAAAGAAAAACAGACCTTGTCTGTTGCTCAGTGGTCCAAAGTCCTCTTTTTTAATGAGAGCAACTTTTGCATCTCATTTGGAAACCAAGGACCCGTAATATGGAGAAAGAATGGAGAGGCACACACTGCAAGATGCTTGAAGTCCAGTGTGAAGTTTCCACAGTCTGTGTTGATTTAGGGAGCCATGTCATCTGCTGGTGTTGGTCCACTGTGCTTCATTAAGTCCAGGGTCAATGCAGCCGTCTACCAGTAGATTTTGGAACACTTCATGCTTCCTTCCGCAGACGAGCTTTATGGAGATGCTGACTTCATTTTCCTGCAGGACTTGGCACATGCCCACACTGCCAAAAGCACCAAAACCTGGATCAATGACCATGGGTTTACTGTGCTTGATTGGCCAGCAAACTCGCCTGACCTGAACCCCATAGACAATCTATGGGGCATTGCCAAGAGAAAGATGAGAGACATGAGACAAAACAATGCAGAAGAGCTGAAGGCTGCTATTGAAGCATCCTGGTCTTCCATAACACCTCAGCAGTGCCACAGGCTGATAGCTTCCATGCCGCGCCATATTAAGGAAGTAATTGCTGCAAAAGGGGTCCAAACCAAGTACTGAGTACATATGCATGCTTATACTTTTCAGAGGTCCGATATTGTTCTATGTGCAATCCTTGTTTTATTGATTGCATGTAATATTCTAATTTTCTGAGATTATGGATTTGGGGTTTTCATGAGCTGTAAGCCATAATCATCACAACTATGACAAATCACGTCTTGAACTATCTTGCTTTGCATGTAATGAGTCTATCCCATATATTAGTTTCACCTTTTAAGTTGCATTACTGAAATAAATGAACTTTTGCATGATATTCTAATTTTTCGAGTTTCAACTGTACATCATCTAACTTCAGCTTGTTCAATTAAGCTATGATAAAAAAGTGCACCAGGTTTTGCACTCTCCAGTATTAGTAAATCAACCCCACTGTGTCTTCTTTTCCCACAAGGCAGCTTATTTTTGCCTTATGTAGTACCTACAGTCTTTGAACTTAAAGGGGTGTATTTATAAAGCAGTGAAATTGACACTCCCCAATCATTCATTGCAGATAAACCAATCACTGTCTTTTAAAACATATGCACCAAGAAGACGTATCTGCAGTGAAGGTTTGGTGAATGTCACATTCACTGCTTTATAAATATACCTCTAAGGCCATAAAGCTGATTCAATAAAAGAATATCAACACAAAATTAGAGCTGCTGCCAATACGGTCCAGTCGGGTTTCACATTATATTTTATAAAGTTGGAGTGTTAGCAGCTGGTGTGCCTACATATGGCTGATTATGCTACATTCCTGGTGCCAGCAGTGGGACAGTCTTACTATGACTGGATATCAACTTGACAGGGGGTGGAGCCTCTCTCCTTGTGTGGCCAAAATGTACTGTGGCCAGGGGCGGACTGACGACTCATGGGGCTCCCGGGCAATAGGGGATCATGGGGCCCCTGTGTCCTTGCCCAAACTCAAAAAAAGCCTATGAAAAAGGTACCAGGGGTATCTCATAGGGCCCCCTACTGACCCCGGGCCCTCGGGCAGCGCCTGAGTTTCCAAATGGTCAGTCCACCCCTGTGGCTCATAGGTGCATGCGCTGGGACCCGCTAGCATGTTGGTGACATCACACAACTCTTTTTAGTTAGTGTGAGCCCCATTTCAGTGGGGGATACAAATAGCAGGGGAATGGGTTGGACCCTCTTGACACAGGGGGGCTCATTTCAATTCCTCCATCACTGAAGCCCAGGAAAAACTAGGTCTGAGCCAAGAATACTTTCAGTACCATGGATATTTTGACAGTTGTAATTCAAACTTTATAGAGTGGAAAGTTTATTATATCTCATCCAATTGCAGAATACATAGCAGCCTCCATCTATATAAGGGATACTGTTTTGTCATCTCTAGCTCTGCTCTGGGTTCTATTGTTCCTTACAGACTTCTGGAAGATAATTTCTCACACACTCTGTTATTTTATAGAAGGGTTAAACCTCCTTTATATAACCTGCTGAATGACCAAACAGTTTAAATATAGCAAAGAATAAAAAACCTAAATTGTTTTATGGGAGCTGAGCTATTTTGTAACACTTATTTTTTGTAGCCATGACATGTGGAGGAGGAGACAGTAGACACAAGAACAGCTATTTAAACTTTCTCCTATGTTTCCTAACATGACATATTGTAAGGACTACAAAATGTACATTATTAACAAAACGGATTGTAATGATATTTTATTATATACAATGCCATTGTGGGTATGTTGCATTTAATTGCACCAAAATGAGAAAGTAACAATCAGCCCCTAGTGCCACACATGTCTTAACAACTATATTATCAAATTCTTACCATGAATTCCTGTATTTGTTTAACTATCATGGTTTGGGTCATGTATGGCTGCTCTTGGCTATGTTCTCTCTATGGAATATTAATTACATCCTCAGTAATACAGAAAAACTGCTATAACAGTCTTTTTCAAGAAACACTAATAAAGTACACAGTGTTTGGGTTTCACAATTAAGAAATTTCACAGCTGGACATATTATATAAACTATACCAGAAAATTACAGTCATGATCTAGTACAGCCCATTTTTGCACATTTAATTACACAGCATTCATATGACATATGGCTGTATCATTGCTACCTTTTTCCTGGCCTGCTGGTCTTTGGAAGAATGAGCTTTTACGTGCTTTCGTAATGAACTTGGGTCTGTATAGCGCTTATTGCATCCTGGAATCTGACAGGCATAGGGTTTCTAGACAAAAAAAAAGGCATAGGGTAAGGTAATCACATTACTTCACTTATAACTCTCTTTTCACATTTGTTATCAATGAACATTCCCAGAGGTACTTACAGCATAGGAATCATTTGCTCAAGGAAGGATTAGCAAAATCAGATACAGCAGATTAGTGAAGCAGTCTAACAGCAGTGACTATCCAGAAAACATTGGTTAAGGTTAGAGCAGAATCCTGCTATAGACACAGAAAAACATGTTAAACAATAAGGGCATAGCAGCAAGCAGACAGCAGTAAGAAAAATATTAACAGAAAATTATATGATTTTAGCATGGCATGATGGTCACTTTAATATGTAATATAGCTAAAACATATAATGATTTACACGTTACTTATCTGAAAGTCTATCCATTGTTATGTTTGTGTGAAATACAACCCTCTGATCCTCATATTTATGCATTTGCTCTAATTCATGCAAATAATGTAACAAGTAATGCAAAAAAGATTCACCACTTGGACTAACTAATGAGCCGGATATAAGTACAAGTGACAGTGAAATATAAAATGATATAATTTAGGAATTCTCCTGTAGACTTCAAGCATGCACGAAACATATAATGCAAAAGACATTCAGACAACAGGACCTCGGGAAGCCATCACAAGCAACATTAAATAAGGCTGCGAGACATTTATGTCTCACTAGCCACTGGTTGTAAATCACTTGTTAAAACATATGCTTCTATGGCACTAGGCAACTCTTGTGAACTATGTCTCTACAGTTGTCCAACTGGATCTAAAATTGTCCAACTGGGCAAAGCAGTTTAAAGCAGTGCTTTAACTGATTGAAAACAAGCATTTTGCTACAGAAGAGTGACTTAAGAATTTAGAACTGTGCACAACCCTGGGACACACCAGTTTGAGGGCTCATTCACACAAGGAGGTGAGTTCAAGCCCGAGCGCTTTTTTGTGTGTTTTGTTTTTTATTAGGCTGCTCTATGCTTGTGAAACACAAAAAGGGTGCTGGCATGATTTTGAAATTGAGCTCCACCAAAATACATGGTACCGTGATACCATGTTTTTAAGTGGGCGCAAACAAACATGCAATTGGTGGATGGTGGAGGTGCCATTAAAAATTAATGCCACCTGTGCGCAAATGCAAAAGGCAATGCATTTTTGTGTGGTGTAGGGTTTAATTTCACACATTTTACTGCACTGCGTCTGGTTAGAAAAAAACCTAAAATGTCATTTGTAAGGCACAGTTCAATAGTCAGTAGGTTGTAAGTCCCCCCATCTCCACTACCAGCACAACAACCCCCCAAAAAATCCCCCTCCTTGCACAAATCCCCCTCCTGATACAGCCCACCAGCACAAATTCCTCATTAACCAAAACCCCCCCTACCTCAATTCCCCCTTTTAGCACACTCCTTCCCCTCCAAATACCCCCTCTTTGCCCTAGCTACAGCAAAATTACACAAAGCCCTGTACAGTCCTACCATGAAAGGGTTATTGTGTTAAGTTCTGTGTACAGAGAGAAGGGAGAGCACACCCCATTCCTTCTCTAGGCTCTCTCATCCTCTACGCTGTTATCTGTACTTTTGCTGGCAAACGTTAAAGCTGTGTAAGCTGCCTGACCTGCCCTTAACAACCAATGGTGTCATCAGTTGGTAGGACGCGGGCAGGTGGCTTACACAGCTTTCACTTTTGCCGGAAAAAGTACAGATAACAGCACAGAGGAGGAGAGAGTCTGGAGGAGAACGGGATGTGCTCTCCCTCCTCCCTGTACACAGAACTTAACACAATAAACCTGTCATGGTAGAACTGTGCAGGGCTTTGTTTCATTTACCATGGCACCCCATTGAAAAACCCTGACTTTGGCTTTGAAGCCGTTAAGAATCGGATGAATTTTATAATGGTTAATGAGAAGATAATGGCTATGCTGTTAGACACCCACACTTAAGTTTCTGCAGATCTGGCATCCTTGGATTGATGTGGCTCAACCATCTAGATTTTACCAGACCCTCCTGTCAATATAAGATTCTTCTGGTGCGATCCCCTGGAGCCCTTTCTTTGTCTTTACTATTTTTTTCTTGCTTCTTCTTTCTCCACTTTTCTCTTTTCTTTCCCTTTCTTTTTTTGTTTATTTTTTGTTTCTGTCAGTTTTTATGTTATATGCACTGACTGTGATACCCCTAGAGAACTGTGCCTGCAATGTCTTATACACTGCTCGGACTTTCTCAGAAGTCCTTGGTGTAGAGGTCCGATGTGCGTCCAGTGAGACTTATGCTCAGCTTTTCCTATCATCTGTATGTGACTCTGGTGGCTATTCTTGGTCTTTGCCCACCAGCTCATTGGTTATTATTTGCTGTTAACACAATTTATAGGATCTCATTCCATCCCTTTTGAGATTGTGTTTTTGTACTCCGCTTCTCCCCGTGTCAATATTTCAGTGCATTTGTTATGTCCTCCACTAACAGAACTGTACACCTTACTTTTTTTGTATCAAGGAGCTTGTCTCTGACTGTTTCTCTGTTGTGTTGTCTATAATAAATTTCATTGTAAAGAAAAACCCTGACTTAAGGTATATCTAAAGATAAAACATTTTGGCTTTAGAGTGAAGGGAATGTTTGAAACCCCGCAGGTAGGTTTATTCTCTGTATTTCCATCTAATCCTGTTCTCTAGACACAACAGGAACTGAATGGAAAAATCTCCATAGTAATATAAATCGTGTCTTAGAAAGTTTTCTCCAGAACAAGAGTTCCCCTCTATTCTAGGGTACACCAGAACAAACAAAACTAAAAGAGCTTGACAGGGCGGAGCCTGAGTATGGCGGCGGAGGAGAGCTCAATGTAGGAGCTCTCGGACGGAGCTCCGTGTCCTGACCTCCCCAGGTCCCCTGTGATCCCCCCGAGATATGTAGATAGCCTGGTGGCTTGCCTCTTACCCTGGCCTGGCGGCTCCCCGGGACGGAAAGCGGAGGTGTGCGGGGGGAGAGAGGAGAGTGGCTGGTGAATAGCGGTGAGAGAGCGGTTGGATGCTGGGAAGTCGGCGCGAGCACGTGACCGACCGCAAAGCACGCCTGGGAGTTCGGGAAGCCGGCCGGCCGGCGTTCTGCGGTGAGAGAGCAGAACGGTCCTGTCGGCTGGGGATCGGTGCATTCTCCCTCTATTCCCCCGAGACCCCCAGGGCATAAAGCAAGATAAGAAGATATCCACTGAGCCCTGGTAAACTGAAGATCAAAGAGACTCTGGAGGGTCCCCCCCCCCCTTCTCCTTGAATAAAGACCCTATGTGACCTGAAGGAGAGAGCAAACAGCGGGGCCACTGGAGGAAACATACGAGGAGGGTGAGTGACTTTAAGTTGAAATCTTCTATACCCTAACTGTGATGCATTACATGGCTCCCTAAAGGGTAGCAGGGGGTAAGTGAAAGGGGGGACCCCGGCGACTGCAAAAAAGGTGGAAAAGATTTGAGGACAGAACAGCCCAAAAAGACCAGCCGGGGAATAGTGCAGAGACTAGTATACAAGACCTTTGATTCTCTATCCCCCCTAACTCCAGGAATTTTATAATAGAAGAGCAAAGAACAAAAGTTACAGAGAAAATGAAAAATAAAAGTGTAAAAGGAAGTGGGCTTAAAGGGTCCCAGACTGGTACAATTAAAAAATATACCTCCCAAGGAAACGTAACCCCAGAAAGATCCCAGAATAGGACTGAAAGAGGAGAAGCTGATCTCAGCATGGAAAATAGCCCAAGAGTATCATTAGGCCTGGACACCAGCAATCAGCAAGCATTAGGAAATACAGAGACGGAAAAAGATCTACAAATACCTAATAAAAAAGAAATGACAGAAATGTTTAAAGAACTGGAGAAAACAATAAAACAAGAAATGGTAAATATCCGAAGTGACCTGGGACACCTGCTGGTGAGAGTGGAGGAAACGGAGGAGAAAGTTAAAAATCAGACCCAGGCTATCTCTGAGCTTGAAAAAGTAATAATTAGCATAGGGAAAGCCCAAGAAAAATTGAAATATAAAGCTGAGATACAAGAAAATAGAGACAGGAGGAGAAACATCATGATACGTGGGGTCCCAGAGAACTCTAAGGGAGAAAACCTGCAAGAAGTGGTTTGTAAAATATTAAATATTATAACAGACAGCACTGAAATGGAAAAGACTAAAATAGAAGGAATTTTCAGAAAAGGAAACATCCAGAGATACCTGGGGAAAGAAAACCCGAGAGACATTATAGTTAAATTTTATGAGTTTCGAGATAAAGAAAAAATTTGGAAGAAGATCAAAGGGAAACCAGCTATTAAGTATGAAGGTGGCGACATACAGATATATGCGGACTTGGCCCCAGAGACTCTGTGGAGAAGGAGAACTTTGAGGCCCCTATTGGAAAGGTTAAAAGAATATAATGTGCAATACAGATGGGGGTCTCCTGAATGTTTAATAGGATGGAAAAACGGGGTTACGGCGCACCTCAGGTTCCCAGAAGATCTGAAACATTTTTGTGACAGTTTAAAAATACAAAGAATGGAGATTCCAGGCTGGGAAGAAGATCAATGGGAATTTAGAATGAAGAGAAAAGAGGATTGGCAACTTGTGGGGGGGAGGGGGCGGGGGGAGAGGGGGAGGGGGAGAGAGGTGGTGGAGGGAAGATAAGGCTGGTTTTTTTTTTTTTTTTTTTTTTTTTTTTTTTTGGTCTTTCCTCTACACTGGTCAGCCCTCACCCTACTGCCCCTGCCTTACGGTGCTGGAGATGAACCTAGGAGGGACCAGGGGAGCTATGAGGAGGTCGGACAAGGGGAAGGTCGTCCATGCCCAGAGTTTTTAGCCCAAGGACTAGATCAAAAGTGGAAGTTTCTTCCATAAATGATCAATAGGCAAAAGATGGGCCTAAAAAGAGGGGGGGGGAAGGGGGTGGGGGGGAGGGGGAAGTTGGTGGGGGTGGGTAAGTGGGGAGGGGGGGTATTTTTCCTGCAAAAAAAAAAAAAAAAAGATACAAAAGCAAGTGAGAAGGGAGAAGAAGGGGAAGAGAAGATTTATGGAAGATGGAAGAGATTCAGTTTATAACATATAACGTAAATGGGTTGAACTCCCCTGGGAAAAGATTTAGACTGTTTAAAGAATTACATCATAGAGCAGCCTCAGTAGTATTCCTACAGGAGACACATCTTGAGATAGAATCGAACGTTAGGCTGAGATCCAGAAATCACCCAACATGGTATTATGCTGATTCCCCGGTTAAGAGAGCGAAGGGTGTTGCAATAGGTATGGCAAAGAATACTAGGTTTGAGCTGGACGATAGAATGACAGACCCAGAGGGGAGATTCTTGTTCTTAAAGGGAAAACTACAGGAGATCGAATGTACATTGGCCAATATTTATTGTCCTAATAAAAGCCCAGAGATATATCTGAAAAAAGTGCTGAGGAAGTTGATGGACTTTAAAAAAGGCTGTTTGATTCTCGCAGGGGATTTTAATTTTTGTATGGATCCACAAAAAGATGCTACCTCCCATGCACAGAGAGAAGGAAGTAGGGCTCTGAAACTCTTGAAGAAAGAACTACATATAAGCCAATTAGTAGACGCCTGGAGAATTACACACATGCAAGATAGAGATTATACCTTTTTTTCAAACATGCATAAGAGGTATTCAAGATTAGACCACATATTAATAGAACATCAATTAATCGACCACCTAGTTCAAATTGAAATAGAGACAATCTCTTTATCGGATCATGCCCCAGTTAGAATGAAATTGGAATGGGGGAAGGGGAAAACAAGAGGGCTGGGATGGAAACTTAATGAGACACTATTAGTAGAAAACGAAATAGCCCAGAAAATAGGGGAAGAGATTGAACGGTATTTCCAGGAAAATGAGACAGGTGATGTGTCCATAGCTACAGTGTGGGAATCTCATAAGGCATACATAAGAGGAATATTGATAGCGATTGGGGCAAGAAAGAAAAAAGAAAGAAGAGAGAAAATGAGCAGACTCTTAGAAGAAATAAGTAAGCTAGAACAACAACACAAGAATAGAATAATAAAAGAAATAGAGTTGAAGTTAAAAAAAAAGAAAGAAGAATTGGAAGGTGTAATAGAAGAGGAGAGGAGAAAAGCATATAATAGGGTTTTGAGTGAGAGATATAGATGGGGAGAAAGACCGGGAAAATACTTGATGAGGGCCCTAAGGAAAAAGAAAAATAGAAATTATATAGAAAAAATAAAAGACGTTAAGGGGAACCTGAAACACTCAAATAGAGAAATCACCAAAGTTTTTATGGAATATTATAGAGATCTGTATAATATAAATCCCCTGCGGGAATCTGAAAATATAGAAAGTGAGAAGAACCATAAGAGAAAGAAATATATAGAGAAGGCTGGGTTACTAAAATTAAGCGAAGTCCAAATGAACTCCCTGGATGCAGATATCTCACAAGAGGAAATAAAATTAGCTCTGAAGGGTACAGTGTCTGGGAAAAGTCCAGGTCCAGATGGTTATACTGTGAGATATTATAAAAAATATAGTGAAATCTTAGTACCAAAACTTAGAAAATATATGAATGCATTAGGTGGAGAGATGGAAATAAGAAAAGAATCGCTACAAGCTCAAATGGTGCTTATCCAAAAAGAGGGAAAAGATGCTACACAGTGTTCGAACTATAGACCTATCTCATTATTAAACACTGACACTAAGCTATACGCAAAGGTCTTGGCAAATAGATTGAAAGAGCTAATGCCGGAATGGATACATCAGGACCAGGTGGGCTTCGTTCCCGGGAGGGAGGGTAGAGATAATGGGCTACGATCATTGATGCTGATCCAAAAAAGTAAAAAGGGAAAAGAACCGGTGATTCTACTCTCTATAGACGCTGAAAAAGCGTTTGATAGAGTGAATTGGAGATTCATGATAGATACGTTGGAAGTCATGGGAATTGGGCCCAAGATGAGAGAGTGGATAGGAAAGTTGTATAGATACCCCTCTGCAGTTGTTGTGGTGAATGGGGAGAGGTCAGAACCCATTGAGATGTCAAACGGTACAAGACAGGGATGTCCACTGTCCCCATTGTTGTATGTTGTATTACTAGAACCACTTCTGTCAACAATACGGCTAAATAGAGATATAAAGGGAATTCAGATAGGGGACACGGAACATAAAGTCGCCGCTTTTGCTGACGACTTGCTGTTCTATGTGAGAAACCCCAGGATGACACTGCCAAACCTAATGAAGCTATTGAAGGAGTATGGAGAATTGTCAAATTTAAAGATAAATCCAACAAAAACGGAGATTCTAAATATAAATATTTCAAAAAATGAAAAAGAAAAAATACAAAAGGAATTTCCCTTTAAATGGAAAGATAGAGATATAAAATACTTAGGAGTAAATCTCACAGCTTCATATAAACACCTTTACAAATTAAACTATATTTCACTGATTAATGAGATTAGAGAGGAGCTAAAAATATTGCAAGAGGGAACCCCGACATTGATAGGTCGTATTAACCTAGTAAAAATGATAATAGTACCAAAAATCATGTATAGATATCAAATGATACCAATTAAACTCCCAGAGACCTTTTTTAAGTTAATTAAGAAACTGATAACAAAATACATATGGAGGAATAAAAAACCAAGATTGTCATATGAGTTGTTGAGTAGGAGGAAAGAAAGAGGTGGTTTAGGGCTTCCAGATTTTAAAAGATACTATAAAGCTGTAATATTGGCTAGAACTATAGACTGGACACAGAACTATAAAAAAAGTTGGGTGAGGATAGAGAATGAACTTAGTGGAATAGATTTGGGTAAAGTGATATGGATACCAACACAGTATAGGGGCCTAAATGATAATGTAAATATATACACTTTGAATGTTTTAAAAATTTGGGATAACCTACACAAAAGTTTGAAATGGTCTTTTAATTCAACACTAATTTCACTAAAAAACACGGAGTTTTTCCCCCCTGGTAGAGAAGAAATAGGAGGTAGGTGGTTTAAAAAGGAAGAGGTTCAATTAAGAGATATTTTGGTGGGGGATAAAATAGGATCATTTGGGGAATTGAAAAAAAAAGAGGGTGAGATTTTCACTAAATTAGACAAGTGGCGGTATTTTCAATTGAAGAGTTTTGTTGGAAGCTTGCCAAAACCTTTAAGGACAAGAGACAATTGGAACTTGTTTGAAAAGGTTTTGGGCACACGAGGTGACGGGAAACACGGGATTGCTAAGGTATATAAAATACTCACAGAACTAGATATAAATACAAAGCCAACATATATAATAAAATGGGAAACTGACATGGGAAGTGTGATAGACGAGGAGAAGCAGAGGAGAATATATAGATTAACCCACGAAAACATTTCTATGAGAGAAGTAGAGATGAACTATAAGTGTTTGACAAGATGGCACATTACACCAATTGTTGAAAATAAGATGTGTAAAGAGAGTTCACCGTGGTGCTGGAGGGGATGTGGTGAAATGGGTACAACATATCACATATGGTGGGGTTGCCCAAAAATTCAGTTATTCTGGAAGACAATAACCCACTTGATAAGAAAAATAACAGAAATAGACATTGGATTAGACCCAGAAGTGTGTATTTTACATAACATGGACATATCAGTCAATAAATATAAAAAATCAGGGATATGGTGCTACATTAATGCTGCAAAAGCTCTGATACCCAGGTTTTGGAAGCAAATAGAAGTACCGAGGGTAGAAGACTGGGTAGAAGAAGTTGAGCAGATTAAAAAGATGGAAAGGTTGTGCCATGTCCAGGAAGATAGGATGGAGATTTATAATAGGAAATGGGAGAATTGGGAAAAAGCTAAGTTATATACGAAATATAGGAAAGATTAAAGAAAATAATAGGAAAACTGCACTTGCTGAGATAAAATGATGCAGAGAAAAGGAAAAGTAGGAAGATGGGATTTGGGTGAGGGTGGTGGAGGGGGGGGGGGAAATTTGGAATAAAGTAAATAAAGTAGAAATGTTGGATACTATGGTGTATAGATATTTTTATATGTTTGTATATCATGATGTTGAAAAGTATTTAAAATGAAAATCAATAAACATTTAAATTATAAAAAAAAAAAAAGAGCTTGACAGAAGTTCTAACCCTTCACCGCTCTATCCCAAACTGAAAAAATGACTTCTGTATCTTTAGATACACTTTAATTTTACAGTAATCTTAGCTTGGATTTTGGTAGACACATTCATCCACATCTGAATATAGCTGGCACAACTTTTTTTAAATTTATTATTAGGAAAGCAAAGAGCAATATGGTTATTTTATTAAAGTGTATGCATAGGCATTTTTTTTTCTTGTTTTGGATACAATAGGGAAGGTTTAGACCCTCAGTCAAGTTTGCTGTCTTTGTCCGCACTGGGTAGATTCACCGCTTTATTTATTCTTGTGACCACTGTCAGAGTGACAGAGAATGAGAAATCCAAATATACTGAGGTGTCATCAGATAAAGAGGGGAGAGAAAAATCCCCCATTAAGGACATCTATTCCTATGACATCCCAAGATGAGAATTATGTTTACTTTGGAAAAACATTTTCTGTTGTTTCTCTAGGACAGCAATAGTTGTTAACATTGATGGCAGTCTTAATAGCAAATGCCATAGCAATGAAAAGAGCCGGAGGGAGATTATTTTTTTTTCGTTTTCTTACAAACCCTCTGCACCCCAACCAAGGTCCCCTCTGTCCCCAAGCCCAGTAACACCCCTTGTGTTCTGCACATAAATCTGAAATTCCATTTTTCTGTACAAAAGAACTCGTAGACCTTGTGTGCCACAATATTTGCTTGTAAATAGATCACTTGACTACATAATGATTTTCATTCACATTTTATTAAGCAGACTGATGTAAAAATAAACTGGTTGCTAGATATGTGAAATTGTACACTAATTATGTGTCATAGAGAGCTTGAGGTATGCTCACAATTACTGTCTTCGCATTTGTCAGTGTTATAGCCTCTGCTTTACAGAGGAAAGAGAGAAACAGTCATTTGAATAGACTGCTCATGAAAAACTCAGCGAGCTGGCAGCTGTATGGGAGCCTTTTCTTGCAGAACAAGCATATTATTTGATGTGTCTTTCCTTACAGTATCCAGGTGTGTCCTTTGATGCTTGGCACGATCGCTGGAGTTGCTGAAGGCCTTTTGACAGCCAGGATGCTGGCACAGATAAGGTTTTTCTCCTGTGTGACTCCGTAAGTGAATCTTCAGGTTTTCAAGCCTGGAGAATGCTTTCTTGCAGCCTTCAAACTGTAATGAGAAACAGAATATAGAGTATTATTTCTTTTTGATTTCAATGTATTTTGCAAACTGGAGGGCAGTGTTTAGTGGTTCATATTTCATCACATATATAAAAATGAGTTCTATTTGCTTTTTTCAAGATATTAAACCTTTCTGAAGGCTGGCATACATAACAAGCTGCCCTGCCAGTTTTAGCTTAGGCGCATACAACCTTCAGTTATTTTCAAGAATAGAATTGCTGGATATTTTGCAATTTCTTAAGTTCTCAGTGCTATCCCAGTACAGTTTGTACTTTTTATTAATAATAAGAAAAATTATAAAATAAAAGAAAGATATTTAAGCAAAATAAAGGTATTTATATATTAATATTAAGCTCATTGAGAATGAGCAAAGAGACATGTGATATTACTTATTTATCCAAAAGGAGAATATACAAAGTATTGACTTACAGTCTCACTTTTATGAAATTTCTAAAAGTTGTCATTTTGTTGCCACTACATGTTATTTCTTCACACATCAAGTTTCAAATTATAGTAATTCAGAAATCTGTATATGGTTTAATTAGATTATTAGCTTGCCGTTGCTCAAATGCACATCTGAACTTTGTTACCATGTTATCATTAGGGATAATGTTTGAATTCGCTGCTGCTATGAGTTTATGGGCAAATCTCCAGAATTCTCAAAGTTCACAAATCACAGCAGAAACCTTCACAGATCTGCCATCATAAATAAGGAACAATAGATAATGCAGTGCATAGCCTTGGCCCCAGGTAAGATAAGTGACAACACCCAATAATCTGAAGAAATGGATAACCCAGATCCCTTTCTAAAAGGAGGGGGGGGGGCTCACAGCAGCCACATGGTCAGTGTGTGTTGAGACTGTTATAAAGAACTGACAATTCAGTGAAGGGAGAGATTCTGTTAATTAATTATTTGATTTGCCATTGGTACATGTTCCCCATTGCAGTCCCCAGCTTTTTATACCTTTTGTTTGATGTAGCTTGTTTATAACATAATGCACACACGATGAGAATATCAAACGAATGATCAATAGTGAAGAGGTTACTGAAGTTACAAAAATTCTTGTACGACAAATAAAAAAATTCGGAAGTGATGTAAAATTTTGTATTATATCTGTATTGTATTTTCGGATGAAAACTGTGCTAATAAATTAAAATCATACAATCTGGTATTGTACGAGAAAAATATTTGTGCATGTCCCTTCTAATAATTTTGGATGAAAGCTGCGTACTAACAATCAGATTATCATATGAATGCTTTGACATTTTTTTCGGACGATTTTCTGTGTGTACTATGCTTAAGCCCTGGAAATGACCTTAATTTAATAACAAGATTGTATCCTCCCCCCTACAGACATCAATGAGGTTTGCCACAAAGTTTGCAAACTTGGAAGCCTGGAAGATTTATCCAAACTTAGTCATTATACTTATTGTTACCCAATAAATCTGCTTATACACCATTATAATCTTATTACATGGAATCCATAAGTAAAGAAATATAGAAAATTCCATTGTTGATTTTATTTTATAGAATCTTACCCAGTCATGCTAATCCTTGCTTCTTTACTTGCTGAGTCACGAGCCTGAAAGAAGCATGAGGCCCTGTTCCTGCACCCTACTAACAAAAAAGCCCAAAATGAACATTGTCAATTTTGGTGATGGAAACCAGGTCAGATCCTCCCTTTCTTTCTCCCCTATTAAAACCTGAAAATAAAGATCTAAATCACGGATGCCCAACCTGTGGCCCGTGGGCCACATGTGGCCCTGGGAGCCCTCTGACATGGCCCTCCACCTCAAACTGAATGCGTGAGTTTTGGTGCACTTTCAGAAAGTGAGTCTCAAGATATAACAGAAATCTATGACAAAGAGCAGCTAACCCGCAGGAAAGTCACAGGTGCATTTTACTGCACCCATGGTGTAGGTAAACTGCAGCATATCTGTGTCAAAGCAGTCTTATAGGGGGTCTTAGGACGGTAAATGCTCATTTACAGTTGCAGTTTGGGGTGCAGTAAAATTACACAGTTCAGATGTGTTTTTTACCACACACTCCCAACCACTGGTGTAGCAACAGGGGTCACAATGGTGACCGCGCTCCATGCTCCACGGAGCCTGTGTGGCCTCCCTGTCACATTCTGCTTTGTATTTGACAGGAAGGGTGGCATAAACAGAAACCAATCCTCTCCATTTTCCTCCTGAAACCTCTGAAAGCCATCTTCTCCTCCTCTGCCTGCTTCCGGCATTAAGTGGCTGCAGGAGGAAAAGGTTAATTGTGCTATTCAAAATGTAAAAAATCAAAATGCAGAACCATTTCATTTCATTGTGGCCCGTGCCGCTTACCAAATCTCTTAAATGGCCCTTGCTCCTAAACAACTTGAGCAACCCTGATCTAAGTGATAGCTATAAACAACAATGAAAGTGGTATTAAACCCAAAACCAAAAATGTAATATATTGCAGTTTACCAATCCTTACATGTGGCTGCTGCATTGTTTTGGTTGTTTTTAGGCTTTTTCCCTGATCATCTGGCCAGTAACACACATTCTGAATTAGAGTACCTACATTCTGGATAAAGGAGTACATGGGGCACAGCACTGTCAGTCTGCGGGGAGGGGAGTGTTATTAGTGGATTTAAGTACTCTCACAAATCCAAGCTCCAGCCAAAACTTTACAGTTACAGCAAACATTGTTTTCCCTTTTGGGATAAAGATGTTGCATAAATAAGCTGATCATTGTATGCAACCCTGTCCCATCTCTGTAAACTGATACATCTGGAGAGCTTCTTTTGAAAAACAAGACTTACTGGCCAGATCACCAGATGAAAACAGAAAAAAGAAATCCTAAAAAAAGAATACTAATGCAGCCATCACATCTACAAATTGGTAAGCTGCAATATAATAAATGTTTGCTTTTGAGTGTAATATTGCTTTAACCTTTAGACACTTTCGATTGCAAACTATTGTGGCACTGCGAAATCCAGTAGTTGCTTTCAGGCAAACACATACGTCTCCTGGAACAATGGCCATGGGGTTAGATGTACCTTTTTCTTCATGACACCTTTCAACTAATAAAGTCTGTACAATTTTTGTGTCTTGCAAATGACCCCAGTTGTCTCAGGAAGCTGTCTAGAGATGAACGTCCAAGTGTCCATCAGACTAAAACACTTGGAAGATAAAAATATAATTTATCCTCCTACATGATTTCCATTGCTCCTAATTGTTCTTGAGAAACAGAATGACCTCAGCAGCCAATATCAGTCCTGTGGCAGTAAAGAAGATAGACAAAAGAAGAAATGGTATGTATCTATTTGTTATTGGTTATATTTATGTTCGTTTCAGAGCCAGGCAGGATTAACAAATAATCCTCAATGCTCAACATTACAAACATCTGTATTTATTGTACTGTGGCTTTTTAAAAATGTCTACACTAGTTCTTTTCTTACAACAATAGTACTTTAGTCTCTTTAGATTCCAAGTTTTGCTAATCTGCAATTGCAGATTGCAGATAATGCTGAGGTCCTTTTTTCTGGGACTGATGAAAATCTCACTTAATTTCCCTAGTGGTATGATTATGTCAATATTTCTGTGCTCAAAGCGGTACTTTTTTTGCATGGAAATATGTCGTTTTTTTATTGTAGGCCTGTAATTTTTATGAATAACTCACTGAAATCTGTCCGAACAAGAGTCTAGTAAACATCCCGGGTAATATAATAAATAATCATGAAAAATAATAATATAACAATAATACATTTAATTCACTAATGTAATCAAACCAAAAACACTGAAATTTGAAATATAGCGCTAAGTTCGCACATCGCTGAGCAAAGTTGCAAAATCATTTTCAGTGTCTGATGACGAATTTCCCCACCAATCATCACTCAATTCTGCAAGTAGTTCTAATTTACTATCGCTGTTCTCTAGCTGGTCTAAAACTGCTTTTGACCTAAAGGGACGTTTTGTGGACGCTTTTTGGACGCCATGGACTTTTCCCAGTTTCCATGCAGAAAAAACTGTAAAAATGCAGGCAGGGCACAGGACAAAGCACTTGGGACAAAATGTATGTGAAATGCTTTGATACAGTAATGTTTTACTATGTGATTTTAGTGTATTTGGTGAATGTCACTTTTTGAATTTCCTGACTGTTCCGTCCCCCATATGTCCTGTACGTCCCGACGCTCGCAAGGAACAGATCCCGGAAGATGGATGCCGGCATCGGCCGGAGGAGATGGCTGGGGACACTGCAAGGGGGACATCGCGGGAGCGCAGGACAAGGTAAGTGAAACAAAGATCCCAGATCAGCGCTGCAGGGTATTCCCGAGTGTAGCTCAGGGTTACCGCTTTTGGTGCTGAAAGTTTACCCCGAGCTACACTCGGGAATACCGCCAGGGAGGCTAATAATGGTGTGAGATTATTACCAGAAAGATCGAGTATCTGGCTGCTCGTCCCTGAATAGATACATAAAAGAAAATAAACCCTTATGGGACTTTATTGCAGCAAACTGGGACATTACAGGTATACACCCAAGAAAATGTTTTGTTTTTTTTTAATTCAACTTTATTACGTAGACATGCTTATAAGAAATACATAATTTCTATTAAAAAAGGGCATTCGCTCTGACAAATATTACAAAAAACCTTTCTTCACAAAGTGAAAAGACACCCAAAAAAGGGAAAGAGTTACCCCGCCGCGTTTTGATCATTTCACATTTTTGATCTTCAGAGGGCATAGATACAGAAGAAATTTCTAATGGCCACATAGAGATAAATCATAATATGTATATATTAACAATTAGTCAATGGCATTTATATCATTACCATGATAGTACTTATAAGAAGTAAATATTAGTCAGAGCAATTGTAAGATAATAGCATCCAGGATGAACCTGCATGAACCGGAGCCCCAACGGTGTGGACACTCAAGAAGAACAAAAGTGGTCAGATGTCAGTCCCATGGAACCAGCAGCAACCAGGAAACACCAGATCACCCTACGAACATCACAATCCACAAAATGAATTATATATAAGGCTTATCTCATGGACCTGAAGGATGATACTCAAAATAATCTAAAGAAAGTAGAACTAATCATGTTGAAGCATGGCCAATACATGTGATGAATTGAAATGTTTCTGCATTAAATGAAGATATCATTAATCTCATAGGGCCACAACTCTAGGCAAATAACAACAAGATTGAAATGCTTTTTTCTTCAACGGTAAGAATCTCACAAATCCCATATACCAAAAGCCCAAGATCGTTATTTGAACTATAATAAAATAAAAAATAAAAAAAATGTAAATATATATATATATATATATATATATATATATATATTGGCACGGGCTACCTAAATAATGTTGAAAGTATCGTTATTATAATTATCCACAATACTTACTGGAATATAAAAATATTGAAGTATTGTTGCCTCAAATTGATTAGAGTATAGCGATGTAAAAAATCTCACGGGGCAAAACTATATCCAAGTAGAGTATCTATAATAAACATTACACCAAACGGTGAGATTAGTGACAACCTAATATGATAGTAAATATTGATCTCCCATAAAGGGGCAAGAATCATTGCTCACCAAGACATCAAGATGACACAGGGAATCACTGTAAAGACAGGAACACGAAACCACTGATAGATAAGAGTGTAGGAAGCCTCAGCAAATATGAGCTGCATCCAGCTTTTTTAATCTATGGAAAAGGTCAAATCAAACCATAAACAAATTGACTAAATTTCTTTCATAATGATAGCTGCTTATCTTCACTGAAAAAATAAGAACCAACTGCACTGTTGCATCCAATAAATAGGGTTCAATGTGAGATAATTATCCCCTCAGAGAGTGATCTAATGCACCTGTGCCACCAGTCCAAAGAAAGGGCTAAAAACCACCAATGATGGCAAAATGGCATCTCTATGTGGCCACCCTGGCGTTCGTGAGGGAGAACATCTCCCCCAGCATCCGCCGTCAACACCCATCGCAAAGGACGCGAAGCCATGATGTCACGCCGGCGCCCGGTGTGAAAACACAGCAACACAGGGCACATGCGCGGTGACACACAATGTCCGGGGCAGTCATAGAACGCCCCCGACACAGGAGATTGCCCCCTGCAGGCTGCAGGAGAGAAAACCCTCTTCGCGCTGTCAGGGGCTATGGATGACCCTCAGGGAAATAATTCCTGTGTTCCTGTCTTTAGAGTGGTTCCCTGTGTTATCTTGATGGCTTGGTGAGCAATGATTCTTGCCCCTTTGTGGGAGATCAATATTTATTATTATGTTGAGTTGTCACTAATTTCACCATTTGGTGTGATGTTTATTATAGATACTCTACTTAGATATAGTTTTGCCCTGTGAGATTTTTTACATCTCTATACTCTAATCAATTTGAGGAAATGATACTTCCATAGTCTTATATTCCAGTAAGAATTGTGGATAATTATAATAATGATACTTTCAACATTATTTAGGTAGCCTGTGCCAGTATATATATTTACCATTTTTTTTAATTTTTATTATAGTTCAAATAAAGATCTTGTGCTTTTGGTCTATGGGATTTGTGAGATGCTTACCATTGAAGAAAAAAGTAATTTAATCTTGTAATTATTTGCTTTGAGTTGTGGCCCTATGAGATTAATGATATCTTCACCATTCAATGCAGAAACATTTCAATTCATCACATGTATTTGCCATGCTTCAACATGGTTAGTTCTACTTTCTTTAGATTATTTTGAGTATCATCATTCAGGTCCATCAAATAAGCCTTGCATATAATTCATATTACTTTTTGTGATGTTCATAGAAGGTGTAGAGGGTGATCTGATGTTTCCTGGTTGCTGCTGGTTCCATGGGAATGACATCTGTCCACTCTTGTTCTTCTTGAGTGTCCACACCGTTGGGGCTCCGGTTCATGGGGGTTCATCCTGGATGCTATTATCTTACAATTGCTCTGACTAATATTTACTTCTTGTAAGTACTATCATGGTAATGATATAAATGCCATTGACTAATTGCTAATATATACATATTATGATTTATCTCTATGTGTCCATTAGAAATTTCATCTGTATCTATGCTCCCTGAAGAAGATAAAAAATGTGAAATGATCAAAATACATCGGGGTAACTCTTTTCCTTTTTTGAGTGTCTTTTCACTTTGTGAAGAAAGCTTTTTTGTAATATTTGTCAGAGCGAATGCCCTTTTTTAATAGAAATTATGTGTTTCTTATAAGCATGTCTATGTAATAAAGTTGAATTTTAAAAAAAAAAAACGTTTTCTTGGGTGTATACGTATACTGTCCCAGTTTGCTGCAATAAAGTCCCCTAAAGGGTTTTATTTCTTGTATATTTTTATATTATTTTAAGTAATGGTGTGAGAATGCTTTGTAACAGAAATAAGTCATGTATACAGCCATAAATGATATCTAGAATACTGAAATATTTTTACACACAAGCTTTTCCAAGTAAAATTATATATACATTGCTATTACCACGTATATGCTTTCCTTTGCTTCAGTTTTTTTTTCAAGAGCCTTGTAAACGTAAGGTGGGATTCCAGAACAACAGCTAGATGCACACTTTAAATACAAACACATTTACTATTTTACCTACCATGGGATTTGTAAATATATGCAGTCCCATCTTTGACATTGTATGGTCACACACGTTTTTAATTTAGCAATACAGCTTCCTATGTCACCTTCACTTTGCTCTCTGGATACCAAACCAAAATGAACACCTCTGTCCAATTAGCAAGGAGATCATCCAGGAAACAATAAAGCTGAAGCAGAAAGGGATAGAGTATTCTTGCTAGCTACACCGTGTGGCAGAAGTGCTTACATTGCAATACTAGCCTCACCAAATTAGAAAGCAATGTATGTAAACCCTGGTTTTGTATTTACTTGCACTGAGCGTAAAGTTGCTCCGAGCTTTAAAAAGTTGCATTCCTACACAGTGCAAGAATGCAAATATGTATTGCATTACTATGTGAAACATAAATAATTGCATTACAACTGAGGTATGATATTGTAACCATTAATGTCAGATAAAAAATGGCAACATGCATGAAGAGAAGAGGGTAATCAACAGCTGTTGGAATCGGGATCCTTCTTATATCAATTAAGCATATCTTTCATTCCCAACACAACATTCTAGGCAATTTTACCTGAAGCATAAAAGCTTGAGTCACCAGATCATATGATTGGTCGACCCCTGGGATCTGCTAGTTGAGAGATGGCCCTAAATGTAATCTTTTCATTACCAAAAAAATAAAACTCCCAGATGATCAACCAAATATAAACATTTTCATCTTAGATCTGGTTAAAACCAATACAAGCCTGCAACGAAACTATGATATTCCTCTGAGTGTCAGAGCTATGCATAACCCTTTAAGGTACTAGGCCCTACTTCATTATTTTCATTGTTCACTAATAAAACATATACTCAAAATTAAATTCAATTGTGTTCTCATATAAGACACTTTTTATAGCATACAGAAAGAAAAAAGATTGCTATACAACATATGGCTCTGTAATCCTGCCCTATAATCATGAAGAATTTAATTTACCGGTACATACTTACAGACAATGCTATGTCAAAAAAAGTGTGTTTTCTATTCGAAGTTCAATGAAAACCATAACTATGATCCAATTAAAAATTTAATTGCATCTGGCATTACTTTACAATACATTTACATTCAATTCAGGTTTATGGATGGATGCAATTTATGCTGTAATGAGTAGCCAATGAAAATCCAATCTCTTTCTAGTATATCAAAAAGTTAATTGTTTAAATGTATATGAAATGAAAAAGGGTTATGTTAGGATTACTAAAAAAATGCAAACCCAAATGCAGCATTGTTTTACATCCACCCTTAATAAATCAACATCATCAGAAAATTCAGAAGTCAAGCTGAACGTATTTCATGCCATGAAAAGGAAACAAAACAGCTTTTATTCATGAATGTGTCTGAATCCAATTTCTATATACATGCTTAGACAGTGATGCCACTGCAACTTAAAGGACTCCAACAGTAAAATATGTTCTATTTATTTTTATTATTAAAAGCAACACATTTAATTACATCTGAAGCACACATGAAGGGTGTTATGCTTCATGGGCAATGTTGCCAATGCATAAGATGCTTTTCCAAGGCATCTATACATTAGATTTTTCTTCAGTATAGGCAGCCAGGGTGCTCTGATATACAGTGCAATAAGGAAAAAACCTTTAGCCTTTACAACCACTGGATTCTGTTTTGCGCACAAGGTGCTTATACTGTGACAGAGCCTGACGTACAAGGCACCTGGATGTGTGTGAACAACTACACTGGTACCATCAGCCATTAGCACTTTTAGGAAACTGAACAATTTTCTGAAACAGTTACCAAAAAGTTATCAATACCCATTTGTCCACTGAAAGGCTGCTGCAGAAACAGGACTCATACTCTTACTCATAGTCTTTTGGGAAACACAGTTTAAAAACTCTGTTTTAACACATCTTCTTAAAGTGAGGTAATAATACTTTATACTTACACATAAAGGTTCAAACATATATATCAGGCATACCTTCAGGTGCCTTTTCTCACTTCCTTAGATTTTATCCTGAAGCCTACTTTTAGTTGGGTAAGATAGTTCTAGAGGAAAATTAACTCCAGTTCTTATTATCTCCCTCAGTCACTGACTACTGTCACCAGACTGGTGAAAGTTTACTTACTCAATCAACAACCAGAAGCCTGTCTCCAACCAGCAATCAGCACTTTTAATCATGGATGCACAATGCAGCCTGTACAATTAATTTAATCCCCATTAAGGTGTGTACATACAGTACAGACATGGCACCTCTGCATTTCTGTCAGATAATGCACCAATTTGCCCAGAAAATTGTTACAATTACAAATGTTTAGGCATTCTCATGTTTATATCTTTTGTTTGTATTGGTATGATACAAAAAAGTGGAGAAACAAAAAGCCAAGTCTGACACATTCCATGCAAAACTCCAAAAATGGACTGGACAAAATTACTGGCACCTTCTCAAAATTGTAAGAAATAATTGCATTCCAAGTTTGTGATGATCTTGTAATTTGTAATAAAACTCACCTGTATCAATTACCAGGTGCTGACAATATAGAAACCAGTTAAAATGGTGAACAATTGTCTCAACCTTTCTGTTGTGTGTCTCTGTGTGCCATATGGAACAGAAGAGAAAGAGGAGCAAATTATTGTCTGAGAATTTGAGGACAAAAATTTTAGAAAAGCATGAACAATCTCAAGGTTACAAGTCCATCCCCAGAGATATTAATGTTCCTGTCTCCACTGTAGGCAACATTGTCAAGAAGTTTACAGCCTATGGCACTGTAGCTAATCTTCCTGGACACAGACAAAAGAGAAAAAATTGATCAAAGATTATAATGAAGGATTGTTCAAATGGTAGATAAAGTACCTTGATCAACTTCCAGACAAATTCAAGCTGACCTTCAGGCACAGGGTACAACTGTGTCAACTTGCACTATACGTCGCCATGTGAATGAAAAGGAATGCTATGGTAGGAGACACAGGAGGACCCCACTTCTGACGCATTAAAAAGACAGATTAGAGATTGCCAAAACTTACCTGAGGAAGCCAAAATCCTTTTTAGAGAATGTGCTGGGGATAAACAAATAAAATACAGCTTTTCGGTAAAGCCCATCATTCTACTGTTTTCAGAAAAAGAAATGAGACCTATAAAGAAAAGAATATAGTCCTTACAGTCAAACGTGGTGGAGGTTCACTAATGTTTTGGGGTTGCTTTGCTGTTTCAGACACTGGATGTCTTGACCGTGTGCATGACATTATGAGATCTGAAGACTACCAAAGAATTATGGGGTGCAATGTAGGGTCCAGTGTCAGAAAGTTGGGTATCCGTCAGAAGTCATGGGTCTTACAGCAGGACAATGACTCAAAGCACATGTCAAAAAGCACCCAGAAATGGTTTCAGACAAAGCGCTGGAGAGTATTGAACTGGCCAGCAATGAGTTCAGATCTCAGTCACATAGAGCACCTTTAGAGAGATCTCAAAACAGCAGTTGGGAAAAGGTGTAAAAAATGAATTGATGGTTACTGGAAATGATTGGTTTTAGTTATTTTTTCAAGAATGTGCTACCAAACATTAAATTGATGGTGCCAATATTTTTTTCCAGTCCATTTTGGGGGTGTTCTGTGGAATGTGTCAAATTTGTTTTTTTGTTTCTCCGCTTTTTTGTGTCATACCAATACAAACAAGAGAAATAAACACAAGAATGCCTAAACATTTGTAATTGCAACAATTTTCTGGCCAAAGTGGTGCATTATCTGACAGAAATGCAGGGGTGCCAATATTTTTGGCCATGACTGTATGTAGCTCTATGAAGTGGCAAAAGCTCTGCCTATGCCAATAGCCAGTGGACCTAGGTAAAGTCTGACTGTGTCAGGGCCCTGGTTAGTGTGTTGGAGTGCTAAATTAAAGTACTATTAACGCAAATGGCCATGATGCCTCTAGTCATTGATGTTGGTGCAGATCAGAATCCCAAAGGCTAGAAGGAGGACACGTGACGAAAGGGGTCCCCCTTCAAGCTAGTGTTTGTTTAGCAGCAGCACCATTCTCCCTATCAGAAGTGTTGCTCTTGGAAATGTAAAATTCCACTCCACAGACTGGTAAGTTTTCCTGTGGTTCTATTCTGTATGGATCTACCAGCAGCTTGGATCTCTGTTATTGTGACTCTGCTCTATATTTCCTTGCCACAGACACTCTCACCACAAAAAACCCTCTCACCTCTGGAGTTATGAGCAGCTCTATCTCTGAAGTTCTGGATGCACACACAGCGCTCTGTCCAGCACAGTTTCTGGGTACCACAGTCGCCTATAGCAGCACAATCTCTCTGGCCCTCTCCATTCCTGCCCCTAGCAACGTGGCGTTCCCCTTCACAGCTCACCCTCATGCAGTTTGCTTTGCACACAGTTTAGCCGCACTGTCCTGCTCTTTGCAAAAGTGCTTTTTTCTTTCCCCTCATTGTGCCAAAAGAAGGGTCATCATATTAGATGTATTATCTAGAATAGACTTCATACTCATGATTATATTAAAAAAATGCATTTATTTGTATATTATATGTTATTAAAAAGAAGATGTCATGGACATTGGGTTATATGTTGCTCTGGGCCCAGGAGAGTTCAACTACATCATGCCACCAGTCAGGGTCAAGGTTATTCACAGTCAAACTATGAGCCAAAATATGTCTAAATTACAGTGAATGCCAACTTGAACAATACCTCTTGTATGAGCTTATCAAATAATTTTTGAGTTGTTCAGTTTTTTACCATACTGTGCTATAATGTGTAGGTACCTTATCATACAAAATGTCTTCCATTTGTTAAAGCCCTCAAAACAGTCAATAGAATGTAGAAATTCACAATATCTAGCAATCCACCCTCTATCCAGGAAAAGATAGCCTGGAATCCCCAAGAAACAATGGATTCCACCCTCCTTGTGCAGTGCCCTGTTTTGGTTGTAAAAGTTTCATAGGCTGGTTTAAGTCACACCTAAGAGAATGATTACAGTTTTGATCATAATATTTTTAAATATTCTAAAGTATACGTGGAAACCCAACTGTTATGTGGCACACATGGGCAAAGCAAAGTTAAAATTTAACAAGACAAAGTTGCCTTAGAGAACACAATAACAAAATGTTGTGGCCAGTATCTTTAGAGGAAATATTAAAATTTAACATTGTAAACATAACATGCTTTCTTGGATTGCTATAAAACCACAAGCTGTAGTTTCTGTTTACAAGCAATTGCAAATTAGAGCTCTTAACAAAGGCATGTAGGACATACCATTTCCTGGCTATTTTTGCTGGCTGGTATTTAATAGTAACTTAGAAAGGATGTGCTGTTTTCATTTCAGGCAGTCTTTCTTATTCTATAAGTGTTAAATATTTGAATACCTGTGTTAGAATACCTTCATCAATGACTGAAAGATTTTATTTACACCCACCACAACTGAACATCATGAGCTCAGTAGAGGAAATCTTGCTAGAATCAACAAGTCTGATATTTGTCATTTCGGGTCATACTATCTATAAGTCATAAATTGCTGGGCTGGATGCATATCATAACACAATAGGAGCCTTTCCGTTAATGCTCTTAAAAAACTGTAATTTCCCAGTACTTGTAGGAAATAAATTGTTTATAGATAATATTTCACCTTTGCCATTAAAATATTTACAATATATGGCAGCTGAATCAGTTATCTATTAGAGTGCATATAGATTCTCTTCTAACTTGGAACAGGAAGCATTCTCAAGGGAGAAGTTGGGGAGCACTGCAAAATGAAAGACTGAGTAGTATGTGTGTTTTTCATTATTCAAATTGACTATTCCTTTAAAAGAAATTTGATTGACATGGACAACTGACTGATATCTAAAAAGAATGAGCTACTGATAGTTTGGCCTGAGATCAGTGTAAGATTTTTTTGCAATTGCAGATATTAAATTCAGCACTGGAGCCACAACTTGTTTTCCCTTAAACTGATCAAAAACTTGAAGACATACATTTTCACTTAGGCATTCATGCAGTGGGTTATGAAGTCCATGTGGCAATATTGAAAGTGTGTATTATGGAGTTATTGTTTCTGTTATAACAGTGTTTGGCAGAGGATCTTGTTAACAACGCATTGTTTTGATAAAATAGATTTTTATGTATGTCTTTCAAAAGACCGCGAAGATTTAGAATGTACTTTCTTTTTCACGGGTTAATAAATCTAATTAAATCAGTATGATTTATTCTTTGTAGTTCAGAAAATGGGTAATGACATGTAAGTGATGACTGAAATACAACTTAAATTAAGTCAGACGCTGACTATGCTTCATAACTTAAATAAAGAGGCTAACTGTGTTGACTCTTTTGCTGCTGGTGCTATTTATATAAAAAACCAAAGACATTTTAGTTACGAACCCTGCCATGTCAATTCACAGGACCATGAAAGACAACTCAGGAAAATAAATGTTTTTGCTTTATTTTGGATAGAGCAAAGACACAGTTATAGCTTTAGCTGGGTTTTTATTGTCATCTGGGTCTCTATTCAGGAATGTATCAACTCACTTCCTCTCATGAACGGAAATTATTGGAAATTTCTCCAATGAGAATATAGACAATATCTTCTATTTACAGTAGAAGAGGGAAGGGTTAGAATTTCAGACTATGGAATATTGCTGTACATACTTTTCTATCCCAGTGATTACCACACTCCTCATTTCTTCTACACTGTCTCACTGACCGGAAATGAGAGAAAATTTCCTCAAAGGCGTTACAGAAACACGCTATCAAAATAAAAACAAATATCACTAGAGTTGGGCTTGACATTTACAGTGCTGTGAAAAAGCATTTGTACCCCTTCCTGATTGTTTTTTTAATATTTCTCACACTTAAATGATTTAGATCATCAAATCAACAAATTTAATATTACACAAAGATAACCCAAGTAACTACAATATTCTGTTGTTAAGTGATGATCTAATGTATTAAGGGAAAAAAAGCTGTCCAAACCCTCCCTATGTGAAAAAGTAATTGCCCCTAAACCTAATAACCCTTGGTGGCAACAACTGCAATCAAGCATTTGTGATAACTGGTGCTGAGTCTTTCATATCACCGTGGAGGAATTTTTGGCCCACTCTTCTTTGCAGAATTGTTTTAGGTCAGCCACACTGGAGGGGTTTTGAGCATGAACAGCCTGTTTAAGGTCATGCCACAGCATCGCAATCGGATTTAAGTTTGGACTTTGACTAGGCCACTCCAAAACCTTAAAGCAGAACTGGATCTGAGCACCACAAATAAAAAATGGTATTCATTTTTAATACTCAAAGCAAACCCCCCCATCCATCCATGTTTCCATGCTTTATTTTGCTGAGAAACCACTTTGAAAACCACTCCCTAGCATTTCTGGCCATGGCCATCTTAAGTAAGGGCAGATAATTCATGTAGCATTTATTTCCTATAATACATCTGCTGGTAGCTTAGGTATGCATACAGGAGGGTGGGCTTAGCTGAGAAAGCCCCTCCTGCCCCCCTGAAAACTCCTGGAATGTATGACAACATTTTTCCAGGCATGGAAACCAAAAAGTATCTGAAGAAATGTAAAAAAAAAGTTTAAAACAAGTAAAATATAATATAATTTCCTATCTATTTACTAATGCTAGCAGCATAAAGATTAGAAATAGTCAATGTTGATTAAGAGGGTGAAGTTCCATTTTAATTTGGTTTTTTTTAGCCATTCAGAGGTAGACTTGCTGGTGTGTTTTGGATCATTGTCCTGCTGCATAACCCAAAAAGTTAAACATTTGTCTCATCAGTCCACAGAATATTTGGGGATAATCAAGATGTTTTTTGTAAATGTGAGACAAGCCTTTGTGTTCTTTCTGATCAGCAGTGGTTTTTTTGCAACTCTCCCATGGATGCCATTTTTGAACAGTCTCTTTCCTATTGTTGAATCATAAACACTGACCTGAACTGAGGCAAGTGAGGCCTTCAGTTCTTTAGATGTTGTTCTGGGTTCTTTTATGACCTCCTGGATGAGTCGTTGTTGTTCTCTTGGAGTAATTTTAGTAGACATGTTACTCTTGGAAAGGTTTTCCACTGTTCCACGTGTTCTCCATTTATGGATAATGGCTCTCACCATGGTTTGTAACCCTTTCCAGCCTGATGCATTTCAATTACTTTGTTTCTCATCTGTTCTTGAATTTCTTTATATTGTGGCATGATGCTTTTTTAGATCTTTTAACATGCTTCACTTTGTCAGAGAGCTTCCATGTAAGTGATTTATTAATTCATCAGGTCTGGCAGCAATCAGGCCTGGGTATGGAAAGTGAAATTTAACTCAGCTTTCCAAAAAATGTGGTTAATCACAGTTCATTCATAATTTAGCAAGGGGGGGCAAATACTTTTTTACATAAGGCCAGGCAGGTTTGGACAGCTTTTTCCCTTAATACATTAACTAATTTAAAAATTGCATTTTGTATTCACTCAGATTATCTTTGTGTAATACTAAAATTTGATGATTTTACTCAAATATAGAGCAAATATGCAAAACAATACAAACATCAGGAATGAAGCAAATACTTTTTCACAGTATTGTAGATATTGGAAAACATTCACTTTAGAGATAATACTTTGGTGTTTAAAGCAGATCTGTTGCCTTTTAAACAACATTAAATAATTAATTCATCTGTTCCTCCACCCATTCATTTAATCTTTGTTCTGATCGACGGGATCAGTAATTCACGTGAACGCAATCCTGGGCCACAATACCTATATTAAAATATTTCCAAAGCCCAAACCTTTTTTTCATTTTGGATAAAGCAGGTACAAGTTTAAACACCTGTCAGATTTTTTCACCATCTGTATTTCATTTAGAATATTTACCTTAATTTCCTGTACTGTGGAAACAACAGCAAGTGAGTGTTCCTATTTTACAACTTAAAATTTGGGATTTTCCCATCTCTTTCAGTCCCAGTTACAAGGTCACCAGAACAAAAAGAGAGAGTGAACACCCTTAGAGGGGATAAAACTTGACTCCTTTCCACTTGATCCTTTTGTCACAAGTTAGCCTGTAGTTTCTTGTTTGTGTACTCTTACCTCCTTGCTGCAGTGCTGTTCCTGATCCCTTTCACATGTGTGTTTGTCTGTGCTCACCTATGGGCGTTGTCTGCTGTTCTCTGGGTTTTATTTCCTTCCCTTCCATCACTTCCTGGCCCGCCTCCTTGTTTGCCTGCCTATATAAGACATGCTCAGTCTGAGCTCCTGTGTGTTGCTATCTCCTGTATCCTGTATTGACTACTCGTGTACCGACCCCAGCTTCGTTCTCTTGACTGTGCTTGTTTTCCGCCCATCCTGACCTTGGCTAGTCTATTGGATTTCCATTTGTCTCCTCCCATTGTACTCTGCTCCCGTGAGCGGTCTCCTTATGCTCCCGTGAGCGGTCACGTACCCAGGGGCCGTGACCTGGTCCCAGCTTGCTGCAAGTCCATCCCCACCATCAGGGGCTCTGGTGAAGAAGCAGGCTGGGGCTTAGACTCCGCTCCCTGGGGAACCCCAAGTTGACTATCTACAAGGGCTCACTACCACAGGTGCTGACACCTTTGATTTTAGATGCACTTTAAGTAGAATTGTTCAATGAAAGAAAAGAGAAGTGAGGAAGATGAGAGTGAGAGGTAAAAAATATAATATGCCTCTATCAGCCTAGAATGCCCTAAGCTTAGTGCATGTCTCCATTTGTCTTAGAGATCCCTAAATTAGATAAATTATGCAGTGCAGAGTAGAAATAACTGTATTCCAAGAGGACTGGTTGGAAGCTGGTCATCTTTTAAATAATTTTTAAATGTGTGAAACATTTACACTTGCACAGGGGTAGGCAACCTGCGGCTCTCCAGCTGTTGCAGGACTACAAGTTCCATCATGCCTCTACAAGTCATAGCTGTAACTGTCAATTTTGCAATGTCTCATGGGGAATGTAGTTCCACAACAGCTAGAGAGTCGCAGGTTGCCTACCCCTGCACTAGCATGTTTGACAGCACAGACACGTTGGGGGACTAGAGTGTGTGCAAGGTTGGAGGCAAGGTATGAGGTGAAGAAACCCCAGTGCTAGTTAAACATGTCAGAAAGAGAAAATAACAAACAATTTATTTCTCTCGGGTTTACTGGGTTATGCTAGTTAATGAAGATGCTTCTATTGACTGTGCTGAGTGCATTTACTGTAAATGGCAGTTTATAAAATAATTCTGCTGAATGGTGCACTAAGCAGGGCATAGCTACTCTCTGTTCCAATTCATTATTTTTTAGCCTTTGGTGCACACTTTCTGTTTAAAGTAAATGTGAAGCCTAGATGAGCCAAATGTTTAAATGCCAACATGGATCTAATACAAACACATTTTTTAGCTGTGATTTTCAGCAGTTATATGACCATTTTTTCTTTCCCTCTAGATAAGCATGGCAGCACTAGTAGGTGTGGAGAAGAGACTCCAGAATGTAATTTATGGAGACGCCACTATCTGGTTTTGCCTTACTCCCTTCACTCATGGATTGCTTAGGCTGTCACTCAAAAGGGAGGAGGGATGGACTTGCCTGTGATAATGCTGATGTGGGTGGAGCTGCTTTGGGAAGAGGCTGCAACAGCACTTATCACTCAGTTCAGTGGCAGCAGAGTGACAACACTGGGTAATTCCACTGGAATCAAACAGCATTCATCACATCAGTCTTACACCAGGACCTTGCAGGCTGCTAAAAATGTACCTCCACTGTTAGAAAACATGATGTTATAGTGAAGCGCTGCCATATAAAGTTATTCTTAAATTTCAGAGATAATTCCTATTTTATAGTGCAGGAACACTGCCAAGTTCCTGCAAATGATGTGCCAAATATAGAAAATCTAAATTTAATCGCAGAGCTCTAGGACTTAAAATGTTTTACAGAAATCTAATTAATGTATTTAATTTGTGTTTTACATCTGCACATTTAACAGAAAAATTGGCAAGTGAAAATGCATACTTTAGAGCACAGAAACACTCCAAATATATTTTCTCAGATAATGAACTAATGCTTTCTTCAGACACTTATAATACACAAAATCTAATTGAAAAAGGCTGAGACAACTTAGGAGTAATAAAATAGAAAACAATGCCTGAACTAGAAAATGCATATTAAATTCCACACCAAATTTGCATACAGATAAATGGCAACAAAGGGAACATTTCTGCACATTTGTTTCTTGGATGGACACCTATGGGTTAGATTCCAGTGTACTTCTCACAGCGTTTCCCCTGACTGTTCTTTTATTTTGTAAGTAAAGGGATGATTTCAAATCAAAAAGTAACTGTTAAACAGGGGCGGACTGACCATTCGAGCACTCGGGCACTGCCCGAGGGCCCAGGGTCAGTAGGGGCCCCATGAAATTCCCCTGGTACCTTTTTATAGGCTTTTTTGGGTGTTTTTTGAGTTTGGGCAAGGACACAGGGGCCCCATGATCCCCTTTTGCCCAGGGGGCCCCATGAGTTGTCAGTCCGCCCCTGCTGTTAAATAAATCTAAGGTCTATAACATCTGGTTACATTTGGCTGGAGGTGACTCATTCATGAAGTGTATGACAAATTAAGAACACTAGATGAAATTGCGTGATACATCACATACTGACATAATAGTTTCATTCACAATGCTTGAGAGGTTCACAGTGTTCTCATGGCAAAGCTTTGCCACCTGAATGGTATAGTCACAAGATGGACTTTAGGTCTGCTGACATTAGCATAATTCATCTTTGGTAAGACGGGCACTAGTTTCCCAAGGAAATATCCTGTAAAGTTTTTAGAGCAATATAACTTCATCCCCTTGTAAGATATGAAACACACTCAATATACCAGCTCTTATGGAAACAGATTAAAGTTTATGTAATCCTATCAATGAACTGCTCCACTGCCAGAATACACTGATCAGTGTTGCAAGCCCATTCATAAGAAGTCAATCATTAGATCGGCTTCTCAATAACAGGAACAGTCATGGAAGGATCAAAATTCTGAACTCATAGGATCTTAAAGAAATAAAACATGAGGAAATGTTCAACTGACAGCCTTTTATGATGACCTTTTCACTGCTAACTATGTACCTTTACTCAGAAAACTCAAATCACTCCTATCTGAATGGATCAAATACCCACTGTTGTGGCTGCCATATACAGTTGTGGCCAAAATTATTCAACCCCCAATGCTGTAAAGGGGTTTAGGGACTATAGTGTACATTTGGAATTGTATTCAGAATCAAATCCTACAAGGACGTTGTAACTACCCAAATGCAACTAAAATGACATCAATTGTTTATGTAATACAGTAGTAAATGGTTCTTATGTGGTTTCTTCATTGCCACAATTATTCAACCCCTTAAAGACTACCACTCTGAAGAACAGAGGTTCATACAGGTGCTTTCCATCAGGTATTGAAAACACCTGTGGATGTCACCGAGCAGCAATCAAGCATAATAAGCACCAATTAGGCAGCTTTAAAATGACTGTGATACTCAGCTCCTTCTAGACATTTACTGGTGTGGTTACAAACATGGTGAAGGCAAGAGAATGGTCCAGGAAGACAAGAGAAGAGGTGATTTCTCTTCACAGGAAGGGCAATGGCTATAAGAAGATTGCAAAGATGTTAAACATACCAAGAGACACCTTAGGAAGCATCATTCGCAAATTCAAGGCAAAGGGCACTGTTGAAACGCTACCTGGTCGTGGCAGAAAGAAGATGCTGACTTCGACTGCTGTGCGCTACCTGAAGCGTAGAGTGGAGAGAAGTCCCCGTGTGACTGCTGAGGAACTGAGAAAAGATTTGTCAGATGTGGGTACAGAAGTTTCAGCCCAGACAATAAGACGCACACTGCGTAATGAAGGCCTCCGTGCCAGAACTCCCAGGCGTACCCCCTTGCTGTCTCCAAAGAATAAGAAGAGTCGACTGCAGTATGCCAAAAGCCATGTGGACAAACCACAAAAGTTGTGGGATAGTGTTCTGTGGACTGATGAAACAAAATTAGAACTGTTTGGGCCCATGGATCAACGCTATGTTTGGAGGAGGAAGAACAAGGCCTATGATGAAAAGAACACCTTGCCTACTGTGAAGCATGGTGGAGGGTCAATCATGCTTTGGGGCTGTTTTGCTTCTGCAGGTACAGGGAAGCTTCAGCGTGTGCAAGGTACCATGAATTCTCTTCAGTACCAGGAGATATTGGATGGAAACGTGATGCAGTCCGTCACACACCTGAGGCTTGGGAGACGTTGGACCTTTCAACAGGACAATGATCCCAAGCATACCTCCAAGTCCACTAGAGCATGGTTGCAGAGGAAAGGCTGGAACATTTTGGAGTGGCCATCGCAGTCACCAGACTTAAATCCGATTGAGAACCTCTGGTGGGACTTAAAGAAAGCAGTTGCAGTGCGCAAGCCTAAGAATGTGACTGAACTGGAGGCCTTTGCCCATGAAGAATGGGCGAAGATACCCGTAGATCGCTGCAAGACACTTGTGTCAAGCTATGCTTCACGTTTAAAAGCTGTTATAACTGTAAAAGGATGCTGTACTAAGTACTAAGATTGAATGTCACTTGGGGGTTGAATAAAACTGATAATGCTGTGAGCACAGAAAAGACATTTGTGGTTATTTCATTATAACTGTTATGTTATATTTGTCTGACCTACAAGTGCCTCTTTAATGTAAATGTAAGCAAGATGACTGAATGATCAAAAGCAATGTCAAACTGGCCAAAACACTCAATTTCAGTGGGGGTTGAATAATTTTGGCCACAACTGTAAATGACATATCTCCCTACGTTCCTATGTTATTATAACACCCTCATGGTCTGGATTCCCTCAATGATGCTTCACTACTTGCATTGCCAGATAACGCCCTTCATATGGCATAATGCCAAACCCCGGCCTAGCAACTCGATTCTAGTCAGAAGCAAACTTAAAGGGGATCATCTTCAAAAATACTACCAACTGGCCCACATGGCAAAACTCCACACTCACTTTTAGACCCCCATTTGGATCTCCCTGGAGTTGTCGAGCTGTGATCCTGTATGGGTTGATAATTTATTATAGATCTTCTCTCAGACAGACGCTTAGTTACTTATCTCATTACTAAAATTACCATAAGAATATAGGATGGGGTCAAATATTCAGCAAACTTTCTCTCACCTCATAAGTCCCTCATGGATTTCACTTATAATCCTGCATTTCCCTTAGGTCTCTCAGACCCCTCAGCATATCATTTATGGATTGCTAAAAATATCACCAAAGTGTGACACCTGGTCATTAGACCAGGGGTTAAATCCTTTGCTCAATTACAACAAGAAAAAGAACTTCCGCACAACAAACTTTTTTGACACCGACAGATCAAATGTTTTCTACAAACTAATGTACAAAACCCCAGTATGCTCACATTCTTTGAATCTAAATGCATTTCTCACCCCCAAGCCCTTGTCATGATCTCCTTCCTCTACTTGAAGTTTCTAACACCCCTGTCCCAGCGTCTACCCCCTTACACCAAAAAATGGGCGATGGAACTCAATAAAGAATTGGATGCCAAAGCATGGGCTCAAATTCGGGATACCACCAAATCATGCTCCACAAATGTACAGGCAGTGAAAACAAACCATAGAGTTATTACTAGGCAGTATCTTGTTCCCACTAGAGTGGATCACTAGAACTCAGAACACTGTGTTTCTGCAACTGCAGGCAGATTGACTCGTTTCTTCACACTTGGTGGCATTGTCCCATTGCACACCACTCTTGTTCCACCAAGTAGTGCAGGGGTACTGAATTAAAACTCATGGAGGTCCAACCAGTAAAAGATCCGAACCGCATTTTTTTTCCAGCCCTCTCTTACTGTATATCACAATCCCTATACTTCAGTGTCCTCAGTCTTCCACCCCCCTACACGTCACAGTCCCCCACTTCACATCAGTTTCACCTTCACAGTAGTGTTCTCAGGCCCCTCCGCACATCACCCCCATCCACCCCTTTACAGTACACCCTCATTATTTTCAGCAGTCCTCAACCCCGCTTCAAATTATCACCCCCACTTCACAATACTGCCCCCTTCACATTTCTCCCCCACAGTACTGTCCTCTGCCCCCTTCACATCTCTCCCCCACAGTACTGTCCTCTGCTCCTTCATATACAGTTGCAAGAAAAAGTATGTGAACCCCTTGGGATTACGTGGAGTTTTGCATGAATTGGGCATAAAATGGGCTCTGAACGTCATCTAAGTCACAACAACTTAGAAGTCACAACAACTTTCTCCATTTGTAGACAGTCTGTCTTATCGTGGACACATGAACATCAAGGCTTTTGGAGATACTTTTGTAACCCTTTCCAGCTTCATGCAAGTCAACAATTCTTGATCTTAGGTCTTCTGAGAGCTCTTTTCTGCGAGGCATCGTTCACATCAGACAGTGCTTCTTGAAACCAGTAAACCCAAAACAGGTGTGTGTTTTTTAAGGGCAGGACAGCTGTCAGCAACACAGCCAATATCATCACACTGATTGGAGTCAAGGTTGGCTCACTCCTGGCTCCAATTAGCTCTGGGAGAAGTCATTAAGCTAGGGCCTCACATACTTTTTCCTCCCTGCACTGTGAATGTTTACATGTTATGTGCAAGTAAACCATGGAAACATCTAATGTTTGTGTAGTATTATGTTCAGCAGACTGTGTTCTTCTATTGTTGTGATTTAGATGACGTTCAGAGCACATTTTATGCCCAATTCCTGCAAAACTCCACGTAATCCCAAGGGGTTCACATACTTTTTCTTGCAACTGTAACCCCTATCAGAACTGTGCCCCCTGTACATCTCCCTCTCCAAAGCACTGCTCCCTCTACATTTCTCCCAACAGAACTGCCCCACCCCCTCACATCATAAAGCCTCTCCCCAATAGTAGTGTTCTCTGCCCTTTTCACATCAACCCCCCCCCCCCCCCCACACACACACACACAAAGCACTGCCCCCCCCTCATATCACTCTTTCACAGCACTGCCCCCTTTACATCATCCAACACCCTTTACATCACCCCCCTCACCACCATCACCACATGCACACAGCACTGCCCTACTTTACATTTTGCGCCCCATTTACATCACACAGCCAGAGTAGTGTCCCAGCCCCCCTTCACTCTCCTACCTTAAAGCTGAGAGCGGGAGGCAGAGCATTTCTGGATCGGGTGTGGGAAGCACAGCACATCGTTGAACAGAGCCGCTTCTTTCCCGCAATCCTCCGCCGCTGTTATAACAGCAGAGCATACAGCAGAAGACAGAACATTGAAACACAGCACAGCATTGAATAGAGTGCAGGAGCTGCCAGGGTCAACTTTTTGTATTGACCAGCAGGTGATTGGCTGCTAGGACCGCCCTGCTTCCAATCAGCTGCTGGTTAACTTAAAAAGTTAATCCTGGCAGCTCCCACACTATTCAATGCTGTGCTGTGCTTCCCGCATCTGATCCAGAAATGTTATGACAGCTGCTGCTCCCACGATCTGTTCAATACTGTGCTGTTATTCCACACTCACTCCAGAAATGTTTTGTCTTCTGCTGTTATAACAGCAGTGGAGGATGAGGGGAAAGAAGCAGCTCCTAAATGGCATGACCGGGTGCAGATGAAACAGTGGCTAGGTCTGCATCCAAACTGCAGTTCGCCATTTAGTGATGCCTGAAGTAGAGGATAATCTTGAAACGCTTTAATGTCCCTATTCCCTATGTGCCCTAATATGCTCTATTATACCTTAAACCACCAGAAATAAATAAGCACACCTTTCATTTGCTGCTACACATTTTAACAGCAGTGAAACAAACTGTCACTAAAGTGTAGCACTCCCCCACTCTGTCCCTGAGAAAGACTATTTCTAAAATCACTGATGTTCTTTTGCATAAAAAGATTCAAGCACATCTAATGGATAAGGTGAAAAAATACCAAGCATTTTGTGGACCATGGACCTCACATTAACTTTTGGCATGTTTTGTCTGAGAACTCTTGTCCTTATAGTTGCGCTAGCAGGTCTATGCACCTTCCCACCCCCCTATCCCCTCCTACCTACTTCCTCATGCCTTGTCACCTCCCTTCACCATCCCTTTTTTTTTTCCTCTTCCACTCCCTCCCCCTCCTAGCTGTCATGTCGATCACTTTACCCTAGTTACCCAAACGATTGCCACTGGTTCCCTGCTGGAACTCAATACAATATTCATTGTACAGTTGCAAGAAAAAGTATGTGAACCCCTTGGGATTACCTGGAGTTTTGCATGAATTGGGCATAACATGTGCTCTGAACGTCATCTAAGTCACAACAATAGAAGAACACAGTCTGCTGAACATAATACTACACAAACATTAGATGTTGCCATGGTTTAATTGCACATAACATGTAAACATTCACAGTGCAGGGAGGAAAAAGTATGTGAACCTTTGGACTTAATAACTGGTTGACCCTCCTTTGGCAGCAATAACCTCAACCAAATGTTTCCTGTAGTTGCAGATCAGACCTGCACAATGATCTGGAGTAAGTTTGGACCACTCCTCTTCACAAAACTGTTTCAGTGTAGCAATATTCTTGGGATGTCTGGTGTGAATCGCTCTCTTAAGGTCATGCCACAGCATTTCAATCGGGTTGAGGTCAGGACTCTGACTGGGCCACTCCAGAAGGCGTATTCTGTGCTGTTGCAGCCATTGTTTTGTTGAATTACTTGTATGCTTTGGGTCATTGTCCTGTTGCATCACCCATCCTCTGCGGAGCTTCAGTTGGCGGACAGATGGTCGTACGTTTTCCTGCAAAATGTCTTGATAAACTCTGGACTTCATTTTCCCATCAATGACAACAATCCGTCCAGGCCCTGAGGCAGCACAGCAGCCCCAAACCATGATGCTCCCTCCGCCATGTTTTACAGTGGGGATGAGGTTTTGATGTTGGTGTGCTGTGCCTTTTTTTCTCCACACATAGTGTTGTGTGTTCTTCCCAAACAACTCAATCTTGGTTTCATCTGTCCACAGTATATTTTGCCAGTAGTGCTGTGGAACATCCAGGTGCTCTTTTGCAAACTTCAAACGTGCTGCAATATTCTTTTTGGACAGCAATGGCTTCCTCCGTGGTGTCCTCCAATGTACTCCATTCTTGTTTAATGTTTTCCTTATTGTAGATGTGTCAACAAAAATGTTAGCATGTGCCAGAGATTTCTGTAGGTCTTTAGCTGACACTCTGGGATTCTTCTTTACCTCATGCAGCATTCTGCGCTGTGCTCTTGCAGTCATTTTTACAGGACGACCATGCCTAGGGAAAGTAGCAACAGTGCTAAACTTTCTCCATTTGTAGACAGTCTGTCTTACCGTGGACACATGAACATCAAGGCTTTTGGAGATACTTTTGTAACCCTTTCCAGCTTCATGCAAGTCAACAATTTTTGATCGTAGGTCTTCCGAGAGCTCTTTTCTGCGAGGCATGGTTCACATCAGACAGTGCTTCTTGAAACCAGTAAACCCAAAACAGGTGTGTGTTTTTTAAGGGCAGGACAGCTGTCAGCAACACATCCAATATCATCACACTGATTGGAGTCAAGGTTGGCTCACTCCTGGCTCCAATTAGCTCTGGGAGAAGTCATTTAGCTAGGGCCTCACATACTTTTTCCTCCCTGCACTGTGAATGTTTACATGTTATGTGCAATTAAACCATGGCAACATCTAATGTTTGTGTAGTATTATGTTCAGCAGACTGTGTTCTTCTATTGTTGTGACTTAGATGACGTTCAGAGCACATTTTATGCCCAATTCATGCAAAACTCCACGTAATCCCAAGGGGTTCACATACTTTTTCTTGCAACTGTATACTATGTTTGCTTACTTTTTATACCTTCAATCCTTATGTGCATTCATGACATCCAATTTGCAAAGCACATTAGAAGATGTACATGTTTATTGTAGTACAGGTATTCCTCGCTTAACGACCTAACCGTTTTAACAATTTTCACATTTTCGTCTTGGACTTATGACCTGATTCAATTTCCTTTCCTCGGACTTACGACATGCTGTTCAGACTTGCAACCCTGCTGGGGGACTTATGATGGTGAAACTGAACGGACGTGCGGCCTATGTTGGATTTTCTTGTGAAGTGGCAGTGCAACCTATAGTACGGTATGCATGTCCATTCATAAGTAATTCAGGTAGTGCATTAAGATTGCAAATGATATGTAAATGTATGCTTCCAATTGTGGTCAGTTTAATATTTCCCCCTTACATTGCTTGACAATATACATCTAGTAGAACAACACACATTTAAATTAATTCCCACCCCTAATTAACATACATTCTCCACCTACAATGGCTTTCTGGATGCAGAGCAGAAAAAATGTTGGCAGCTATGTGGTACCTGTACAGTAGTGTGACAATGTACAGTACAGTACATGTACTTTTTTTCCTGAACAGTACAATAGTGTTGTGAGATCTGGGTACCTTATTCTGTATGTACTTTATTATGTACCCCTTAGCATGAGATGTCATCCAAACACAAAAGCAGGAAAGCAGCAAGAAAAAAAGGAATTATATTGATCTTGAACTAAAAATGAAGATCATAAACGACTATGAAGCTGGTAAAAAAGTTAAAGCCATAGCAGAGGACTTAAATCTGGCATATTCAACCATTTCAACAATCCTGAAGGATAAAGACAAAGTGAAAGAGGCAGTAAAAACATGTACAGGTTTTAAAACCATAATAACTAAGAAGTGGACAGGCCTCATTCATGAAATGGAAAAAATATTGGCAATGTGGTTTGATCACCAGACACAAAAAAGAATGCCAATGAATTTTGCAATCATTCAAGCCAAGGTACTCAGTATTTTTCAGACTCTGAAGGCATGTGAAGGTGAAGCATCAATGGAAACCTTTACAGCAAGTCATGGATGGTTTCAGCAGTTTTGTCACAGGTTCAAGCTGCATAATCGGAGTGTCAGCGGTGAGGCAGTTGTAGAAACAGCACAACTTTTTCTTGACCAATTTGATAAAATCATAGAGAAGGTTGGCTACTGTCCAGAACAAATCTTCAATGTGGATGAAACTGGACTTTTTTGGAACAAAATGCCTGAAAAGTCCTACATACACAAAGAAGCTAAAACAATGCTCAACTTTAAGGCTTTCAAGGATAGAGTCACATTGTTGTTGGGAGGAAATGTTAGTGGGTTCAAATTAAAGCCTTCAGCTATCATTCTGAGAACCCTCATGCATTAAAGCATACTATTAAGTGCACGCTGCCCGTTTACTATAGAGCTAATAACAAGGCCTGGATGACGCAAGCTTTATTTGCAGATTGGTTCAGCAACTACTTTGTACCCTCGGCGAAGTGTGAAGAAAAGAGCGTTCCTTTTAAAATTCTACTCCTGCTTGAAAATTGCTCCAGGCCACCCACAGCATCTTAATGATCTACACCGAGCGGTAAAGGTAGTGTATTTACCAAAAAATACAACTGATATCTTACAGCCATGGACCAGGGGGCTATAGCTACCTTCAAAGTGCACTATTTGCGTACAACTTTTTCCAAAACTATAGCAGCAACAGAAAACAATGAAGTAACCCTTCGTGATTTCTGGAAATCATACATTATTTTAGACTGCATTAAAAACATTGAAGCAGCTTGGGAAGGAGTGACGGAAAACTGTACGTGAGACGTATGGAAAAAAATGCCTAAAAAAGTTTGTGCTCATAAACGAAACAACTGTGGAGCTTGCTAATGTGTTTAATTTGGAGGTTGAAGTGCAAGATATCAAAGAATTAGTGGAATATACTGAGGAAGAGCTGAGTGCAGAAGATTTAATAGAGTTGGAAGGACAGGAACACTTAGAAGACAGAATTGAAGAAGTACCAAAGAGGTTCACTGCAAAGGGATTAGCAGGTGTGTTCTCAAATGTCAATGCAGCTATGTTAGAACCAGCGACTATGGATCGAGATGTTGAATGGTTCACAAAAATTGAACGGCATATGAGTGAACTTTTACGATGTTATCGTGAAATTTATGAAGAAAAAAAGAAAATGACAAAACAGAGCATAATAACGGGATTCTTCTCACAAGCTACACCCAGGACCCCTACTTCTACTTCATCATCTCCCTTACCCTGGTCTTCTACATCTCCTAATCATATGTTTACTGATGACACTGATGAGGACTTTGAAGGATTCAATGACTAAAATGTTATCTTCATTGTCTTTTGCTTTTTTTCCCATTCTGTACATCTTGTTTACAGAGCTTTACTGCTTTTTGTTTTTTCTTTTGGGACAGTACGCCCAATTTTTGATTGTTGTACTGTATAGTACATGTACTGTACAGTTGTTTTAAGTTCTGTTATACATTACAGTACAGTACAGTACTTCATACTGTGTAAGAGTTATGCAAATAAAAGCAAAGTCATCAACTTGGAGTTTCCTTTGCCCATTTCTTTGTTCTGAATATTGTAATGTACATACTAAATACAATTGCTCAGTTATCGACCAAACTTGCTTAATGACCAGTTTCCCAGAACGTAACCCGGTCGTTAAGCGAGGGACACCAGTACTTACATTAAAAAATGTATTTTCATTACTAAGTTGTATTTACACATGTATGCACAAGTTTATGCACGTTTGCAGTTGCGTTCGCATGCGTTCAGGCACGTTTTCAGTGCATTCTGATGCAAATAAATGCAGCATGCAGACGAAGCCAAGTGGTTGGTGGTGTAACGTGTGGGGCGGAGCTTAGTGATGTAATTCCCGGTCACATGATCCGACCGGAAGTTCTCTATGCTTCTGACCTATCTGAACAATGTGAATGTTATTCCCTACATGTTTTTAAGAGATTAATAAGGCATTACGCTATGGGATCTGTCCTTTTCTTCCTTACATGTAGGGGAAGAGATTCGTTTTTATATTGTCATCTATGGAGGTGCCTGTATGATCTCTTTGCTGCCATCTGGACCCTTTTTGATGGAATCATTTTGCTTGGTTGACCTATATTAGTTTATAGGTCCATGCTATGAGGTGAGTGGCCATCCTTATCCATAGGTGGAGGTGCACAGATTTTACGGTGGAGCACTGAAGTTTTTTTGGAGCACATTCTATATAAAGCACATTTAATCAAAAACAATAATTGATTGAACTGTCACAATTATAAGGATTTTTATTGTATTTTTTTATATGTTTATATGTACATGAATACATGCGTTTATGAGATAGCACTTCTCTGTAATTCTAAGCACATACAAAGAATAGATACAGGTTAGAGGGCCGTGAAACAGGCTTTAATTGGCAGAATCTCCCCCTTGATAGCCTACTCAATGTTTCTGCACACAAATAATAAATATTTTAGTCCAAATACACATTTGTATAATGATTTAAAACATTTATTTGGTATTATATATTTTCCTCTATATTCTGAAGGCTGATTTTTTGAACATGTGACCAGCAGCCGAGAACTAGAAGCTCCTTCCCACTGATGATTCCCTGCAGATGGGCTGGGAAAGAGCTGGGTCACATGATAGCTGTATATCGATTTTAGAAAAAGAAACTTAGATGTTTTCTTTTATTAAAATAAAAACAGTGCCATCATCTACAAACATAAGAAGAGATAATGTAAATTAAACAGTGTTTGTCTAGTATCACATTAAATATCAGACTCACTTTCAAGTAATGGTACCTATAAAGCATTGGATGATTTCTGCTTGTTACCTGAAGATCAGGTTGTCTGAAGAGCACTTGAATATATTTCAGACATGACAGGTAGAACCTAATTGTAGGACTTTAGTCAGCTTATGCTTAAGTCATTGGCTAATTGTTTTCCTGAGATAAAACTGGAGTTACCTATAATCTATTTCACACAAGTATTAATCAGTGTTAAGCCTCATCTTTTACGCAATGGGAATTTACTAAAACTGGAGCAGACAGAATATGAAGCAGCTATGCACAGTAACCAATCAGCTTCTTTCTTCAGCTTGTTGAGTTAAAGTGATTCTAAGCCCTTTTTGTAATAACAAATAATGGTTTTGCACAGAGCAGCCCTGATCCTCCTCTTTTAGGGTCCCCTGCCAGCGCTCCTGCTTCCCCCCACTGTGTACCCCCCTAGCAAGTCATTTGCTTATGGGGGTACTCATGCAGGCTTGCTCTAGAGCCACTCCGCCTGCATCCATAGACAGAAACAGAGGAGCTTTCCCTGTTTCCCTCCCTGTCCCCCCATCCTAGGATTTGATTGACAGCAGCAGGAGAGAATGGCTCCCACTGCTATCAATCTGCCCTGTGAGGAGGGAAAAAACTGCTAGATCGAGATTGGGCTCAGGTAAGTATAAGGAGGTAGTGAAAGGGGAGAAGAAGCACCTCTAAGTGCAGCAGACCACTTTAATTCAGCATAAAAGTAGGAACACTCACATGTTAGTTGAGTAAAACAGGCAGGTTTGTATAAGGTGTGGTAACACAGTGTGGAACAGCTGTCACAGGTGCCTATGCATCCGTGTCTCGCTGGACAAGCGTGGTAGCAGGAGGGAGACAGATGTGGAGCCAGCTGGCATGCATGTACTCCTCAAGATGGCGGCTGGAACGTACGCTGAAGCGCAATGTCGTTGTGGGTGTGATTATGTCAGTGACCAGAATGCAATGCAACGCGTTTCGGATAATGTGCTGGCCTCTAGTGGCAGAAGTGCACTCCTTTGTCAATCATGCTTAACAAAGGAGCGAGTTTCCACCACTAGAAGCCAGAGCATGCTCCGAAACGCATTGCATTGCATTCTGGTCACTGACAACATCACGCCTAAGCCGACATTGCATTTCAGCATGCGTTCCAGCCGCCATCTTGAGGAGTGCGTGCATACTGGCTGGCTCCACATCTGTCTCCCTCCTGCTACCATGTTTGTCCAGTGAGACACAGACGTATAAGCACCTGTGACAGCCGTTCCACACTGTGTTTCCACACTGTATACAAACATGCCTGTTTTACTCAACTAACATGTGAGTGTTCCTACTTTTATGCTGAATTAAAGTGGTCTGCTGTACTTAGAGGCGCTTCTTCTCTCCTTTCACTACACAGAGTTCTGCTATAGTACTGCATGGAGCTTGCCCTTAGTGCCTTACGGACCCCCCAATCCAAGACACTCAGACTATTACCACTAACTATTGTACTTTTTGGACTTGGTTCCAGTATTTGCATTGATTACCATTTCTTTCTAAGTATACGGAGGGGCTGAGGGAAGGCAGGGATGCTGGACACAGAAGGTTTTTCTACTTTAATGCGGAGAATGCATTGAGGTAAAAAAACAAACAAACATTAGGCTTTAGAACCACTTTAAGCTTTGAAAATAAAAGTTAGACGCTGACTGGTTGCCATGAACAGCTGTTCCAGATTCTGTCTGCGCCAGTCTTAGTAAATTCCTCTCTCTGTAGTTTACTGAGTGAACAAAATACATTGCTTTTCAACTTTACAAAGTTGTTCACAAATATCAAGATTGTCAGAAGAAGGAGAAAGAAGTTTTGTATGATGAGACTTTTTACATGGCAAGCCTGTACTAGACTTCTCACTTCTCATCCACTGGATGTGACTTGCATGTGATTGGATATCACTGGAGGTGATTTTATGGCAGTTACTTACATATCTGTCATGTATAACAAGGCATTAAGTAGAAAGAGTTATTTATACTCTAGTGATTACTACAGGTAAAATTACCATGGGGTTTATCTTTGTCTAATCAGGCAAACTCTGCAACTGAAAAAGTGTTTTAAAAAAGCATTTCCATTTAAAGGAGGTATTTTGTTATCTTGGCCAAATAAGGTTGTAGCTAGTGTACAGTTCTGCATGAGTTTTATTTGAACACGTTGTTAAATTAACAAAACATATTAATTTAAATCGTAAGTGCATGTGAACTTCTTTTATTGGTTTCATTTTGGTTAGATATTTCATTAAAAGTGTTATTATATATTTATTCAATAAGTGCAACAATGTTTGCCAGAAATCCAATGAGATTGTCATTCCCTGTGCACCCTGCCTCTGCTGCGGTGAAATCTCAATCTGTATTATTGGTATTGTCCACTTCATCTCTGTAGACTACAGAATGAAGTGAAGATGAGGAGGGGTGATCTGTAGCCCTAACACACTTCCTGTCCATGGGTGACAATGCTGATTGTACATACATAAAAGACAGTAAAGTATTGTTGTTACCCTAGGACAGGAAGTGTGTCAACATAAAAAAGGAAACAAAAACAGCCATTGCACTTAAGGACCATTAAGCTGCAATATGTTACAACTTTGCTCTTAGATTTAGATACATTTTACCAAATATATGTGTCTCGTTGACCCAAATAAGTGCTCAAAGGTAACACATTTTCTAATTTAGTGAACACAGTAATGTTAAGCTTCGGTTAATTCTTGGCTTTACCTAATTAGAAGTGATCTACAATTAATTTTCCAATTTAGAAATAACAGCATACATTTAAAACATGCTACAAATCCACAAAATTTGACAATTAGATGGATATTGTATATTTATACAGTCTGTGACAGAAGCGGGACCATTACTACATTACCCAGCTATTTGCCAAAACCATTATGATCATTTTTGTCTCTAAAAGATTCTTTGTTTCTTTCATAGTTTCCTAGTCCCACCAGAGTCATGTCCATTTAAACACAGCTTGTTGATGCTTTTGTAATCCCAGAAAAAATCATGGCAATCTTCCACCTTTTCTGAATGGGGTAATTGGGCAGCTAAAGGGGATTTGGTGGGTTTAGCACATTGCGTGTTTGATTGAGCCAACCAATTATACTTCATTCACTATCAAAGTTGCACCTTTTTTTCTTTCCTTAGGGTCATTAAGCTTGTCTAAACTAATTTGTCTCCACAACTGCTGACCCTCATTGCTTCTGACAGCAGCACAAGTATCACACTAAACAGGGCCCTGTCTTACAAGGAAGCAAGTGAGTGATCACAGCCTACAGTGTGTTATGACTGGATGGCATGAAGGAGCACCCTGACCCTGACAGAGGTGGGAACTTTTCCAGAATAACTACTTAGCACACTAATGGCATGAAAGCCCCTGGCTGAGTACAAAAACAATAGAGACAATATAATGAAGTACATAGTCTAAATGGCGAATGAGAGTCTTGTGTGAAAAAGCTGCATTACGTTGCTTATGTGCATGAAGTATAAAATACTAAGCTCTTTTATTCAGGAAGTCTTATTTCCGGATTCTTGATATTGTCATACACTTTACCATTTAAATTGTAACTTTGTAAAGCACTTTGAATGCTAAAAGCTCTGCGTTAGCAATACATACAGACAGGAAAATAGTTATGCTTTCTTTGTGTTATCTATGTGTCAGATATTTAAATAAGGAAAAGTATCTGAGGATATTACATGACATTCACAACCCTAAATTGTAGCAGGATCGCAAGAGAATCAGGCCATTGCTCTAACAGTAGGCTCTGTACATTTGAATTAGCACAGCTGTCATTATACAAACTGTAGAGCTTGTACCGCCATTCAGCATGATAGAAATATATGCCCCACCACTCTACACTCTACTCTACACGTGCATTCCTTTGCATAGGTCAATGCTGTCTGATTTTGACTATCTCTGTAATCTATTTTTAGTGAAATTGCTTCTTACTATGTTTTTATACCTCCTTGTAATGTCCTTTGTGAGCTCCGGAAATTCCACCCCCTTAGTTCCATTTTTTAGGAACAAACAGTTCACATTAGCTGTGGTCATGTGTACTGCTTTATGCACACTACAAATCCCAAAGATTATAGTCCAAAGTCCTTAGTCAATCTCGGGAGCAAGCAGGAGAGGTTGGCAATGTTCCTACATACAGTGGAACCATGGAGAATGAACGTAGCCACCCTCTAACAGGAAGTCACAGCAGCAAAGGAGGATGAGATCAGTAAAAGCTACTTTTTAACCGCTTCCGCACCACCCTATAGGAGAAATACTGCTACAGGGCGGCACAAGTGTGCAAAATCACGTATATATACGTGATTTTGCAGTTACCTACCTGCTCTGCCGTTTGCGACCTCGGCTGTCAATCACAGGGTTCCGCCCCTGATTCCCCACCAGAACCCGGTGATCGCTGAGTATCTCTGATGGGGGGGAGACCTGTGTATAAACAACACAGATCTCTCCCCTGTCAGCTCCTGCACATTGCTTTGTATGGCTCTGCATAGCAGAGCCATACAAAGCAGTGCGCTTACAAGTAAAGAACTCACACAGCACACAATGAAACAGCGCATCACACACAATTAACTCTTTGATCACCCCAGATGTTAACCCCTTCCTGCTCAGTGCCATTAGTACAGTGTCAGTGCTTTTTATTAACACTGATCACTGTATTGGTGTCACTTGGTATGTCAGAATGCCCGCCGCAGTCCCGCAATCCCACTTTAAGTCATTGATCGCCACCATTACTATTAAAAATAAACAAAATTCCAATATATATACCGCCATTTGTAAACACTATAACTTTCACGTAAATCAATTAATTTACACGTATTGGGATTTTGTTTTTAGCAAAGACATGTAGCAGAATACATTTTGGCCTAAATTTATGATGAAATTTGATTTTTTAAATTTTTTTACTGGACATGTTTAATAGCGAAAAGAAAAAAATATTGTATTTTTCTCAAAATTGTCGGGTTTTTTTTGTTTATAGCGCAAAAAATAAAAACGCATAGGTAATCAAATACCGCCAAAAGAAAGCTCTATTTGTGGGAAACAAAGTACATAAATTTAATTTGGGTGCAGCATTGCATGACTACGCAATTGACTGTGAAAGTAACGCAGCCCCGTACCGCAAATGGCCTGGTCAGGAAGGGGGTAAATCCTCTGGAGGGCAAGTGGTTAAGAATACATACTTGAATAGATTGTATTCTTTAGTAAACAAGAGTGAAGTTAGAAGCTGATTGGCTATCATGCACAGCTGCACTGGATTTTGCACTCTCCAGTTTTAGTAAATCAACTACTACATCTTTATATTTATTTAGCTCTGTGTTGATAAATATTTTTAGGAATTGATTATTTATATAGATTAATTGTGAGTACTATTTAAAGAGACAGTGCACTTTATAATGTTTTCTATAATAAAATTGTTTGCCAGGTCTCTAGGCCACTAGTAGCCTCTTAAGTAACAACAGCAGTGTCACTGTACTTTGTAGCTAATAGCCAAAGAAGTGAGCTAAAAAAGAAAAAGCAAGCTAGGAGTAATTGTGGGCTGTGCTCTCTCATTCTCCATATGCCACATGGATGTGCTCAGAACCCAGTTGCCCTGAGAAGGATGGGAAGTCAGTGTCCCCGCAGCACTTTAGAATGGTAAGTGAAGGCGGAGGGTGGACTGGTCAGACTGAGCTCCAGTTATTCTCACTGTTATTTTCACCATTATGGTCACTTTTGTAATTCTTATTGTCAATGCTATTGTAACTGCTGCGTATCCTCACAACTGACCTGCATATTGTCACAATTTTCTGTTTGCTGCCCACTTATTGTCACAATTGCCTGTTTGTTGTTCACACATCGTCAGGATTGCCCACTTGTTGCCCCTTTTCTAACAATTGCTCAACTGTATTCAAAGTATTGTCAGGAATTGTCAGCTTTTAAGCCTCTGTATTACATACTCAGCACTGTTTTTTACAAAACCATATTACTATATTGTAATCCTCTACATGACTGTCACTATCTAACCACATGCGGGTAGGCCATGTGAGCAGCTCGTGTGCGCCCCTACCCGGAAATGCAAAATCACATATATATACCTGATTTTGCGCACCTGTGCTGCCCTGTAGCAGTATTTCTGCTATAGGGCGGACAGGAAGCAGTTAAATGGATGAGTGGGGCAATACCTCTGTTTTTCCTTAACTTTTTTTTTAGAATAGCACCTTTAGCGATAGATACATACAGTATATTAACAGGTGAAGTGAAAACACATACAATGTATTTTTTTTACTGATGTGTTTTATGATATCATAATGGTCCATAAATGAAACAAAGCTGAAAACCTTTCAGAAAAACACTTGGCTGCATACAGTATGGAAATGTTTAACTAAATACAGTGTAAAGCTACATAAACTTTTTTATGGTTGTACATGTACAGTATTTACTGTGCATTGCACAGTATATTCACAAAATATTTAAACAAATACATTACTTATTACACATAAAATAACATTTGATGGGATGTGAAGAGTCTGAAATAGGCTTTTGCTGGACTTTTCTGTAACAAATGTAAAATCAGGTCACCTAGAAAGTAGGTTAGTCACACACTAAGGTCACTCAAACTTCCAAAAAAGGCTAATCAAAAGAACCTAAAGTGCTTTTATGTACACCATTTCCACTCAAGAAAGAAGGGCTACTAAACAGCTGGCATGGCTCCCAAGAAAGACTTGAGAATAGTGTGGATCTGAATTAAAAAAATTTTCACTAATTATATGCGTAAAATTGTATTATGAAGGATGTGAAAGCACTGAAAACTGTGAACCCAAATAAATTAAATACATCCTGAAGCATATTCAACCCATTACAATGCCTTGTATTTTGTGCATTACAAGATACAGTCAAATATTAACATATGCACATAATAGTATTTCAATAAATGCAAAATAAGCAATATTAAAAAAATATAAAGGGTGATCAGGTCTGCATTTAACATAATGCACAGGTGCTCAGATGCCTAGGACACTGGGATTGCAGGGATGGAGCAGTGTGCCTAAAGTGAATGTTAGGACAAAAAAAAGACCTTGAAAATACAGCTAAATACTCACTGATCTGCCAGGAAAGCACTCAGCTCCTAAGTCCTGTTGTGGGCTGCCAACACAAAGCATTTTAGCAGACTAGTGTTGTCAGCCCTGCCAAGTTTTCTCTTGCCAAACTACACAGACCCACCTATTCTGCCATCCCCACATAGTAAAGGCCAGTCATTCTGTAGTCCTAAGGTAAGGATTGGGAGGGCTAATTACTCTTCCTGAGATAACTCAGGAAGTAAGCAGTAGACACAAGACAGCTCTAAATGTTTCTGTAGTAAATGTGACAAACCAAAAGGGAGCTAATAAGAGAGTTCATTGCTAAGGTTTATATACACTTCCAAAGTTTACAAATCATTATAAATTTTCATCCCTATCATCACCTTCTATCCAACTTTGGACATCTGTGACTAAATGTGGTTTAAAAGGCTGAAGGGTTTTTACCTTCATGCATTCTATGCATGAAGGTAAAAAAACCTTCAGTGTGCAACTCCCCCCACAGCCCTCATTAATACTTATCTAAGCTTGATCTTGATACAACAATGTGCAAGAGAGCAAAGGCTCTCCCGATTCTCTCTCTTCTCATTGGCTGAGAAACAGCAGTGAGAGCCATTGGTGAAGAGGGAGAGGAGAGTGGTCCCATAGACACACATAAGTGGCTCAAGGTCAAATAAGCATGAGTGCGCCCAAAGCAAGCAGCTTGCTCTGGGGACATTCGGCAAGGGACAGGGGCCAAAAGCACCAGCGGGGGACCCAAGAAGAGGAGGATTGGGGCTGATCTGTGCAACACCATTTCACAGAGCAGGTAAGCATGATCTGTTTATTATTTTAAAGAAAAATAAATGAGCCTTTATAACCACTTTAAGAGAAGCCAGGAGGCTCTTTATCATTCTCAATTTTCAAAGTTTCAGTCCCTCCAGTTAAAAAGTAAAATAATCTAAAATAATCATGAAACAAGGGGTGAAGCTTGTAAATAATAATTTTACATGTGCCTAAAACAGAATCATGTATTAGCACAGGGCTGGGATGGTTTTAATTATGTTGTAATATTTTTTATAATTTTGCAGAAAAAGAAAAGAAAAAAAAATCAAATCGCAATATACTACTAATAGGATTCCATGCACAATTTTGACAATATACCATAAATATGGTGTGCTATTCAAATAGTATTAATAACCTGTGTAATTTGTATACATCCAACTTTATGACTTACATGAAAAATGTGTGTGTAACAAAAAAAGGATTTTGAAGTGAGAACACAAATAAATAGATATTCTTGAAAAAATAATACACTCCTAAACCAAAGTCCAAATATTGAAGTGCTTGACAGGTGAATAGACTGAAGTGCTATGATAAAAATCAATCCATCAACAAATATGTGAATCAACTGAAGTGCTATGGCAAAAATCAATCCATCAACAAATATGTGAATAACGTGTCCTCCACCACAAACAAATAGCCTTTTACCATATAGGTTGACATCACATGAATAGAAATCAATTTGCGCTTGTATGTTGATATCCCAGCACAGAACATGTTGTAATACATAATGCAGTTTGTAAGACACCAATAGATAATATATCTTGCCAGCAGCTTGAAAAGTCCCTCCAAAGAGAACCAAGGGAGCTGAAATAGTGTTATACTGTAAAAATAATCGCTTTTTAAAAAACAGACATGCACTTACAGAAATATAGAAATCATGAGCATAAAAACAAACAAGCCAAATTCTGGTTCATGGCATCAATTCATGTCACCGGTTAAGACCCTCTTAACATGTTTTGCCATCCAATGAACATCATCAGGGGTGTGGTGCATGGCCGTTAAGCACAATAACAGATATTATATGCTGACTGAGCCGTTCTTTCTGAGCATGTGCTGAGCGGCCGCCCTGGGATAGCTCTGATTAAAATACAGAGAATATCCAGCTAGCACCACAAAAAAGACAAAGGTGAAACAAATTAAAAACCTTATGTGCCATGTTCCTAATGACAGGACACCCACACAAAAAGAAAAAATCTATAAAAAAAGAAATAAAATGATTTATAAAACAATATACAAGTTTGCATGTATGCTCGCTTCCTTGATACACTATATTGCCAAAATCCCTCCAAATCATTAGATTTAGGTGTTCCAATCACCTCCATGGTCACAGGTGTATAAAATCAAGCACCTAGGCATGCAAAATGCTTCTAAAAACATTTGTGAAAGAATGGGTCACTCTCAGGAACTCAGCGAATTCAAGCGTGGTACTGTGATAGGTTGCCATCTGTACAATAAGTCCATCTGTGTAATTTCCTTGGCACTAAATATTCCATGGTCAACAGTTAAGTGGTATTATAACAAAGTGGAAGCAACAGGGAACAACACCAACTCAGCTATGAAGTGGTGGGCCACATAAAATGACAAAGCGGGGTCAGCGCATGCTGAAGCACACAATGCGCAGAAGTCGCCAACTGTCTGCAGTCAATAGCTAAAGACCTCCAAACTTAGTGTGGCCTTCAGATTAGTACAACAATAGTGTGTAGAGAGCTTCATGGAATGGGTTTCCATGGCCGAGCAGCTGCATCCAAGCCTTTCATCACCAAGCGCAATGCAAAGCGTCGGATGCTGTGGTGTAAAGCACGCTGCCACTGGACTCTAAAGCAGTGGAGACGTGTTCTCTGGAGTGATGAATCACGCTTCTCTGTCTGGCAATTTAATGGATGTGTCTGGGTGTACGATTGCCAGGAGAACGGTACTTGCCTTACTGCACTGTGCCAAGTGTAAAGTTTGGTGGAGGGGGGATTATAGTGTGGGGTTGTTTTTCAGGGGTTGGGCTTGGTCGCTTAGTTCCAGTGAAGGGAACTCTGAAGGCATCAGCATAACAAGACATTTTAGACAATTTCAACTTTGTGGGAACAGCTTGGGGATGGCCCCTTCCTGTTCCAAAATTACTGCACACCAGTGCACAAAGCAAGGTCCAAAAAGACATGAATGAGCAAGTTTAGGGGAACTTGACTGGCCTGACCTCAATCCGACAGAACACCTTTGGGATAAATTAAGTCGGAGTCTGCAAGCCAGACCTTCTCGTCTGACTTCAGTGCCTGACCTCACAAATTCGCTTCTGGAAGAATGGTCAAACATTCCCATAGACACGCTCTAAATCTTGTGGACAGCCTTCCCAGAAGAGCTGAAGCTGTTATAGCTGCAAAGGGTGGGCCAACTCAATATTGAACCCTACGGTCTCTGCTCTAGTAATACCCCTTATGTTGTTATTTTCCTTCCAGTGGGGATGGAATTTTTCCATAGCTGTAAGTGTGAGGGAGGATGGATCTCTACCATGACACAAGCTATAATGCTTTCATAGACTATGTCCTGGAAAACTTTTTTTAATATTAGAAATGTGCTCTTGAATTCTTACACACAAGCCTCCTCCCGATATATTGAAGACCGCACAACAAGACAGCATGTATACTAAAAATTTGAAGAACAAGTGATAAAATACCTGGAGGGTCGACCACATTGAGAGAAATATAATCCCTTAAATTTCTCTCCCTTCTGAAAATTACCTGAAGATTGTTAGGTAAAAGCGATACAATTTTGACAATTATGTATCTATAGAAACATTACAATGTAATGTAACACTCCTCACAAATTTGACTCATTTATTGCAAATGACTCATGTGGTTTAGCATAAGGTAATATGAGTTAGAGGTGGATGGCTTTATAGTAAATACTTTGTATAAAATACTAATTTACTGCCACCTTGTTACTATAGTTTTCTCCAGCTATTTAAAGTATACATAGCATTACCTATGAACCTCTTAAATTTACTATAAAAGACAAAAAAGAAATGGGTTTGACGGTAACATTAATTGTAACCAAGGTGGAGGGTTTTTTTTTTCAATCCAGACTTTCTTCCAACGGGTCACTAGAAAAATACGAACTTGAAGAAAAAAGGGGATCAAAAACAGATAAGGGAAAAACAAAAGGAGATAACAAAAAGGAGAACAACGAAGATGGTGGAGATGTAGGCCTAAAGTCTAAAAAAGGATTACATCAAAAACAAACTATTACACTGAGTCAAGATACATTTGTTAAGATAATATCTGACAGAATTGAATACATACTGTATGTGTGATTAACCAGTGACTTGGTGCACAACATGAACCATTCCATAATAGTTTGAAGAGTTTAGGATATCTTGTTCATAAAACTGAAAACTAAAGACAATGCTCTGACATTCAATGCCCATCTACACATACTTTATTGTATGAATAGTGTTTAGTACCTTCATGGACCATAAATCCCACCATTAGAATGGCCGTAAATACTTTGACATTTTAGGGTTTTTTCTGTTATATCATTGTTTTTATATTTATATTTTGTATTTAATTTACATTGAATCACGTGCATGGCCCTGGTATAGTTCATCTTCAGGGAAGCAAAGACAAAGTGCTTTGCTGATAGTCACTGAATTGTCCCATATGGTGTACAGGAGTATCACACAGGGCAGAAAGTTGAGGAGGAAACACAAGGCTTTATCCTGGGAAAAACTGGATCATGTACAGACAGAGTGGCAACTTGAAGACAATGAATCAGCTGGCATAGAGCTGCCAATCAGAATAAGGAACACTGATGAACTAGCAAGATCACCAAGTTTTTATTACCTAATAATGTATTTGTTGGAGGAAACATCAGCATACATAGTAAAAGAAATATTTTTTAAATTTAAGATGAAATTTCAAGTTTAGGGTTTACTGACACTTTAGGGTGTCTGCTGAAAATTGTCACCATGTCCCTGGGATTTACTTGCTGCATACTCCTCCAGATGTCTATATGATTCCTCGAATAAACCTAGACTTAGATATCCCTGAATACCAAAATAAAAAATTAAAGAAAATGAAAGCATATCTTAAGTCCAAATATTTTCTTTTGTTTTATAGTTTTCCAGAATAGGATATGGATATCTGTGTCCTTTTGGGGATTTCTCTTTACTTTCTGTTCTGGAGACACAATGGAAAGCTAAAGATACTTGTCACTGGAACAGATGTTCAACATTTAAAAATTTTCTCTGCTATTCTGGTGTCAACTGTGAAAGTTTGTTTTCTTCTATAACTGTCTTGGAGACAATGGTCACCATGAAAAATAAATGGGTACATTTCCCCAGCAAGGACACTGACAACTTTCAAACCCTAACAGAGTTTACCCCTTCTGTCTATCCAAAACAAACAAAAATAGTTTTTAAGTATGTACTTCATATGATCATCAGCTCCATATCACGGCTATAATGCAATATTTTCCTAATTCACACAAGTGACTTAGAGAAAAAAAATAGTTTAAAGCAGAACTACACTGGACCTGTACACCACAAACTGAGAACGCTGTTTCAATATTTTTAATATTCAAAGCAAACTCATTCATCATGTCTTCATGCTCCATGCATCACTTTAAAAACACCCCCTAACATCTCTGGGCATGGCCATTTTGATTACGGGCAGATGATTCATGCAGCATTTGCTTCCTGGAATCCATCTGCCCTTAGCTCAGGCATGCAGGCAGGAGGGTGTGCTTAGCTGAGAAACCCCCCCCCCCCCCTCTCTGAAGACTCCTGGGATGTTTGACTTCATTTGCCTAGGCTGGAAACCAGGAAGTAACTGAAGAAATGTAAAAAAAAAGTATAAAAGTAAATATTATATACTGTACTGTCCTATCTGTTTACTAATACTAGCAGCATAAGGATTAAAAATAGTCAATGTTGATTGAGAGAGTGAAGTTCCACTTTAATAACATTAGATTTTGCCCCTATTTGTACAGAACGATTGTAAATGCAGTTTCACAGAATTAATACCTTCAATAATTTCTTATAGATACACTCCTAAGTGTCCAGATAAGTATTTATTTTTAACAGTATTATAATTTTTTTTCTCATGGCATGTAAAAAAAAAACATAATGAGGTTAATTTACTAAAACTAGAGAGTGCAAAATCTGTCACTGCTCTATACAGAAACCAATCAGCTTCCAGGGTTTATTACTTAAGCTTAATTGAACAAGCTGATGTTAGAAGCTGATTGGCTACCATGTACATCTGCACCAGATTTCGCACTCTTCCATTTTTGTAAATCAACCCAAATGTGCCTATTTTAATGTTTTCCTTGTAAAATTAAATTTGTTATACATATGAATGTACAGATGTTTCTGGAAGGAGCATAATCTACTTTTTGTAAATTCTGCTGGGCAGTCTCTAGGCTCCAGGCAGGAGTAAAGAGATGTTTATATAGATTCAAGGCAGGAATTGGGCTCAGATGACCTCTTTCAAAGATGGCAGTGCCAAACACCAAGCAGCAAACTCTTGTAAGTGAAGGGTCCCTGTAAAGGGTCACTTTTTATTTTTATTGTATTTATTAAGCATTATGACCTATCTGTGCCCCACTTCACACAAACACCAGATTCACTTCTGCATTCGTTTGGGCTCTGTTTTGCCTGATTTCCAGTCATATTCTCAGGGGGGGTACCATCATAAGAAGCAATGAAAGCCAACGGACCTGCAGCTCTAGTACTTTGTATTGTTGTATTGCAAGCATTATTCAGGGCACAACAAGACAGCATGAAGCAAAGCAGATGCATTACTGTGTGCATTGAGCCATTTTCTCCATTAATGATTCCTACCAATTGCTAATTTCGATTAGCTTTGTGAAATATGCCTTCATTTTGGGTCATTTTTAAGATGTTTCTCTGTTGTAAGATATAGCTGACAGAGGCTTTACAAAACATAGATATTCTTGTATAACAAAGCCTACAGTGTTGTTTACAGAATCTGCTGAACATGATTAAGCAACTGGCTCTATAACATTTCTTTCTTCCAAAAATATTTGAAGCTACTAATACCTGGAATATCTGTCATCATTACCAATACCTCCAGCTTTGTTTTGTTAATAAATAAATCCCACAAAGAATATCGAATTCCTCATTTTCGTAAATGGTACTTCCATCTATATTTTATTAGATATTATCAGTGCACAGGTTTCCCCTGGCCTGGGATTAATCTTAATGCCATCAATGATCACAGTGAGGATTTTTTTTTTCATTCTTCTGTTGTACCTTCTTCTGAATCAGTAATGCAAAGCCATCTGTAGTCAGCTAAATTTCTCATCGATTGGGCTGGTTGATGAGATATACCTTGTTATGAATGCCATACCATCAGAAAGGCTTTATATTTTTATTTTAAAGACTGTATATATTTATATTTTTTATTTAATGGCACAGACAAAGCTTCAGTCTTTTAACAAAATGCCAGACATGATATTGTTATAGTTGAACTCTGCCAGCCGCAGGCTCTTGGTCTCAGCAGGGATTGTGCATCCCCTAAAATTGTTTGACAAAACAAGCAGACCAAATCTCTTTTTCTTTTTAGTTCAACGAGCTTTATTGTTCATTAAGCATGACATATCCCATCAGATTATACTCCTCATCTAGGAGTATTGTCTGAAAGAATATGTTATTGTCAATGAACAATAAAGATAGTTGATTTGAAAAGAAAAAGGGATTATTATCTTTACCTTTGTGAAAAGACAACAAAGGCTGCACAGAGTTTCCAGCATGTTAAGATTATCTTTGTAACTAGGAGGTAATAATATATAATATGCATGTACAGTCATATAAAAAAAAAATCATTTTTTCAATTCAATGTTTAAACAGGCAAACATTTGCTTTTTCAAAAATGTGTTTAACAAAAATATCAAGAGACGCAATAATGTTTTGTGGAAAAGTAAGTACAGCCTTGGCTGGTGTTGCTCTTTTTAGCAAAAATTATGTATTGTAAGTGTTTTCTCCATGCAAAAACTTTCAGTTGCAGGATGTTGTGTGTTTTCTTGAATTAATTCTCTCTTTCAAATGTCCCCACAACATTTTAAAAGGATCCATATCAAACTTTGTCTAGGCCAGTCCATATCCCTCCATTTCTTCTTTTTGAGCTATTTTATTTGTGAATTTTCTAGTGTCTTTCAGATCATTAATGTTTTAAAAGATCCATTTTTTGTTTAACTTCAGCTTTCAGACAGATCGCCTCACAGTCTCATCAAGAACACTTTAACGGATACGTTCACCTTTGGGAACATGTTACATGTTACCTGTTTGTAAGGTGGAACATGTAACATGTTCCCAATGCTGCAGCCATGCTCACTGTCCCCTCCTCCCTCTGACAGATAATACAGGGAGAAGTTTTGAAAACAGAGTGGCCGTTCGGGGCTCCACCCACACAGCTGCAGCATTCATTCCCAGATTTCCATGAATTAATGAACTGCAAGTCCCGACAGCCTTAGCAGCTGTGGGCCTGTAGTTTTCAGTGAACTACCACCGTGCTGTGGAGTGCCGTGGTAGTTAATTGAAGCTTCCTGTCAGAATATCCGCTTGACCGTACATCCCATACCGCAAGCAGGTATTCTGACAGGTCTGCAGAAGACCTGCATGGCATCAGCAATCTACTGATCACTGGTGCAATGCTTTAAGGCTCTTTTGGACAAAATAATAAATGCACATTTTTTTACCTGCAAAAAATGTGCATTTATTATTTTTGTCCAAAAGGTTAACTTATCCTTTAATATGATACAGAATTTGTAGTTAACCTAATGACTGTTACCCATCTAGACCTTAAAGCAGAAAAAGCTACCTTAATCCATAATATTTTCACCACATTGTTTCACAGTTTATATGAGGTTCTTCTGCTGAAATACTGTATTTTGAGCAAAATATTTCTATGGCAGTAAACTCTACCTTTAAGTAATCAATCCTGATCATGCTGTTCCAAAATCCCTGGTCTTTGCCTATAAGTTCAATGGCAAACTGTAGTCTTTTGGACAGCAAATGGTTTTCCTGGCACACTTCTCAAGTAGGATAAGTGGGTGCAATCTCTTTCTGATTGTGGACTGACAGTTTGGTGGGGGATTTACTAAAACTGGTGCACTCAGAATCTGGTGCAGCTGTGCATGGTATCCAATCAGCTTCAAACTTCAGATTGTTCAATTAAGCTTAGGCAATAAAAACTGGAATCTGATTGGTTTCTATGCAGAAATGCAACAGCTTTTGTACTCTCCGGTTTTACTAAATAACCCCCTTCGACTCCAGCTGATGTAAGATCCTACAATTAAATTTTGGGGTTCTTTGGAGACTTTCTTTAGCCTCAGAAGGTCAGCTGTTGGATGTGAATTTGCTGGGTTAAACAGTCCTGAATTAATTAGCAGACATTTGAAACTTAGATCACTAGATTATTTTACTTTCGTTATTATTATTATTATTATTATACATGATTTATATAGCGCCGACAGTTTGCTCAGCACTTTAAAATATAACGGGAGACAATACAGCAACAATACAGTTCAATACAAGAGGGATAGTTATAGTGGAATCATCAACTTAAAGTGGTAATTGTTTTAAATCCATTGCCAAAATCATAGGCATCCACAACCAAGTTTATAAGAGCCTCATTTGGCATGATGAAACAATACACATCCATAGAAATCAGAATACTAAACCCTAGATATCTGGGGTTTAATAATACAGGTTCAACCTGCATACTTCCTAAAGAGGTTCTAATCACTGACCCTAATCTGGAACATCTGGTTCTCATTTTTATGTATTTGAAACAGTGGTAAATACAGGGGTGCACATTACTTTCCCTGTGACAAATCTGCATTTTTGTTAATTTGGATGATCAGAATAATTACATCATTGCAATCTTATGTGTCATTTGTCTATGTATATTACTTTAATCCGATGGAGCTGTTTAAATTAAGATTTAAAGTGGTTGTAAAGGCTGATGGTTTTTACCTTCATGCATTCTAATCATGAAGGTAAAAAATCTTCTGTGTGCAGCATCCCCCCCAGCCCCCTAATACTCACCTAAGCCCTGTCTCGATCAAGCAATGTTCCCTGGAATCTTGGCTATCCCTGGGCTCTCTCTTCTCATTCTCATTGGCTGAGACATTGCTGTCAATCACAGCCAGTGAGCCAATGAGAAGAGAGAGGGGGTGGGGGACGAGACATGGCTCCGTGTGTGAATGGACACACAGAGAAGCGGCTGGGGAGTGCGCATGCTTTAGTGCCCCCATAGCAAGCTGCTTGCTGTGGGGGCACCTGACAGGAAGGAGGAGCCAGGAGCGCCGACAGGGGACCTGAGAAGAGAAGGATCCAGGCTGCTCTGTGCAAAGCCACAGCACACAGCAGGTAAGTATAGGTATGTTTTTTTTTGTTTTTTTTTAAATGTAAGCCTGTAAATCACTTTAATGTTTACTTGTTCAATTATGTGGAAAAAGATAACAGTCTCCATGGATTGCAGATACTTTTTTCATATGATTGTACACTGCTCAAAAAAATTAAAGGAATACTTTGAAAATACATCAGATCTCAATGGGGAAAAATATCATGCTGAATATCTATACTGATATGGACTGGGTAATGTGTTAGGAATGTAATGATGCACCATCGTTTGATGGAAATGAAAATGATAAATTTACAGAGGACTGAATTCAAAGACACCCTGAAAATCAAAGTGAAAAAAATTATGCAGCAGGCTAGTCCATTTAGCGGAAATTTTATTGCAGTAACTCAGAATGGTACTCAGTAGTTTATATGGCCCCCACATGGTTGAATGTATGCCTGACAACTTTGGGGCATGCTCCTAATGAGATGACGGATGGTGTCCTGGGGTATTTCCTCCCAGATCTGGACCAGGGCATCACTGAGCTCCTGGACAGTCTGAGGTGCAACCTGGTGGCATCATATGGACCAAAACATGATATCCCAGAGGTGTTCTATTGGATTTATGTCAAGTGAGCATGGGGGCCATTCAGTGGTATCAATTCCTTCATCCTCCAGGAACTGCCTGCATACTCTCGCCACATGGAGGAACCCAGGACCCACTACACCAGCATAAGGTCTGACAATGGGTCCAGGATTTCATTCCGATACCTAACGGCAGTCAGGGTGCCATTGTCTAGCCTGCAGAGGTCTGTGCGTCCCTCCATGGATATGCCTCCCCAGACCATCACTGACCTACCACCTAAACGGTCATGCTAAACGATGTTACAGGCAGCATAACATTCTTCATGGCTTCTCCAAACCCTTTCACGTCTGTCACATGTGCTCAGGGTGAACCTGCTCTCATCTGTGAAAAGCACAGGGCACCAGTGGTGGACCAGCCAAATCTGGTGTTCAATGGCAAATGCCAATCCAGCTCTATGGTGTCAGGCAGTGAGCACAGGGCCCACTAGAGGACGTCGGGCCCTCAGGCCACCCTCATGAAGTCTGTTTCTGATTGTTTGGTCAGAGACATTAACACCAGTGACCTGCTGGAGATCATTTTGTAGGGCTCTGGCAGTGCTCATCCTGGAGCAGATACCGGTCCTGCTGATGGGTTAAGGACCTTCTACGGTCCTGTCCAGCTTTCCTAGAGTAACTGCCTGTCTCCTCCATGCTCTTGAGACTGTGCTGGGAGACACAGCAAACCTTCTGGCAATGGCACGTATTGATGTGCCATCCTGGAGGAGTTAGACTGCCTGTGCAACCTCTGTAGGGTCTAGGTATCGCCTCATGCTACCAGTAGTGACACTGACCCTAGCTAAATGCAAAACTAGTGAAAAACAGTCAGAAAAGATGAGTAGGGAAATCCACCTGTAAAACCATTCCTGTTTTGGGAGTCATCTCATTGTTGCCCATCTAGTGCACCTGTTGTTAATTTATTTAACACCAAAGCAGCTGAAACTGATTAACAACCCCTCTGCTATTTAACAGACCAGATCAATATCCCAGGAGTTTAATTGACTTGATGCTATACTCTGATTAAAAAGCATTTAATTGTATTTATCTTATTCGATAATATAGTATCTGCAAATTCCACATGGATTTTTTAAGATAAACACAGATTAGTAATCTTGCTCCAATAAAATCGGTTTAGCTAAATGGATATTCACCATCTGGAACCTTTACCAGTTAACTTTCAATTTGTAGAGTGAGCAGGAAATGCATTGTGTATTGTATGCAGTGGGGAAACATCCAGTAAGGAAGTATAACACTTCATTATAAGGGGCAATGACATCAGAGAGGTCTGTAATTAACCTATAATTCCCTGAGGCTACTGCAAGAAATAAACATTTTTATCTCAGTTAGCAAGAGATTGTGGAGTGGAGCACAGGTTTCCTAAACAGGGGGGCTCACTGCACACCATACCTCCCAACTTATGAACTTGAAAAAGAGGGACACCTTGAGATGACAAAGACATGCCATGCATGCCAAAATAGGTGTGGCGAAATAGCATTGATTAGTGGGCATTGCCTAAAGTAGCATAGCTAAATAGAGTGTCCCTACCAACGCAATCTACTATCCTTGTAACCAAAATCTTCATAATTACTGTACTGATGACAGTGTACTCAAAAAACTCCATAATTACTAACAATGACAGTCTCATGTATATAAACCTAGGGGATCAATAAAAAAATAAAACCGAATATACATCGAAAGTTACCACATTGTCTTAGCCTACCTTAAAAAAAAATCATTAAAAAAAGTTGCAAACTACACTGCAACAATCAATTGTTGACACCATAAACATATTGGTCTGCACTATTACATACACAGCATAGTGTATAGAGTGCAAGTGTGATGCCTATGTAACATACTACATAGCATATAAAGTACAGAAGTCAGGAAAATAAAACATAGTGTGCAGTGTGCAGCAGTAAGGATTATGTATCATAGTGTTACAGTACTGTTCTGTGGGAGGAAAGAAATGCCCAAGTGTCAGTTGCTGGGGAAAAAAGGCCCATGGTGAGGGGCAGTCCCCTGGGAGGTGGGGTGCACTGGATTCAGTGGTCCCTGGGAAGATAAAAATGCCCTGGGATTAGTAGAAGGAAAAAAATGCTCATGGCTGATGGTCAGGAGAAGAATAAATGATTGGTGCAGTGGGCAAAAAAAATACCCATTGTTGGTTGTCAGTTGGAGGAAAAAAATGTCCTGTGTCAGTGACCATTAATGCTTAGTGTCTGTAGTCAGTGGGAAGAAAAAAATGCCTGGTGTTAGTGTGCATGGGAGGGTGAATGCCCTGATATTAGTGGTCACCGTGGAAAAAAAAATATGCATTTGTGTCTGTGGGGTGTGGTGAGACACATTGGTGCTCACTGAGGGATGAAACACTGATGCTCAAGGCGGGTGGGAGGAACAATAGTGCCCAGTGGAGGGGGTGATGACCAATAGGGCTTAGTAAGGGGAACAATAGTGCTCAGTGATAGATGGGGGGAACAATGGTAGGGTGAAACAATACTGCCCAATAGGAAGTGGGGGTAAACCTTGGTCTCAGTGGACAATACATGGCAATGAAGTCTGTGTCCCGCACTGCTGCTCTCCTCTCTCTCCTGCTGCTGGGACTATGCAGACTGTCTGGGACAGATGCTCACTCTACCACACAGTCTGCATAGAACTGAAGCCAGGTGCTGTAACAAGCACTCCAGCATTTGGCGTCAAGACACAGCCCAGATCTGTGGAAAACAGAAATTGTGTTGAAATCCTGAGACTGTCCCAGGGAAGAACCCAGGTATTCTGCACATTCTTCAGTAAAGAAAAGAATTGGTAACAGGTACTATGAGCATTGCTATCAGTTTGGTTTTTGAATTGGTACATCTATCTGATTGAGGGGGTGATGTGAAGTCAACATATAATCACAACAGCATGATCCATATTGCAAATATAAATTCTCCATATCTCTAATCTGTCCATTTCAAGGGACTGTCCATTTTTTTGGAAACAAATTCCTCTGTTCCTCTCTTCTCTTTTTGATCTGTAGTACAGACCTCTATAAAAAGTACTATTCAACTACCAAAAGTGGTATACTACAAAAAGAAAGAATAAAGGAAAAGTAATGGTAATTAAATACCATATAAACATTCTTTGCATATTACTACTATTAGTAGCAGGGGGGGGTGTTTTATTTACATACTTCGCAGTGAAAGGTGTCCCTCTTTCTCACCTCAATAAGTTGTAAGGTATGGATCATATTTGCTAATTTGCTTAACCCTAGTCTTGAGTAAATAAGTTCCAAAGCATGTAAAAAGGCAAAACCTTTCCAATTAAAGCCGAGTTCCACCCAAAAGTTCAAGCTCTACTTATCTGCCTCCTTCCCCCCTTTGCTGCCACATTTGGCACCTTTTTGGGGGGGAGTGGGTACCTGAAGACTGCTTCCTCCAGGTCCCACAAGACTGCTGCCCATTCACAAAGCGCATTGAGGTTTGTGCATGCACAGTAAAGGTTTCCCTTTGTCAAGATAGCGGCACCAGAACCTGATAGCCAATTGATGAATCGGCTCAGATGAGGACACCGCTGGATCCCTGAACAGGTAAGTGCCCAAATACTAAAAGTTTGCAGCTACAGTATTTGTAGCTACTGACTTTTAAATCTTGGGGGACGGAACTCCGCTTTAACATCATTGCAGTAAAATAATGATACTGTGTTTAGAATATAAAAGAGGAACCTTTCCATTCAGTATGACTCTTTAAAAATACAAATGCAAAAGCAAGACTGATGTCTAAAATGCAATCCCACTAGGGAGAATACCTTTTGCTAAACGTTTAACAACTTTACTGAATCTGAGAGTGGAAGCTAAACCAAAACGTCTTTTAAGAGAAATATTAAGAGGAACATTTTCCACTAGAATGTGACAACATAATTGAAGTAATCTTCAATGTGATATCTGAAGCTAAATCCTCCACATCAGGATACATGAGAAAATAGCTGTACCATACCCCACTACTGTACACTGAAATGCTTCTATTGAGTAGGCCTCACTAAGCCAATTCCAATGCCAAATGGAAGTCCTGATGTCATGTCTATGAAGGAACAATTACAAAAACAGTTTTTATAATAATAAAATAGGAATATGAGCTAACAAATGCACCAATTTATTTTTCTTATTTTTGTGTGTATTCCAGGAAAGAAATAAGTATAATTACATATATTAGTCAGGGATTATTTTGGTTCTTAGTTTTACTAACTCTAAAATATACTGCAATACTCACATATAAAACAGTGCAGTGCTCCCCCTTAATCTATCCTGAACATGGCAATACAAAAACTAAACTAAAATGAATATATTTCTAAGCATATAAAATCATATAAATGAATGCATCAGAATTCATAGTGTATACAAATATCAACACACATGTATATAGACACACATACTATGCAATAAACAATCTAACAGTTTTCAAAGTCAAGCTTCTGTCTCTCAATATAGATTCTTTTTGCAAAAATGCAAACGAAAAACTTTACTCTTCCAGAAGTGACAGGACATAAATCTGTCACCTTATGCTCGTTAGGTGTATTCTTTCCTATTTAGATGGAACTCAATGATGATAAAATATCACATACATCATATATATAACCCCTGGGTAAAATGGCACTTCTCTGCTCAGCCTTCCAATTACTCATTTCTACAGATTTTCACCAGTTATAGTATTGCTGACAGAAAAATCCAAAAAGATTTCATAGTGCTCACTGTGTACGTTTATTAAATAAAAGACAGATAAAACCACTGACATGATTGAAAACATCAGCAGGCATTCATACAATTCAAGTGCCAGTAGGGAGAGGCAGTCATAGCAGATAAATAAAAAGTGCTTATCTATACACAAATTTCTGGTCACAGCCACTAAATGGGAATGTACATGATAATGACAGCATGTCTGGCTCTGCTGTACATGTTTCACTTAGAAGCCTCTGAGGATGTCTTCATTTGAAGAAACATGTATGACAGGACCAGACATACTGACATCATCATGCATGTTCACATTGTATGACAAGAACTAGAACTTTGTGTTTAGATAAGCATTTTTTATTTCTCTGCTATGCCAACCTCTCCCTACTGAAGTCATCACGCTGATCAGAGAAATTGGGAGCCGCTGGTAAAACAGAGATAGGTGGTTGTGACAAGCGAAGAATATTTGAATAGTATGAATGCCTGCTGATGTTTTCAATCATGTGAGTACTTTTTTTGCCTTTTATTTATTAAACATACATAGTGAACACCATGGAGTCTTTTTATATGGTTTTATAAGAAATACGATAACCAGCGAAAACCCATCAAAATGAGTAATAAGGAGCCTGAGTGTAGAAGTGTTGTTGGTAAAGTATATACTTTATTTGACCTTTTATCATATTGAGGTCCATCTGAAGAAGTGAGAGTACACCTGGGGAACACAGGGTGATAGAGGGTTGTGCACAGAAGATTTCGGTCCTGGCACTTGTGGAAGAGCGAAGTTTTTTGTTTGCACATCTGCAAAAAGAGTCTATATTGAGAGAATGACATTTGACTGTGAAGACTGTGGGGTTGTTTATTGCATAGTGTTTGTGTCTATATACACATGTACTGATATATGTATACAGTTACTGTATATGAGTTCTAATTAATTCATTTATATGGTTTTATATGCTTAGAAATGTTTTCATTGTAGTATAGTTAATTTATTGTCACATTTATGATAGATTAAGGGGAAGGAATGCATAGTTTTATATGTGGATTAGTATTCTTGTGTGAATCACAAGTGGTGTTGGCAGCTCCGGTTGTATATTTTGAGACACAGGGGGGATATATTTTTTCACAGCAGCACAGGGACACCTAATTTTTATTTGCTGCAATATTGTATATACAAAATAACATGATTGCTATACATGCTGTAATTATTTCCACAACTTGAAGTACATGTTAATTTATGTACTGTAAAAAGAAAAGATGCAAAAATCTACACAGAACATATTCTTTTAATTATCACCAATGTACAACTAAGATACTTTGTAGATTGTGATACTGTAAAGGGACTAATATATCACGTTTATTGGATTTGCTAGCGGAAGCTACAGAAGACATTGCATACAGTAAGAGATCATATACAGTATGTTACTTTGCTTTCTCAGCGTAAACCAGACACTTAAAGAGAAAATTATTTAACATGCAGTAGTTAGCTCATTATTCAGAGTAACATATTTCTGTACAGTCTCTTGTTCTCCAGACTAATAATAAACAGCACTTGGGGTACAACCCAACTGAAAGATTCAGAGCAGCTTTCAGGCACAAAATAAAGTCTAGGTGAAGTCTGGTGGGGTTTTCTGGCATTGCTGATGCACTGGCCAGGCAAAAGAACCATTGCCCCCAAACAGAGCCATATCCCTATTTGCCTGGACCACTGCAGAATTTTAATCTCTAGTGAGGTGGAGACATCTCTCTAGCTTCCCTAAAAGGGAGCTACATTTAAAAGGTGAATTGTCTGTTAGCAATCATGTTGCAAGTTGTTGTAAGCAACTGAATCCATCATCTGACATGTTCCTAAGAGTCCATGTAACTTTTACACAGCTGCTTTATGGAAAATTGTTTAATGGGTTAGTTCACTTTTACAGAAAAAATGTAACAATGAATAAACACCAGACACCCCCCACCCAGTCCACACTGTATTTGACTCCAGTTGCAGAGCTGTCAGCAACCCCGCAGCCAGTCCAGTGGTCCAGGGATTAGAAATCCCTGCTCCTCCCCCTCTTCTCTGTGCAAGTGTTTCTGGGATGAACCAGTTGGATTCTAGCCAGTGCTGGCACAGTGAGTTGATCTAGTCTTTTCCAGAAGCTCTGCATAGAGAAGAGCGGGGATTTCAAATTTTCAGACCATTGGACTAGCTGACCACTCAGTGACCACAGAGGAATGTACGGTAAAAATAAAAATTTGCAGCTTTTTAGTCTACCCGCCAACAATATGATCTCAAATCTGACAAATTTGTTTTAATACAGATCTTTATCATACAGTATATCTCATACTGTTGTGATACTATTCTGAAATATATTTTCCCATCACTCCAATAAAATAATCAACACTTCAGGATTGAATACAATGGCCAATCAGTAAGCAAACATTATATATCCACACTCCCACCTTGACTAGGACCTTTGGATCTTTGACAAGTGGAAGGGTGACATCCCTGACCTTTCTGAAGAGGACTGGGAAGAGCTATGAAACTAATATGATTTCTGATAAGAATAGATTCATATAACTTAGATTCCTGCATAGGGCCTACTATACTCTGCAGATACTGACTGCTATATACCCTACCTCCAGCCCTCTTTGTACACAGTGTAATATCGCACCTAGTGCATTTTTCCATATAACATGGTTGTGCCCCCATAGTCACTCCTTTTGGGAGTCAGTGGTTGATACTCTGAATAATGTTGATGACTTTTCCCTTGGCCAGGTCCCAGCGTTATTATTGTTATGAGTCATGGAGGAAATAGTAGCTACTAGACACCTGAAGTTATTTCTGTTCTACATACTTTATTACGCCAGAAGAGAAATTCTCATTAGGTGAAAAAAGCTTGCAAGTTGGATAGATGCATTTGGCTCAGGTGCCAATGGTGATCTATGAATTGTCTCCTTGTGTGGCTTGCTGCTTGCTGACCTCCCCCCCATTGGTTTTCCTCCCTCTTCCCCCTTTTCTCACTCCTTTCTCCACCTCCTTTTCTCTTTTTGGGCTTGCTGGTACCCAAGCTCTTCAACACCTTTTCTTTCTTTATTCTTATTTGCCCCCCCCCCTTCCTTTTGCTTATTATGCCTTCAGAGTGGACTAGGAGTTGTGTCTGACTCTCTGGTTACTCATGTTAATAAGAGTGATAATACATCCCTGTGTGCAACATTGCTAGCTCTTTTACACTGTGCTGCTTTTCTTCTGTAATTTTATTTGGCTGTTCGTGCAAATTTATTGTATGGGTTATGATTGTATGCTGAGCCTATGACTAACTACAATATTCATGATGGTCCTGATTTATATGTTTGAAGTGCCTCTGTGCCTGTATTCATGTTGTCAGCCTCTTACATGTGAGTTGTACTGTACAGACTGTGATTTGTATTGTTATTCTGTGTATTTTTTATTAAACTTTTTTACATGTTAAAACAAAATAGGTGCTACTATAAAAATACAGTATCTTAGCTAGTGGCTCCTCCAAGGCAGCCACTGAAGAATGCAACAGAGGTGCTTCTCTTATATAAAGAAAAGAGTTTTAAAAAGAACCAGTCATCACTGGTATTATCCAAGAACATGAATCTGAATATAACAGAAGTACCATGCGATCCAGTTGTGATGCATTTCCAAAAGTAGTGCATACACTACGTTTGGTGCAGTGCAGTGTGAATTGGGTCCATTAAAAATAAATGGGTTTAAATTGCACCGCACTGAACTACATGTGCTTTCCTGTACAATTCCTAGTGTGAACTAGCCTGCACAGTTATAATAACCTGAGTACTGCATAGGCTTGATTGCAACTGTTTTTTTAGGTGCACAGATGTTAGAGGAAAGCTCTCTTAGTAAAAATGTTTCCATTTTTATTTTCTTGTTTTATAAACACTGCATATGCCTATATTAATTTGCATTTACTTTAGATTTTTATTAGAGCACATAAATCAGAAACTAAATCACGGTTAAGACATTTTTGCAAATACTTTTTTTGTAAGGGGAATATAGATGATTTTTCAAAAACTTGTTAACTTTATTATTATGTGTTAAAACAAACATGTCACTGTCTGTATGGCCACTTTAAATATGATTTATTTTGAATATGCAGATACAGTATATATAGTGGTATATCCATAAAACTGTGGCTGCAGTCCTAAACTAACAGGAAAAGGCTGGTTGATAAACTATTTGCTAGATTAAAAAGAAAAAACACAAAAACTTCAGCAAATGAAATGACTGCCAAGAACATCAGCCAAAGTCTGCATATGAAAGCCTCTAATCTGAGGTACACACAGTAGCATGATAGGCATATGCTTATCTGATTGGCTTTATGCAAGCACTTTATTTGTCATATTTACTTTGAGTCTTTTTAGCAGAAGCACTTTGAAACAGCTTCTCTTATGTGTTTTGTAGATTATTGTGCTCTAGTACATAAACTTACTACATTGTATATCACTCATTTCACGGATTTCAAAGAATTCAGCTCTATACCATATCTGTGTAAGGTAAAGGTCTTACCTTTTGCTGTGGAAAGGGGCATGGAAAGGCATGAAAGACGGCGCAGCGCACCTAGTGTACTAAACCTCCATGACATTTTATTAAAAAAAACTACTCACAAGGGTGGACAGTAAAGCACATGGAATCAGAAGGAGAGATCCAGTGCTATGCCCTTCTGAAGCAGTGCTTGTCTTTGTTCCTCTTCTCATGGGACAAAGAGGCAGCAGTGAGAGCTATTGGCTCCTGCTGCTGTCAATCAAACCCTGTGAGGAGGGATCAGGAGGTGAGGCCGACCTGTGCTGCGTGTGTCTATGGACGTACACAGACTGGTTGAGGAGCAACCCCACAGTTGTGCCACTAGAGCAAGCAGCTTGCTATGGGAGCACACACAGAAGAGGAGGAGCTGAGCACACTGGCAGGGGACCCCAGAAGAGGGGGTTAGGTGCCACTGTGTGCAATACCATTGCACAGAGAAGATGAGTATAATATGTTTATTATTTAAAAAAAAATTACCTGGACAACTGCTTTTAAAGTTTTCTGAAAAACAATATCCTAGAAGGTTATCTCAGATCCTTACAAAGTTATGCTAGTTCACAACAATCAGAGGCAAATTTCTACCAATATGGGCTGTAGTATAAGCCATAATGACTGCCAGGGACACTACACAGCTGCTGGCTATCAGTAATACATTCCCATATATAATGCACAGTACCAGACTGCTGCTCTGCCTGCCAGTTCACGCTGGGTACACAATGTTGATGTTTCTGCACACTTTGTGGATTTGTGTTTGTGGCAAAGTGTGTTGTGTACTTACAGTTCACCTATTCCTGGTGTATAAAGTTAGATCCAAATTGCTTGCACAGTTTAAGATTTGAAAAGCATCTATAAACCATTACAGGAGCAATGCACTTTAAAATACTGAAAAGGAAAGGGGGACATTGCAGGTCTTATAAGCTTTGAATACTTTAACACGTGGCTCAAAATAAAGTAATTGAGACCCCATAAACAGTAGTTGGTTTCCCAGTTTTCAATGATGTTTTCTGAAAATTACACTAGTGCTATATTATGAGGTTAAAAGAGATGCCAATGCATGGAGCACTGTATGGAATCCTACAGTAGAAAACTGTTTTGTTGCTGTTGTATAATTTGCCCCAACATAACAGGCGCAAACAGTAACAACTAGTACTTTTGGTGCAACAGCTTGTTTTTTTCTGAGTTTTTTTGCACAAACTACAGTACATCAGGGGTATGTGGCTAGTTTAGACATAAGTAATGCTTAGTAGAATTCTCCTTTAACTAGAAAGGGATTGTTTTCTTTCACTTGTATTGCATATAACAACTAAGCCTATTGTATGGATTGTTATAATAAATATGTAATTTATTGGCCATTTATGATAATCAAGAATGTTTAAGTCACTGCCATTCCCCCAGAAAATACGCAAGTAAGCCCAAAAGCCAGCAGATTTTTGGGATTATATTATATATATAAACAATTTGTGTCATAGACTTATTGTTCCTTTGATCGTAAAAGCAACATATTTATTTAACTTGCTCAAATAAATTATATTGTGAACCATTTAACACCAGAAAATACACCTGAAAGGTGGTGGGGTTACACTGTAAAGCATAGAAGTTACCAAAGATACCTCCTAAAAAACTTGGTTATAATTAGTCAATCAAGTGCTTATGTTTACATACATCAGCATTAAAGGATAAGTTCACCTTTCTGGAAAAAATAATAAATGCACATTTTTTTGCAGGTAAAAAAAATGTGCATTTATTACTTTTGTGTTAGGAGCCTGAAAAGCATTGCACCAGTGATTAGCAGATCGCTGATGCCATGCAAGTCTCCTGCATATTGTCAGTGTATCTGCTTGCTCGTACATCCCATACGGGCAAGCTGATATTTGCTGACAGAAAGATTCAATGAACTTCCACAGCACAGTGGTAGTTCATTGAAGACTACAAGAAAACAGACGCTAAGGCTCTCGGGACATGTAGTCCATTCATTCACAGAACCCTGTGAACGAATGACGCGGGCGTGTGGGTGGAGCCCCACACAGCCGTGCTGTTTTTGAAACTGACAGCTAGTACAAGAAACTTCTCCCTGTACTTCTGGCAAACTGGGGGCGGTTTGGGCAGTGGCTGCAGGATCGGGAACATGTTGCATGTTCCACCCTAAAAATGGGTGGAACATGAAACATGTTCCCAAAGGTGAACTTATCCTTTAAGGATGAGGTTCAATTCACCACAACTATGGATTCATGTCAAATATTGTGGGTTTGAAATATATACCGTAGTCTTGGCAAATTGTGTGCAAATTCAACTGGATGAATTTTTAATTATAATGCAGTGCATGGCCTTTTAACTATGACCAGCAGGCTTAGAAGGGCCAATATGGGGCTTTTGGATCAACCAGTCCCTTTACTATAAAAGGGGTTGTTCTGTACCCATAGTGTCAGGTTGTAGGGAGAGGATATGGAGAGGTGACAATCTGCAAAATGCTTTACTTTTCCAAATTGCAGTGGTGAGGTTTTCCTCAAACATCTGCCCTCTACCCCAGGGTTCACAGTGCCTTATTTAACCCAAAAGACCTTAATAGAACTATTTCTGTCAGCAACAAGTATGTTATGCCCTAGGCTTGCTCATTGAAAAGTGCCCTGCTGCTGGCCAAATTTTACACAACGTCGTTTTTGTTTGATGCTTTCAGTTTTAAAGGTAAGCACCTGCCTATACCTTGTGTTCTTACATTTCAGTTTATTTTCCCTCATCAAAACCTTCTTGCAGGTTGACCATTTTTACAGTGCTGTATAATCTGTATCTCCTAATTTTTAATGAGAAATTGGTCAGCAAGAACAGTGAACCACTGACCAATTTCTATCTGCTGGTCAAAGCAGGTCTATTGCTGCTTGATAAAAAAGCATGTGTCACTGCTGAAACTACCTCATAAAAGGCTGTTTTTTAAACTGAAATGAATCAGAGTAGTGTGCTGTTTCTGTATGTACGCCAAGATAATGGTAAAATAAAAAAAATCTATTCCACAGCATAGTATGCACTGCAAAAGTATGCTGTCACTGAGGCTGTCCATGAAAGTCATACTTTCCTGTAACACCAAATACAGGTTTAAGGCATCTCTGAACCTGCAACTGAAATAATTTGTGCATTTTCCATTTCCTTGAAGCTGCATAAGAAGAACCTTTCCCAAACTATGGAGTTGTTTTTTATTATTAAAAAATTAGGTAACCCCGCATGGCACTGTCCAGCTTTCTATGCGATTTTTTGACAATTGCATATCTGCCCTAGCAATAGCAAGCATTTACTAGCATGATTCCCCCCACCCCCCCATAAACCTCAATGAGATTTGCCACTAAATTCCCAACAGAATTTTCTGAACATTCTGCAAAACAAACCCAGGCCAAATTACTCATCACTAGTCATACACGTAACTATAGCACGTAGCAACAGCTACAAAAACTGTACACCTGGTGGCTCACTCTTTGTGACAAAACTATTTTTTTTCATTACTAATACATTTATGAGTTTGCATCTCAGTATCCTAGAGAGATGTGACTTTGGTGAATGGTGAATTGGAGCACCCTGTCACGATTATGTTATGGAATCCTGGGACCTGTGCATAGGAACGCTACTTAGTTCTGGTACAGATGGTGTAATTACATATTGATTTGAAATTGTATCTGTTTTTTCTTTTCTGTAAAGAAAGCAAATTCACATTTGGCTTTAGGTATGGATTTTCAACTTTTTCAGCATTTGACACTCTGCTAGGAAGGTGTTCATTCTTTTCTCTCTTTGTACACTGGAGACCTGATTTTCTGCCCTTCCTTGGTAAGGCCCACTTTGTGAACTTTGCTGGAAAGATGTCAGCTATTTTTTTTGGTGCATTGGATCCCCAGCTTACTGCCCTCCCTTGGTACCTACGTAGAAAACTCTGCTGTAAAGGTTTCACTACTATTCCTGATATTGGAGTCCTGTCTTGCTGCTCTATCTTGACATGACCCACTTTGTAAACACCGATGTAAGTACAACAATTCTTTTGTTAAGGCACTGAAGTCCTGGCTTGATGCTTACTCCTTGCATCAACCACATTCTGTTCTAAAGTCTCTATTTGCTGGTCTGTCTTGAAATCAACCACTGTTCACATGCACTAGACTCCTAACTTTATGCTCTCTAATTATGACCCACTTTGTGCACACCCATTGTAATGACAATCACATTTTTTGTGCACTGCAAAACAAATTTTGATTGTTGCCTTTTTATAAATCCTGCTTTAAATGTTTTCCCTATGTACCAGTGTAGTGACTTGCTGCTTTGTCTTCGTATAAATAGTTTTGTGTTCTTCTTGTGGGGTAAATTCCCTTTATTTTTGTCCTTACTTAATCTGGGAGTGATATTTGGTATGTCTCACTTCTTGAACATATCTGGCAAAGTGTCAATATTCTACAATAAGTAGGCAGAATGGTCAAAGTTTACCTAAAATGATGGAACCATTGTTTTTTGAGACGGCTGACTAAATCAGTGGCCCAACTTGCCATAGAAGCACCCTCCTGCTTAGAATACATCCCCTAATCTAATATTGGTGATTTGCCAGTTAATGGGGCTATTTGTTATTTTGTTAACTTTTGTACATGTCAAAGCAAATTTTCACTGACTTGCTCATCTCTAGCCAGAAGCAAATCCTGAATTAAGTACCAGTGTACAGTAAAATTGTAGCTCAATTTCTATAAGTTCTACTCTTCTGAACCAGTGTAAACATTTAGGGAAAACACTAATATTTAGCTTTTGTATGCCGCATTCATGTTTTGTGATTTAATACAACAGTTGAAAGGAATGAAAGAACACTAATGCAAATTTCTGTCATCCTTGATAATCATATAAAACAGTGCATAGAAAATTCCATCCAGCAGTGGGCCATAGCCATTACAGTGTATGTTTGATCACACCAGCTGTGAATAGAAATAAATCTTGCCTTGGGAAGTTTTTCAGCAGAATACACGCCTCTGATTCTGTCAACGACACAAGCACCAAGCTTAACAGTGGACACTACAAAACGCTCTAACCCTAATCTCCTAATAAACCGCATACCGATACTGCACCCCACTGAATACTTTTATAAGTATAATCTTATGTTCGCAGGACATAAAAAGGCCGTTCCCCTTGATTCTTTCTACAAAGCCATATAAATAATGTCAAACATATGGTGCAATGCATAATTCAATATCGTGTGGAAAAAAAGTGACTTCAAATGCATGAAATGTCCTCATAGGAAAATATTAATGTCCGTCTCTCTGTTGCAAAGCTTTGGTTAAACTAGGAAATGTCAATGGGAAGTGCCAAATCTTCAGAAAAAAGGTTAACAGTTTCAAATGGATTTTCCTGAAGGTGAAGACATGAGGAAACCTTTTGCAGCAGGAATTGAGAAATATTGGCTTTGATAAGCACTTTGCCACTGTTGTAAACCTGGGACTTCTCAGGCACATCTGCTTCACATTTTCAACTACTTTTACCTGGTTTCAAACAGAGCATTTAGGGGCCCTTTCTAATGCAGCCTACAAATCAAAGCAGTCTAAAGGATCACATCAAATGATTAATGGATTTACGATGGCAAACATGTACTGTAGGGTATTAATCACTATTTATCAGGTATATATTTCCTATGAGAGTTGTATGTGAATTTTCAAAGACATTCTGTTCAAACAAAGGATGTTATCAATACAACCTGTGAAGCACAGAGGGGAATACAATGTATTTCAATGTGTTTTAGCAGTTTTCAACACAATGTGACTTCTTTACAGAATGCATGGTTAAAGTTACCTATTCAAAAACCTGTTTCCTCACAAAATGCAAGGTTAAAAGAATCCACAATTACTTAGACTGCCAAGGCAGGTTAGGTTATTTTAGTTCTACATTAATGTTAATGACCAAGTGTGCATACCACTAATGAGTTTGAATAAAAGATATTCAGATATGGAATGAGTCGCTTATACACCTTTATCAGTGTGTGTTTTAATTCCATTACTTTTACCGTCACCCTTATGGATGCAATATTCAGCTTGGATGCCAATATCCAGATCTTTCAGCTTAGTTTTCATACATGTCTGATATGCTCAGGAATCTAGGCTGAATACATCTCCTAATCCATCCATTCCTGAAAACCGTTCTCTTTAAAGAAGCCTATCCTGCTTCTAACTAGTAAACTGCCTTTTATTTCCTCCATCAGCTCATCCCCCACAGCTATCACCTTTTGTATCACTCAACCCTCTACATTGTAAGCTCTAATGAGCAGGGCCCTCTGTTTCCTCTTGTAACAAATTGTATTGTAACTGTTATGTCTACCTTCATTTTGTAAATCGCTGCACAAATTGTTGGCACTATATAAATCCTGTATAATAATAATAATAATAATAATAATAATACATGGAGTGGAATATGCATGTCCAGCTTTGCAACTGCCTATACCAATCTGCAGAAAATGCTCTCTGCCTGACTGTCATAATGACACACTGACACTGACCGGCAACAAGGGTATATATCAGGAAAGTCAGAGAAAAGACAGAAGTCTTCGTTTGCTAAAAGTAAGCATACCAGCTACAATAAGCAAGAAGCATTTTCAAAGGCAGCCATCAGAAGGGCAGCATCCATGTTTCTCATATGCCAGGTGACCTAAAATGCAGTTTTACAACTACTTCCATGTTTCTAGCTATAACTAGGGATGAGTGAATCTATCAGGGTTTTGTTCATGAACACTTTTCTGTTTCTTGCCTGAAGCTTGAAAACTTTGCAGCGTACCCAAATGAAGTGTATGTGGGGCGATTCTTGTTATTTAACTCAGTACCTCTGCAGAGCTAATAAGCAAGTTATTGTCAAACAAAGGGCATGGGAAGCTGGGAACCATTGTGCAGAACATATATCAATGTCAAAATGAAGAAAAAACAGTATATTTGCCTACACAGAACTGTCAGCTCTCCCTAATAGTTCCAACACACACTGACAATATGGCTGCTGTGAGCCCACCTTTTTATATAAAGAGGGCTGAATTATACCTTCCTTCAAATTTTTAATTTTTACTACTCATCTGACCAAATGCAAAGGCAATGCACTGCATTATATGTGTTCCTTATTTCTGTCAGTGAACCAAAGAAAGTTTCCCAGCCAAAAATTCACAATTTATGAACTTCGTGAATGTTAAGGATTTGCAGGGAACTCATGGTAGCGGTGAACCTGAACCTCTTCCGGAGCGTTCGCCAATAAGTGCGGTAATTCTTCAAGTATGCAGGAATCACACTGTCAATGTTTCTATTTCCTATACACTGTGTGCACAATTATTAGGCAAGTGAGTATTTTGACCAAATCATCATTTTATATTGTCCAGCTCCAGGTTTTATAAACTTGTATTCTCATTGGATTTAAGCATATCAGGTGATGTGTATTTGTGTAATGAGGGAGGATGTGGCCTAAGGGGATCAACACCCTATATCAAGGTGTGCATAATTATTAGGCAGCTTCTTTTCCTCAGGCAATATGGGCCAAAAAAAGAGATTTAACTGACCCTGAAAAGTCAAATATTGTGAAACGTCTTTCAGAGGGATGCAGTACTCGTGAAATTGCTAAGATACTGGGGCGTGATCACTGAACCATCAAATGTTTTGTTGCAAATAGTCAACAGGGTAGCAAGAAACGTGTTGAGAAAAAAAGAAGCAAATTAACTGCCAATGATTTGAGAAGAATCGAACATGAAGATACCAGGAACCCATTATCCACCAGTGCTGTCATATTCCAGAACTGCAACCTAAATGGAGTGCCCAGAAGTATAAGGTGTTCAGTGGTCAGAGATATGGCCAAGGTAAGGGAGGCTGAAACCTGAACACCCCTGAACAAGACACGTAAGTTGAAACATCAAGACTGGGCCAAGAAATATCTGAAGACAGATTTTTCAATGGCTTTATGGACTGATGAGATGAGAGTGACTATTTGGTGGACCAGATGGATGGGTCCGTGGCTGGAACAGTAACGGGCACAGTTCCACTTTGACTCAGATGCCAGCAAGGTGGAGGTGGGGTATTGGTATGGGCTGGTATTATTAACGATGAACTCGTTTTCGGGATGAAGATGGGCTCAAAATCAACTCCCAAAACTACTGCCAGTTTTTAGCAGACACTTTCTTCAAGCAGTGGTACAGAAAAAAGTCTGCATCTTTCAAGAAGACCATGATTTTTATGCAGGACAATGCTCCATCGCATGCATCAAAGTACTCCACTGTGTGGTTAGCCAGTAAAGGCCTTAAAGATGAAAGAATAATGACATGGCCCCCTTCCTCACCTGACCTAAATCCTATTGAGAACTTATGGCCCCTTCTTAAATGGGAGATTTATGAAGGAAGGAAAACAGTACACCTCTCTGAACAGAATCTGGGAGGCTGTGGTTGCTGCTGCACAAAAAGTTAACCGTCAGCAGATCAAGAAACTGACAGACTCCATGAATGGAAGGCTTATGACTGTTATTGAAAAGAAGGGTTGCTATACTGGTCACTGATTTTTTTTTTAATGTCAGTGTTTATTTGTATATTTTGAGTTGTTTGTTTATTATTCTCACTGTAACAGATGAAAATAAACAAGTGAGATGAGAAAATGTTCGTTTTTCATTTAGTTGCATATTAATTCTGCACTCTAATAGTTGCCCAATAATTGTGCAAACATAGATATTCTCCTAAGAAATCCAAAACCTCACTTTTACTTTCTTAAATATTCAGGTTTGAGGTTTATTAACATTTTGGATTGACCCAGAGCACTGAAATTGTTTAATAATGAAATTAATCCTCAAAAATACAACTTGCCTAATAATTGTGTACGTGGTGTATTTATTTATCTAATGATCAAAGGCTTTTTTTTAACAAATAACATATGAGTAGTAGTAGTTTAGCCAGTAGTTTAGCCAGACGCATTCACTCTAGGTGTAGTTACCTGTGTTTTTCCACAAAGAACTGCAATGACACACAAAAAACAAGTTCTGACCAGAACAATGTGTTACACTGCATTCCAGAGCAAAGTGATATTATGCAACATGTTTGCATAATATCACACCACTCTGCTTAGTCCTGCATTTCACCACAAAGAAATGCAGTGCACAGTGCTTCTGTGTAGTGATATGAATGACTTGTCTGTTTGTACACTTCAAATAAAGTTTATTAAAAAAAACAGTGGTGTGATGCGCCCATGAAGCACTGCTCTGCAGCCCAAAATGCTGCAGCGGTTTGGGCTGCAGATCAGTGTGAATGGGCTCTCAGCAAATCAACTTCTAAGTGTCTTTGGGAATACTGGAGCACACAAAGCTGGGGATAAAGAAAAGAAAAATCCCAGGCAGTCCGGAAGAGAGTTGGGCAGGGAGAGTTCAATCTTGAAGTATCCAAGACATATAAAAAGCTGGGGACTATCTCCAACTAAAATGCCACTTTGGGTTTATTGACACTATAAACACAGTCCAGGAATTTATTGTGAATTGTCAGGGAATGCTGATTATGCTCAATGCCTAGTTTTCACAAAATGATTCCATGTTTTCAACTGTATACCTTGGAAAAAAACTGTTTGAAGAATGTTTAAACTCTACCTGTCATATGCCTATTAGAAGCCTGCCTAAAAAATTGTTCAAAATCTAAATGACCCATAATTGCTTGTGTAAATGATCTAATTTGCACTAATGTGTTAAAAGCTTACTGCTTACAGATTACATTGTATTTAGAAGAAGGATAAGCAAGTTATTAGAGGAATTCCAAACTTCCAATTTCAACTAAATTCTCTGCAAATATGAAAACAAAAGGTGTTCTATTCCCTGCACTTTGACCCTACGGATAAAGAATGGCTTGAAGGAACACCAAGTTATTAATAAAAGAATCAAGCAAAGCTGCACAAATAATTTTAGTTAGTCTCACATTGACTGAAGTCAAAACTTCCTTCTTGTACCAATACATTTGTTTTTTTATAAGAATGTATTAGAATTTTCCACTTATTTATTGATATACAGTATTGTTTTGTAGTTTTCAGTCAAGTTCCTAATGTAATATGTAAAATGCTGCCATTATCGTGTGGTTTTAAATCACTGGGCACAGAAAAAATGGGATCAATAATGCTTATGTCCAGTAAATACCAGCATGGCTAGTAAACCTAACTCAACCTACTTTTTAAAGAGACTTAAACTTTTCCACACTGGTAGTGTGATATTTTCTACCACAAAACCAAATCCTCCTGTTTAAACCACTATAATGTTCTTAATATTGTTTGTGTTTTATACACACATACACACACACACACACACACACACACACACACATATATATATACAGTCATGTTCAAAATAATAGCAGTGTGTTGAAAAAAGCGAATAAAGCTCAAAATCCTTCTAATAGCTTTTATTTCCATACACACAAATGCATTGAGAACACTACACATTCTATTCCAAATCAAAACATGAAGAAAAATATATCAAATTTGTGCTGTTCCTCTAAAAAGATTGAAGAAAAGTGAATATTAGACTGTTCAAAAAAATAGCAGTTTTTGTATTCTTCTTTACATACTCAAACATTCACTATATAAACTGAAAAATGTTTGAAGATTTTGCTTTCCTTTGAATCACTTAATTAATATTTAGTTGTATAAGCACTGTTTCTGAGAACTGCTGTACATCTGTGTTGCATGGAGTCACCCAACTTCTGGCCTCTGTGAACAGGTATTCCAGCCCAGGATGATTGGACTACATTCCACAGTTCTTCTCTATTTCTTGGTTTTGCCTCAGAAACTGCATTTTTGATGTCACCCCACAAGTTTTCTATTGGATTAAGATCCGGGGATTGGGCTGGCCACTCCATAATGTCAATCTTGTTGGTCTGGAACCAAGATGTTGCACATTTACTGGTGTGTTTGGGGTTGTTGTCTTGTTGGAACACCCATTTCAAGGGCATTTCCTCTTCAGCATAAGGCAGCATGACCTCTTCAAGTAGTCATGATCCCTGCTATGCGATAAATAGGCCCAACACCTTAGTATGAGAAACATCCCCATATCATGATGCTTGCGCAACCATGCTTCACTGTCTTCACTGGGTACTGTGGCTTGAATTCAGTGTTTGGGGGTCGTCTGACAAACTGTCTCCAGCCACTAGACCCAAAAAGAACAATCTTACTTTCATCAGTCCACAAAATGTTGCGCCATTTCTCTTTAGGCCAGTCAATGTGCTCTTTGGCAAATTGTAACCTCTTCAGCACGTCTTTTTTTCAACAGTGGGACTTTGCGGGGGCTTCTTGCAGATAGCTTGGCTTCACATAGGCGTCTTCTAATTGTAACAGTACTCACAGGTAACTTTAGACCTTCTTTGATCTTCCTGGAGCTGATTGTTGGCTGAGTCCTTGTCATTTATGCTATTCTTCTATCCATTCAAATGGCAGTTTTTCGTTTTCTTCCACGTCTTTCAGGTTTTGGTTGCCATTTTAAAGCATTTGCGTTCATTTTAGCTGAGCAGCCTATCATTTTCTGCATGTCTTTATATGTTTTCCCCTCTCCAATGAACTTTTTAATCAAGGTACGCTGTTCTTCTGAACAATGTCTGGAACGACCCATTTTCCTCAGAATTTCAGAGAGAAATGCACTGTAACCAGCATGTACAACATTTGCTGCCTTCCTTCCTTAAATAAGGGCAATAATTGCCACCTGTTTTTCAAAGAATGAGTGACCTCACTAATAGAACTCCACACTGCTATTATTTTGAACATGCCCCTTTCAATTAGTGATTCAATTACACAGAATCAGCAGCATTCATGTCATGACTGTTGGGTCTGTTGAATTTCTATTACTCTACTACACCTGCTAGTAAATTCACTGCCATGTAGAAATATCACTTCTACCAAAAACAGTGATCAGGTTAGTGATGTCTGACTGCTATTATTGTGAACATAACTGTATATACAGTCATGGCCGAAATTGTTGGCACCCTTGATATTTCTCCAGGAAATCATGTATTTCTCACGAAACGTATTGCATTAACACATGTTTTGCTATACACATGTTTATTCCCTTTGTGTGTATTGGGACAAAACAAAAAAAGGGAGGAAAGAAAGCAAATTCGACATAATGTCACACAAACCTCCAAAAATGGGCTGGACAAAAGTATTGGCACCCTTTCACAACTGCGGATAAATAAGAATGTTACAAGCATGTGATGCTCCTGTAAACTCACCTGGGGCAAGTAACAGGTGTGGGCAATATAGAAATCACACCTGAAAGCAGATAAAAAGGAGAGACGTTCACTTAACCTTTGCATTGTGTGTCTGTCTGTGCCACACTAAGCATGGACAACAGAAAGAGGAGACGAGAACTGTCTGAGGACCTGAGAACCAAAATTGTGGCAAAATATCAACAATCTCAAGGTTACAAGTCCATCTCCAGAGAACTAGATTTGCCTTTGTCCACAGTGCGCAACATTATCAAGAAGTTTGCAACCCATGGCACTGTAGCTAATCTCCCTGGTCGTGGACGGATGAGGAAAATTGATGAAAGATTGCAACGCAGAATAGTCCGGATGGTGGATAAGCAGCCCCAAACATGTTCCAAAGACATTCAAGCTGTCCTGCAGGCTCAGGGAGCATCAGTGTCAGCGCGAACTATCCGTCGACATTTAAATGAAATGAAACGCTATGGCAGGAGACCCAGGAGGACCCCACTGCTGACACAGAGACATAAAAAAGCAAGACTACAGTTTGCCAAAATGTACTTGAGTAAGCCAAAAGCCTTCTGGGAAAACGTCTTGTGGACAGATGAGACCAAGATAGAGCTTTTCGGTAAAGCACATCATTCTACTGTTTACCGAAAACGGAATGAGGCCTACAAAGAACAAAACACAGTACCTACGGTAAAATATGGTGGAGGTTCAATGATGTTTTGGGGTTGTTTTGCTGCCTCTGGCACTGGGTGCCTTGACTGTGTGCAAGGCATCATGAAATCTGAGGATTACCAAAGGATTTTGGGTCGCACTGTAGGGCCCAGTGTCAGAAAGCTGGGTTTGCGTCCAAGATCCTGGGTCTTCCAGCAGGACAATGACCCCAAACATACGTCAAAAAGCACTCAGAAATGGATGGCAAAGAAGCGCTGGAGAGTTCTGAAGTGGCCAGCAATGAGCCCAGATCTAAATCCCATTGAACACCTGTGGAGAGATCTTAAAATTGCTGTTGGGAAAAGGTGTCCTTCCAATAAGAGAGACCTGGAGCTGTTTGCAAAGGAAGAGTGGTCCAAAATTCCGGGTGAGAGGTGTCAGAAGCTTATTGATGGTTATAGGAAGCGACTGATTTCAGTTATGTTTTCCAAAGGGTGTGCAACCAAATATTAAGTTAAGGGTGCCAATACTTTTGTCCAGCCCATTTTTGGGGTTTTGTGTGACATTATGTCATATTTGCTTTTCTGCCTCTGTTTTATATTTGTTCCAATACATACAAAGGGAATAAACATGTGTATAGCAAAACATGTGTTAATGCAATACCTTTTTTGTGTGAAATACTTGATTTTCAGGAAAAATATCAAGGGTGCCAACAATTTCGGCCATGACTGTATATATATATATATATATATATATATATATATATATATACACTATATTGTCAAAAGTATTGGGACACCCCTCCAAATCATTGGATCCAGGTGTTCCAATCACCTCCATAGCCACAGATATATAAAATCAAGTACTTGGGCATGCAGGCTGCTTCTACAAACAATTGTGAAAGAATGGGTCGCTCTCAGGAGCTCAGTGAATTCAAGCATGGTACATGATAGGTTGCCACCTGTGCAATAAGTCCATCCGTGAAACGTCCTGGTTACCAAATATTCCACGGTCAACTGTTAGTGGTATTATAACAAAATGGAAGCAACTGGGAACAACAGCAACTCAGCCACAAAGTGGTAGGCCACATAAAATGACACAGCGGGGTCAGTGCATGCTGAAATGCAGAACTCGCCAACTGTCTGCGGAGTCAATAGCTAAAGACCTCCAAACTTTGTGTGGCTTTCAGATTAGCATAACAACAGTGCGTAGAGAGCTTCATGGAATAGGTTTCCATGGCCGAGCAGCTGCATCCAAGCCTTACATCAACAAGTGCAATGCAAAGAGTCAGATACAGTGGTGTAAAGCACACAGCCACTGGACTCTAGAGCAGTGGAGACATGTTCTCTGGAGCGATGAATGACATTTCTCTGTCTGGCAGTCTGATGGACGTGTCTGAATTTGGCGGTTGCCAGGAGAATGGTATTTGCCTGACTGCATTGTGCCAAGTGTAAGATTTGGTGGGGGGGAATTATGGTGTGGGGTTGCTTTTCAGGGGTTGGGCTTGGCCCCTTAGTTCCAGTGAAGGGAACTCTTAAGGTGTCAGCATACCAAGACATTTTGTACAATTTCATGCTCCCAACTTCGTGGGAACAGTTTGGGGATGGCCCCTTCCTGTTCCAACATAGCTGCGCACCAGTGCACAAAGCAAGGTCCATAAACATGGATGAGCAAGGTTGGGGTGGAGGAACCTGACTGGCCTGCACATAGTCCTGACCTCAACCCAACAGAACACCTTTGGGATGAATTAGAGTGGAGACTGCAAGTCAGGCCTTCTAGTCCAACATCAGTGCCTGACCTCACAAATGCGCTTCTGGAAGAATAGTCAAACATTCCCATAGACACACTCCTAAACCTTGTGGACAGCCTTCCCAGAAGAGTTGAAGCTGTTATAGCTGCAAAGAATGGGCCAACTCAATATTGAACCCTATGGACTAAGACTGGGATGCCATTAAAGTACATGAAAAGGCAAGCGTTCGAATACTTTTGGCAAAATAGTGTATATTTATCAGATAAAATAAGTATTGAACACGTCCCCATTTTTCTACGTAAATATATTTCTAAAGGTGCTATTGACAGCATGAAATCGTCCAATATGTCCTGGTATGATAAGGCCTTAAGAGTTTCCTTCACTGGAACTAAGAGGCCAAGCCCAACCCCTGAAAACAACCCCACACCATAATCCCCCCTCCACAAAACTTTACACTTGGCACACTGTAAGGCAAGTACTGTTCTCCTGGAAACCGCCAAACACAGACGCGTCCATCGGATTGCCAGACAGCGAAGTGTGATTTGTTACTCCAAAGAACACGTCTCCACTGCTCTAGAGTCCAGAGGCGGCGTGCTTTACACCACTGTATCCAACACTTTATATTGCACTTGGTGATGTGAGGCTTGGAAACAGCTTCTCGCCCATGGAAACCTATTCCATGAAGCTCTCTATGCACTGTTGTTGTGCTAATCACGAAGTCAGCTGGCGACTTCTGTGCACTGTGCATTTCAGCATGCACTGACCTCCCTCTGTCATTTCCACTTCCACTTTGTTATATTACCAATAACAGTTGACTGTGGAATATTTAGTAGCAAGGAAACTTCACGGATGGACTTATTTCACAGGTGGCAACCTATCACGGTACGATGCTTAAATTCCCTGAGCTCCTGAGAGCGACCCATTCTTCCACAAATGTTTGTAGAAGCAGTCTGCATGCCTAGGTGATTGGTTTTATTCACCTGTGCCCATGGAGGTGATTGGAACAGCTGAATCCAATGATTTGGAGGGGTGTCCCAATACTTTTGGCAATATAGCGTGTGTGTGTATATATATATATACACACATATACACAGTGATCAGCATAAATGAGTACACCCCAATAGATTTGTCAGAAACAGAATAAACATTATCTATGGGACACTATACTACAAAATACTCCCACAAATGCCATTGATGGCAATCAAAATTTGTTAATTTGCACACACAAAAACTTATTTTTCATAACAAATTCATTCAAGACCATGTTGCAAAAATGAATACACCCCAATGAAAGTCTTAGGAGCAAAGCTAAATTTTAGACAACAAAATCCTAATTAACAAGAATCCAACTACAGGTGAGTCTAATTATTCATTAAACAGGTGTCCAGGAGACAGTTGATTATAAAAGGGCGTTAATTTACGAAGAAACCCACCTCCCATTTCATGCTGTCAGCAATGGCACCACATTGAAGAGAAATGTCACAAGATTTCAGAAAGAAAATAATTTCTTTACACAAGCAAAGTGAAGGCTACAAAATGATCAGTAAAGCTTTACTTATCAATCAGAATTCTGTAGCATAAGTGATACAAACATTTAACAAAGATGGGACTTGCAACCATTTCACAGAGACATCCAGGCCGTCCACGGAAGTTAACACCTCAACAGCAGCATCTTCTGATGACAAGGGTTGAAGAAAATCGCCATGCAAGTTCACCGCAGTTAGGTAAAGAAGCAGAAAGCCAAACTGCGGTGATTGTTTCCCATGACACAATATGGCATATACTGCAGAGAAATGGCATGGATAGGTGTGGTCCATGAAGGAAGCCTCTCCTAAAGCCCATGCACAAAAACGCCCAAGAATTTGTCAGGGCTCATGCTGAAAAAGAAGAAGACTACTGGGACTCTGTACTCTGGAGTGATGAAACCAAGATAAATGTTTTTGGAACCGATGGCTTCAAAACTGTATGGTGTCGCAAAGGTAAGGGGTACAAAGAAAAATGCATGGTGCCTACAGTGAAACATGGTGGTGGCATTGTCCTTCTGTGGGGCTGCATGAGTGCTGCTGGTGTTGGGAAGCTGCATTCCATTGATGGTATCATGAATTCACAGATGTACTGCCCTATATTTAAAGAGAAGTTGCTACCATCACTCCGTGCTCTCGGTTATCATGCACTTTTCCAACATGAGCATTATCTAAAACACACATCTAAGGCTACTGTTGCATTTCTGAAGAAGAACAGGGTGAAAGTGATTCAGTGGCCAAGTATGACTCCTGATCTATACCCACCCTCACTCACATGTTCAATCTCTCCCTCTCTAACAGTGCCTTCCCCACCCCTCTAAAGCATGCACACATCACTTCCATACTTAAAAAGCCCTCCCTGGACCCCACCAACCTGAACAACTTACGACCCATCTCCCTGCTCCTGTTTACCTCTAAACTCTTAGAACGCTTAGTCTACAATCATCTGAGCTCCTACCTCACTGATAATAACCTTCCTGACCCTTTACAGTCTGGCTTTCACTCACTCCACTCCACTGAAACTGCCCTACTAAAACTCACTAATGATTTACTAACTGCTAAAACCAATGGCCACTACTCCATACTCTTACTACTTGACCTCTCTGTGGCTTTTGATACTGTTGACCATCCCCTCCTTCTCAAAAAACTTCACTTTCTTGGCCTCCGCGACTCTACTCTCTCCTGGTTCTCCTCCTACCTATCGCAGCGCTTCTTCAGCGTTACTTATAACTCTGTCTCCTCCACTCCCTCTTTCTGTAGGGGTCCCTCAAGGTTATGTCCTTGGACCCCTTCTCTTCTCCATTTACACCTCTTCCCTTAATAAACTCCCATGGCTTTAAGTACCATTTCTATGCTGATGACACACAAATCTATCTTTCTACTCCTCACCTCACCCCTTCAGTCTCCTCTCGCATTACTAACCTACTCAGTGACATATCGGCATGGGTGTCACTCCACTTCTTCAAACTCAATCTTTACAAAACTGAGCTCATACTATTCCCTCCAGCCCGTGCCCTCTCCCCTAACTTCTCCATCAAGATCAATTTCACAATCATCAGTCCCTCCCCTCATGCCAGGGTTCTAGGTGTAATCCTTGACTCTCATCTGTCCTTTCAGCCCCAAATCCAATCGCTGTCCAAATCTTGTAGACTTCACCTCCGCAACATGTCCAAGATACGCCTGTTCTTAACCTCTGAAACTACTAAGCAACTTATTCACTCCTTTGTTATCTCTCGCCTTGACTATTGTAACTCCCTCCTCACTGGCCTACCTCATCGCAGGCTATCCCCTCTTCAGTCTATCATGAATGCTGCTGCCAGACTCATCCACCTTACTAACCGTTCCATATCTGCCACCACTCTCTGCCAATCCCTTCACTGGCTTCCCATTGCCCAACGGATAAAATTAAAAACATTAACAATAACATACAGTCAGGTCCATAAATATTGGGACATCGACACAATTCTAACATGTTTGGCTCTATACACCACCACAATGGATTTGAAATGAAATGAACAAGATGTGCTTTAACTGCAGACTGTCAGCTTTAATTTGAGGGTATTTACATCCAAATCAGGTGAATGGTGTAGGAATTACAACAGTTTTCATATGTGCCTCCCACTTGTTAAGGGACCAAAAGTAATGGGACAATTGGCTTCTCAGCTGTTCCATGGCCAGGTGTGTGTTATTCCCTCATTATCCCAATAACAATAAGCAGATAAAAGGTCCAGAGTTCATTTCAAGTGTGCTATTTGCATTTGGAATCTGTTGCTGTCAATTCTCAAGATGAGATCCAAACAGCTGTCACTATCAGTGAAGCAAGCCATCATTAGGCTGAAAAAACAAAACAAACCCATCAGAGAGATAGCAAAAACATTAGGCATGGCCAAAACAACTGTTTGGAACATTCTTAAAAAGAAGGAACGCACCGATGAGCTCAGCAACACCAAAAGACCCGGAAGACCACGGAAAACAACTGTGGTGGATGACCAAAGAATTCTTTCCCTGGTGAAGAAAACACCCTTCACAACAGTTGGCCAGATCAAGAACACTCTCCAGGAGGTAGGTGTATGTGTGTCAAAGTCAACAATCAAGAGAAGACTTCACCAGAGTGAATACAGAGGGTTCACCACAAGATGTAAACCATTGGTTAACCTCAAAAACAGGAAGGCCAGATTAGAGTTTGCCAAATGACATCTAAAAAAGCCTTCACAGTTCTGGAACAACATCCTATGGACAGATGAGACCAAGATCAACTTGTACCAGAGTGATGGGAAGAGAAGAGTATGGAGAAGAAAAGGAACTGCTCATGATCCTAAGCATATCACCTCATCAGTGAAGCATGGTGGTGGTAGTGTCATGGCGTGGGCATGTATGGCTGCCAATGGAACTGGTTCTCTTGTATTTATTGATGATGTGACTGCTGACAAAAGCAGCAGGATGAATTCTGAAGTGTTTCGGGCAATATTATCTGCTCATATTCAGCTTCACAGTGCAGATGGACAATCACCCAAAGCATACTGCAAAAGCAACCAAAGAGTTTTTTAAGGGAAAGAAGTGGAATGTTTTACAATGGCCAAGTCAATCACCTGACCTGAATCCGATTGAGCATGCATTTCACTTGCTGAAGACAAAACTGAAGGGAAAATGCACCAAGAACAAGCAGGAACTGAAGACAGTTGCAGTAGAGGCCTGGCAGAGCATCACCAGGGATGAAACCCAGTGTCTGATGATGTCTATGCGTTCCAGACATCAGGCTGTAATTGACTGCAAAGGATTTGCAGCCAAGTATTAAAAAGTGAAAGTTTGATTTATGATTATTATTCTGTCCCATTACTTTTAGTCCCTTGAAAAGTGGGAAGCACATATGCAAACTGTTGTAATTCCTACACCGTTCACCTGATTTGGATGTAAATACCCTCAAATTAAAGCTGACAGTCTGCAATTAAAGCACATCTTGTTTGTTTCATTTCAAATCCACTGTGGTGGTGTATAGAGCCAAAAATGTTAGAATTGTGTCGATGTCCCAATATTTATGGACCTGACTGTATAAACCATGTATAACTCTGCCCCAAATTACATCACCAATCTTGTCTCCAAATATCACCCAAACCGTACTCTCGGCTCCTCGCATGACCTCCTGCTCTCTAGCTCCCTTGTCTCCTTCTCCCATGCTCATCTCCAGTCCTTCTCCAGAGCTTCCCCTATCCTCTGGAACTCTCTACCCCAATTTATCAGACTATCGCCTACTCTGCTCACTTTTAGGCGATCTCTGAAAACCTATCTCTTCAGGGAACCCTATCCTGCCCCCAGCTAATAATGGAATCTTCTATTCCTCCTACCAGTCCATCCCCCACAGTTATTACCTATTGTACCACTAGCCCCTCCCTCTTAGATTCTAAGCTCCAAGGAGCAGGGCCCTCCTAACCCTCTTGTATTGAACTGTATTGTTGCTGTATTGTCTCCCCTTATATTGTAAAGCGCTAAGCAAACTGTTGGCGCTATACAAATCTTGTATTATAATAATAATAATATCTTAAATTAAGCAGTCTTTTAGTCAGTCACATCATGTACTGAAGTTCTCTTCTTCTTCCTGTGGCAGCAGTGGTTGGCCATTAATACTGCTGTGAGTAGCCAACACTACTGTCTGCTATATTGTACTGTAACTTCAAGCTGACTTGGTGACATATCCTCAGGAGGTCTATCTACAACAACCTGGGATCACAGGAAGTAAGTTGAATAATGCTGGCCATCATTCAAATCGGAAGAAAACTGGCACTGGAGCTCAGAGCGGTGAGCCTATAGTGGACACACCAGAGAGGATGTGAGTATTGTAATGATATCTGCTTCTTTATATTGTTATTGCTGCCCTATTTATTTATTTCTAACTGGTATTTTGTTTTTTTGTAGACTTGAGTTGTTTTTGTACAGTTCAACACAACATATGAAGATATGCAAAAAAACATATAAAAATCAGGAAATTCCAATTATTACATACAATTTGCAAATAAATGTTTTTGAGGATGTTCCACCAAGAATTACTGCCACAAAGAAAATTGTCACGGGAAAAATATAGAGGGTGAAACTGCTTACTGCTTCAAAAATTGCTAACTGCCCGCATGCCATGCTGCGATTCTGTGCAACATGTAAGCACTATATAATAAAATATGGAGTGATCATATTAACAATAAAAAGTTGAATATTTTTCCTAAATAAAAGCATGTACCTGCACATCTTTCATTTTGAATAGTAGCACTATATAGAGGTATCAAGCAAAAGACCAGACAGACAAAGTTCAACTTGAATTTTAATGTATGAATGCAAGATAAATTGACAATGCCAACAGAATGGTAAAAGGGTATGTATCAAGCATAAGACAAAGTATTACAGTCAGTGTAACTATTACCTCAAGGTTAGTACCCCTGAGCTATCCCCAAAGGCTAGAGAACTTGGTCATGCTAGAGTGGTTTGATAAATAAGAGGAGGAATTGTCCTTTCAATAATTACTTCATAGGCAATATGTGAAGGTTCCAGGGAAAGAGCAACACACCTGGATGTCAGCTTTAATGTAATAGCCATACATCACAATAAATCAAGGCAAATAATACATTTTCAAGTAAAAATAGCATCAATTGACATTAAATGAACTTAAAGAATACCTGCTGTTTTTACAATGGGATATTACCTGAAATGCAGCTAAAGCTTAATGAGCTCTCCCTTAACCCATCTGAGCATTTAACCTCATTACTGAGTAGATTGAACAGAGCCACAATAACAACACGCTCTGTCTCACCCACACACTTAATATGTTGGGTCTCTTATTAGGCACATTCTTCATTACCCATGTCCTCAATAACGTATCTGATATTAATCATCTCCAAAGCAGGTAAGACATTAGAAACATACATCTCTGTTCACAGTAGGACTATTACTGCAGGCACATATAACAATCTGTGCAAAAATACAATCTGAAGAAGAACACATGAAAATATTTCTACAGGAACTTTTATAAGTAAAGTTTCATTATTCACATTAAAATTAAATGAATTTTGACTTTCAACAGCAAGGGAAACCCTTTCATTTGTTCAGTTCTACCAAATGTAATGTGCCATGTAAAACTAAAGGATGTGACATCAGCCATGTGATTTAGGCATTTTTTGCTGGCATATGCTCTAATAAGTCAAGTGCAAGTGGTACCAGTTTTGCTTTTAACCAGGAGTATCAGACAAATGTACCCTTCAGCCTGCAAGCAGTGTATAGTAAAGTTTATTTTCCTGCAGCAGCTGCTCTCAGCCATGAAAGCAAGGGCCATACTACTTATCTATGCCATTACACTGTAATTGTTTTGTTTTTCCTTTAGCTCCCTCTCCTGGTTGTCAGGAGCAGATGCTACAAGAAAAGAAAGATGTCAGAGTCATCTAACTTAGAGTTTTATCAATGGAGAAGTTCATGAATGACCTATAATATATGCACACATCATTTAGTCATATTACACTAGGTTGAATCAATAAATTACATTTGTTATTAAACAAAGATATGCAGTTATTCAAGAAGTAATGCAAATTACAACAAATACACTGTATGTTTTTAAATTTTTCTGCATATTTGTTGTTGTTTAAGGATATTTTGGACAGCAAAACAGGCAATAAAGATTGGCCACAAAAGCACAGCAACCAAAATGATATCAGCTTTAAGTAACATTAAACAATCTCTTTGTTTTCTAAAAACAATTCATACACATCCAGGGGCGGACTGACCATTCGAGCACTCAGGCACTGCTCGAGGGCCCAGGGTCAGTAGGGGGCCCCATGAAATGCCCCTGGTACCTTTTTTATAGGCTTTTTTGAGTGTGGGCAAGGACACAGGGGCCCCATGATCCCCTATTGCCTGGGGGCCCCATGAGTTGTCAGTCCGCCCCTGTACACATCCCCTACTTTTGGTATTTTTTTTGGTCATACTTTTCATGTGGGTCACAGGAGGGCACTTACTTTTGTCCTCCTGTGACCCTTCCCGTGTCCCAAAGTCAGCTGAGAGAGTGCTATTGCCTTCTGTCAAATGACATGGCACAGCCGCTCCAGGCTCTGGAATGATCCTTACATATTGTTGGGATCCACCCAGCTGCTTAATTGACACTTGGCTCCAGCCCTTTCAGCTTGAGGCCAACAGCCAGACCTAGCCACTCCAAGTCATCATTTTCTGCTCTGAGCAGACTGAGTAATCAGTGGTAATTCTAGGGTAATTCTTGATGTTAGAGCAGAGGTGGGACAGCTGCAGTATCACACCAAATTCCAAATTTTATTTTTAATGGCTATGTAATCTATTTTTCATGAAATTGTTTCTTACTGTGTTTTTCTGCCCTATGAGAGCTCCTTAACCTCTCCTTTTCCCCTTTCACTTCAGTTGTTTTGGGATGAGCACTGCAATGTCAGTTGTGTACATTATGCCCCCTACACATCCCTTAGCCCATAGTCCTTAGTCCATCTCAGGAGTGTGCAAGAGAGAATGGCTATATTTCTACATACAGCAGGACCACCCTCTAAGGGGAAGGTGGATAACAGCAGCAAAATAAAAAAGGAATTGGGAGGTTTGGAGGAGTTTAAGATCAATAGCATGTGCTTCTCTGATTTAAAAACACATACTTGAATAGATTGTTTTTCTTTAAAACCAGATTTTAAAGTTACTTGCCACGCCTCACAAGCTGAGAACATTTGCTGATTTTATCAGCAAATATAAGCCTGAATGCATTCAGATTGCATATGCCTCAGGTCGGATGAGAGTCTGGTACCTGCCCAGGACAATAGTTCTTGAAAAACAGCTACAAATTTCATTGCATACAAATCCATCCACCTTGGATGGACACAGAATCCTCCTCTGACTCGCCCACAGGATAAGTGACTGGCCCGAAACAAGTTTGAGTTGTTACTTCACGAGGCCTTGGACTGCACGTAAGAGGTAAAAGATCACTACACAGATCTCCAGGAAAGACTAAGCCTTAGGATGCAGAACCATTCAACTACAATATCATCTGACAATACCATGGTTATTAAAAACCATGAAGGGAAGATACAGCAGCTAAAGATTGAAAATATGCTCTTGACAGATAACCTGTAGGATATCAAGAACAGGTATCACAGGTCCAGAAGGAAGGGGCCTCCCTGAGACCATCACTGACGTAAGGTCTAGTCTACAGTCACTACTCTGGAGGTCACCGCATACATAACCATTGACCAAGTAGAGGTGGAACAGTTTCACAAAGCCCTAACAAATAAGATCACTACTGGTCCGTATATGCACTTTTACAGCTCAGAAGGCCCTGACCTCTCCTTCCAGTGGGACAAATATTAGCTCTTGTCAAATCTGACAAATTTTATTTGAAGAGCTGTAGCCCCACTTATAAGTTTGATCTTCCATGTTATTAAATATAGTTTGGGCTTCCCTTTCAAGCTCAACTTCATATAACACAGCCAGTTTCACTCCTTCTCCAATCCTAAAAAAACTCAAATCTGCCTCCAAACCTTAGGCTTCATTTCAGACCCTCCACAACCTACCTCCACAATGATTTTGAATCCTACCTTAGCACCTCTATCTGGGTTTTCATTAATACTACCAATCCTGTTGACATATTGGTCCCAGAAAGGCATCAGGGAGCCCCTTACCATCACAGTCACATGAGTCTCCAGTCACTTGTGGCTGGGAGCATGCTGACATGCCTATTTTTGGGAGGACACCCTTATGTATCTAATACACCTGATAGCGTAACTTTGCAATTTACTGTTTTGGAGCCAAAAGAAGCCACTATTAGACGTAACACAAGTGCCTCTTCTTCAGAGTGAATAACTGTAATCTGTGTAATTGATTCTCATAGCTGAATTCCTCCATCAACATATTAAGTTTGCAGCCCTTCATGGAATTATTTCCAATTCAACAATGTTGTTCCTGAGGATTGGTGACCAAAACTAAATTGCATATTCAAAATGAGGCCACACCAGTCTTTTGTAGAGAGGTAAAATTATTAATTTGTCTTTTGGATATATGCTTTTTTTTTTTTATGCATAATAGTATTTTGCTTTGTTAGCAGCTGTTTGTATGCTATTGTTTAGTATGATTTACAAGCACACCCAGATCCTATTCCATCACTGATTCTCCCAGGGGAGCCCACCTAATGTGGATTATGCGTGTGTACTTTTGATACTGTCAGGGCAGGAGCGATGGAATGGGCAAGCAGGCCTATGGTAAGGTCACGCAGTGACTGACGACAGCCACTACCCACAGACCAGAGTACCACAGGGCGCGGAGTCTAAGCCCCAAGCTGCCCTTCACCAGGGCCCCTGATGGTGGGGATGGACTTGACGCAGCCTGAGACCAGGTCGCAGCCCCCGAGTAACCCCAGCTGCGGTAACGACTGCCGCCAATGGCGTACAGCTGGTGGGAGCTAGATGGGAAAACGTGTAGCGTGGTCAGACAGGCCTGGTGTCAGGGATCGCGGCTCCATGGTCCGCGATCGCGGCTCTGTCCCTCGCGCATGCGCATTGGCGGCAGATCGCGCCGGGACACAGGCACTAGGTCCCGGCGAGCCGCGGCTGACAGGATGCCGCGCATGCGCAGTAGGAGCCGCGGGTGCGCCTCAGGCGTCCAATGACAGCCGGGGGCGCGTCCTAGCCGGCCAATGACAGTGCAGGGCGCACTATTTAAAGATGCCCTGCACTGTCACAGATTGCCGCAAGGTCTTCCTGTGATCCTGAGTTCCTGCACCTATCTTGTGACCCTGATTGACCCTGACTATTCTGCCTGCTCCTGCGTTTGACCCGGATTGTCCTGACTACTCTGCCTGCTCCTGCGTTTGACCCGGATTGTCCTGACTATTCTGCCTGCTCCTGCGTTTGACCCGGATTGCCCTGACCATTCTACGGATTGACTTCCCTGCTGACCCTGCGTGTGACCCGACTACTCTCGCCTACCGATTCTGTACTCCGCTTACCCTCACGGGCCCACGATCCGTTACTACCCTGCTGGGGCCGCCATCCTCTTCATATCTGGCTCTCCCGGTACCTGTCCCCAAAGGTCTCCTCAGCCACTGGCGGGCCTGCTCGGAGGTCGTGACCTGGCCCGGGACTGTTTCAAGTCCATCCCCACCATCAGGGGCTCTGGTGAAAGCACAGCCCGGGCTTAGACCCCACGCTCTGAGTAGGTCTGTCAGTTGGCAGCCTGAGGCACCACCTGGCGGATCATAACAGTACCTTGCAGCCATGACAGAGCCAGGAAGTGGACCGGCGTCCCTAGAGGATATTTGTCAGCACCTGGCCACCTTGACCCAGGCTTTTCAGAACTTCCACAGTCGCTGCGCCCGACTGGAGGACCGCATGGAGTCATTAGCCCCCCTGACTCCCCCTGCTCAGAGTCCTCCACCTGCAGGACCTCCCGCTAACCCGGTATCCGGAGCGGTTGCCACATCCCTAGCTCCTGAACCCCGCGTTCCTCTGCCGGAACGATTCCGTGGTGACCGGAGCCGCTTCCGAGCCTTCCGGAACGCCTGCACCCTATACTTTGACTTACAACCCCGCACGTTCACCACTGAGACCGTCAAGGTGGGGTTTATAGTCTCCCTCCTTCAGGATGAGCCCCAGGATTGGGCTCACCGTCTGATGGAGAAGCACGACCCCCATCTTGACTCCGTGACCGAGTTCTTTCGGGCCATGGCCGTCTTGTATGACGACCCTCAGCGAGCTGCTTCCGCAGAAGCGACTCTACACTCCCTGCGGCAGGGCCGCCGGACAGCCGAAGAATACGCGTCCGATTTTAGGCGTTGCATGGGCGACACCAGATGGAACGATGCGGCCTTATGTCACCAGTTCCGCATCGGGCTGTCTGAGCCTCTCAAGGACGAACTAGCGCGAGTAGGCCTACCTGACTCCCTGGAAAAACTGATTGAGTTGGCCATTCAAATTGACCGTAGACTAAGGGAACGTCGGCTGGAAAGGAGCAGTCAGGGTCAAAGGGTGGCATGGATTCCTTCCAGAGATACAGCTCCAACCCCAGGGAACCATCCGCGAAGCACGGAAACAGGGGACAACCCGGAACCCATGCAGCTGGGATTGGCCCGTTCCCACTTATCGGTCGAGGAACGTCAAAGGAGACTATCACAGAACCTATGTCTGTACTGCGGGGAAGCTGGTCATCAGGTGCGCTCCTGTCCTGCTAAAATGAGTAAGTCCACGCCCGTTTCTTTTACTCTACCCGCAGGAAGGGATGATCAGTCGAGTTACCTGGCCATTCCTGTGTCTTTACAGCTCCCCGGAGGAACATTGTCGGTGACCGCAATCGTTGACTCAGGAGCCTGTAGTTGCTTCATCGATCTGACTTTTGCCCACCGGCAAAAAATCCCTCTCCAGACCAAAGAAAGGGGGTTCAACATCTTCTTGGCAGATGGGTCCCGTATAAAATCAGGGGTGGTGGACCAGGAGACACCACCCATTTTCACCACAATGGCAGACCATCACCAGGAGTTCCTCCGTTTGGATGCCATCGCATCCCCCCTTTTTCCAGTCATTCTGGGCCTCCCTTGGCTGAGGGCCCATAACCCCCAGATTGACTGGGAAAAGGGAACAGTTCAATTTTGCTCACCCTATTGTTTGAGTCACTGCCACGTCACAGGATCCGTGGTTCCCCGGTTCCTCCTGTGCTTGGATGGTGACACCGATCTATCCCAGGTTATTCCCCCGGCCTACCATGACTTCTTAGACATCTTTAGTAAGCGAGGAGCTGACGTTCTCCCTCCGCACCGTTCCTACGACTGCCCCATAGACCTCCTACCCGGATCTGAAATCTCATTCGGCCGTATCTTTCCCTTGTCCGAAGCAGAATCAGGAGTACTGAGGGAATACATTGATGAGAACCTTCGGAAGGGATTTATTCGTCCATCCACATCCCCAGCCGGGGCCGGGTTATTCTTCGTAGAGAAGAAGGACAAATCGTTACGGCCCTGCATAGACTACCGTGACCTGAACAAAATAACGGTAAAGAATCGTTATCCTTTACCCCTAGTCCCCGAGCTCCTCCAGAGATTGAGATCGGCAACGATATTCACTAAATTAGACCTGCGGGGGGCCTATAACCTTGTCCGTATCAGGGAGGGGGATGAGTGGAAGACGGCGTTCCGTACGAGATTCGGTCACTACGAGTACTTGGTGATGCCGTTCGGGCTCTGTAATGCACCGGCGACCTTTCAGCACTTTATCAACGATGTTTTTCGTGACCTTCTTGATATTTTTGTGGTGGTTTATTTGGATGACATCTTAATTTTTTTCCCTTCACTGGAGGTTCATCGGGGTCACGTGATACGGGTATTAGAACGGTTGCGTCAACACGGGCTATACGCAAAGGCAGAAAAGTGCTGTTTCGAACAGCACGAAACCACATTCTTGGGACTAGTTCTCTCTTCCGCGGGGGTCGCGATGGATCCCCAGAAAGTCACGGCGATCTTAGATTGGCCAATACCCGCCGACAAAAAGGGGGTACAGCGTTTCATCGGTTTTTCCAACTTTTACAGGAAGTTTATTAGGAACTTCTCCGGTCTGGTCTCCCCGATCACGCAACTGACGAAACAAGGGGTCCGCTTTAAGTGGACTCCCGAAGCGCAGACAGCCTTCGAAAAGCTCAAAGAATTGTTCACCTCTGCTCCCATTCTCTGCCATCCAGATGCTTCTCTCCCATATATGTTGGAAGTGGACGCCTCCGAAAATGCTGTAGGGGCAGTTTTGTCCCAAAGGAATGGTACCAAGGAACTTCTGCACCCTGTGGCGTTCTTCTCCAGGAAGTTGACTCCAGCGGAACGTAACTACGACATTGGAGATCGGGAGCTCCTGGCCATTAAAACTGCTCTTGAAGAATGGAGGTATTTACTGGAAGGAGCCACACACCCAATCCTAATATTCACAGATCACAAAAACCTTGAATATTTGAGAACGGCAAAACGACTGAGACCTCGCCAAGCGAGATGGGCGCTTTTCTTCTCTCGATTCTCATTCCATATAACGTACCGACCCGGTACTAAGAACACTAAACCAGACGCTCTGTCCCGCATGTTTGAGGACCCCGACAACGCTGTGGTACCTGACACCATCTTACCTTCTGGGAGTTTCCTCGCTCTACAAACGGAACTTCGCTCCCGGCTTCTCGATGCTTCTGTAGGACTACCAGTTCCGTCTGAATCACCCCTCCAGAGCCACGGTGGGCTATTTTGGAAGGAAGACCGGATCATGGTCCCAGAAGAAGTGCGAACCTTGGTCCTAGGGCACTGCCACGACCATCCTATGGCGGGCCACTTCGGGGTAACGAAGACTCTGGATCTGCTACGGCGCTCGTTCTGGTGGCCAGACATGATCAAGGATTGTGAGCAGTACGTCCGAACGTGTTCCACCTGTCAAAGGAACAAGCCCTCCAGGAGCAGGGCATGGGGATTGTTACGTCCATTACCCATACCCAAGCGGGCCTGGCAAATGATAGCCATGGATTTCGTGGTCGAACTTCCACCATCCCAGGGCTACACTGCAATAATGGTGATCGTCGACCGCTTCTTAAAGATGGCACATTTCGTGCCCCTGGAGAAGACCCCATCAGCACCGGAAACGGCACGGATCTTCATCAAGGAAGTGGTTAGGCTTCATGGTGTTCCCAAAGATATAGTATCAGATCGGGGGGTCCAATTCACCTCCAGGTTCTGGAACGCCTTATGTAAATCGCTGGGAATCAAGCTGTCGCTTTCATCCGCCTACCATCCACAGACCAACGGCCAAACTGAGAGGACAAACCAGACGCTGGAACAGTACTTACGGTGCTACACGTCCTACCTTCAGGATGACTGGCTGTCGTTGCTGCCTTCCGCGGAATTCGCGTACAACAACTCGAGTCACTCAGCCACGGGTCAATCCCCGTTCTTTTCCAATTATGGGTATCATCCCACATTCCTCCCTGATCTGATGCCTGAGAATCCGGTACCAGCATCTCAAGACATCTTGAACTTCTTTTCTGTCAATAACATGACGATTCAGGAAGCCATCGCTAAAGCCCAAGAGGACAGTAAAAGGGCATTCGACCGAAAGAGAAGAGGAGAATTACTGCTTCATCCAGGGGATCAGGTTTGGCTAGCAACAACCAACTTGAAAATGCTATGTCCTTCAAGGAAGCTGGGACCCAAGTACATCGGCCCCTTTCCGGTAAAGCGAGTAGTTAACGAGGTGGCCTACGAACTCGAGCTTCCGCAGACCTTCAAGATACATCCTGTCTTCCATGTATCTCTCCTGAAGCCATCCAGACCGGATCCCTTCCCGGACCGTGAATCCAGACCTCCCGAGGCAGTCACTATAGGTGACCAGGAGGAATATGAAGTGGAGACTATCCTCAGTTGCCGAAGGAGGGGGGGCCAGACACAGTTCCTGATAAAATGGAAGGGGTATGGCCCTGAGGAGAACTCATGGGAACCCGCCCAGAACGTCCACGCGCCCAGGCTCATCCGGGAGTTTTTTCGTGCTCACCCGCGGTGGAGAGATCAGTGGGGCTCCCGGAGGGTGCCCATTGGGGGGGGGCAATGTCAGGGATCGCGGCTCCATGGTCCGCGATCGCGGCTCTGTCCCTCGCGCATGCGCATTGGCGGCAGATCGCGCCGGGACACAGGCACTAGGTCCCGGCGAGCCGCGGCTGACAGGACGCCGCGCATGCGCAGTAGGAGCCGCGGGCGCGCCTCAGGCGTCCAATGACAGCCGGGGGCGCGTCCTAGCCGGCCAATGACAGTGCAGGGCGCACTATTTAAAGATGCCCTGCACTGTCACAGATTGCCGCAAGGTCTTCCTGTGATCCTGAGTTCCTGCACCTATCTTGTGACCCTGATTGACCCTGACTATTCTGCCTGCTCCTGCGTTTGACCCGGATTGTCCTGACTACTCTGCCTGCTCCTGCGTTTGACCCGGATTGTCCTGACTATTCTGCCTGCTCCTGCGTTTGACCCGGATTGCCCTGACCATTCTACGGATTAACTTCCCTGCTGACCCTGCGTGTGACCCGACTACTCTCGCCTACCGATTCTGTACCTTGCTTACCCTCACGGGCCCACGATCCGTTACTACCCTGCTGGGGCCGCCATCCTCTTCATATCTGGCTCTCCCGGTACCTGTCCCCAAAGGTCTCCTCAGCCACTGGCGGGCCTGCTCGGAGGTCGTGACCTGGCCCGGGACTGTTTCAAGTCCATCCCCACCATCAGGGGCTCTGGTGAAAGCACAGCCCGGGCTTAGACCCCACGCTCTGAGTAGGTCTGTCAGTTGGCAGCCTGAGGCACCACCTGGCGGATCATAACACCTGGTCTATAACAACGGAGCAGACAGTACAAGACGGTAGGCAAAGAATACTCAGGTCACGGGCCGGGTTCAGCAACGGGAGGTCAAATAAAGGGTTAAAGCAGAGAATAGTCTTGTCCAAGCCGAGTCGGTTACCAGGAGAGCAATGAGAACAGAACAAGAGCTTGCTGCAAGGGAACATAAAGGACACGAATGCAAAGAGCAAGTGCAGACAACAGGCTTAAATGTGATCAACCACGCCCCTCTGGGGGATGGACCGCAGAGGCCTGAAAGCATAAAAGGCTCCCACCATGCTTTGCAGAAACCTAAGATGGATGCCAGCACATGGAGCAGCATAACCTCTGGGGAAAGGAAGGAGTTTGACAATACCTCCTCCTCAAGGGCCCCTCCCCCTCCGCAGCTCAACAAAAGGCTTCTGAAGAAAGCGGGCATGAAAAACGCGGAGGAGGGCAGGAGCATGAACATCCGCGGAAGGAACCCAGGAACGCTCCTCGGGACCATAACCGCGCCAATGAACCAGGAACTGCACCAATCGGGAGTCCAGGATCTGGCTCACCTCATATACCTCATGACCGTCAACCTGGATGGGACAGGGCCGAGGCAGAGAGGTAGTGAAGCGATTACAGACCAGAGGCTTCAAAAGGGATACATGGAAGACATTAGAGATACGCATCCCAGGAGGAAGGGCAAGGGCATAGGCAACCGGATTCACCTTGCAGAGGATGCAAAAAGGACCAAAACAGGACGCCAGTTTGGGTGCGGGCACCCAAAGATTGAGGTTGCGAGTAGACAACCACACCCAATCTCCGACCTGGTATGAAGGAGCGGGCAGCCGTCTGTGATCAGCCTGGAACTTTTGGCGCTGTGCTGAGTCCTTCAAGGACTTCTCGATCTGCCCCCATGAAGAACGCAGGGCAGCAAGATCATTCTCCACAGCCGGAATGTCCTGTGGTGAGAACCTCTCAGGCAATACCGCAGGTTGGAACCCATAGTTGGCCATGAAGGGAGACATCCCGGAGGAGGAGTTGACAGCTGAGTTCCTGGCAAACTCCGCCCATGGCAGGAGATCGGCCCAATCGTCCTGATGGTCCGAGATATAGCAGTGAAGGAATTGTTCCAGGGCCTGGTTGGAACGCTCCACAGCCCCATTGGACTGCAGGTGGTAGGCCAAAGAGAAGGAGAGCCTGATACCCAACTGGGAGCAGAAGGCGCGCCAGAATCTGGACACGAACTGACTCCCACGGTCCGAGACAATCACCCTGGGCAACCCATGCAGGCGAAAAATCTCCTTGGCAAAAACCGTGGCCAGTTCTTGCGCAGTTGGTAATCTCTTGAGCGGAACACAATGGCACATTTTGGAAAAACGATCAATGACCATGAGAATGACCGTATGGCCCCGAGACACAGGGAGGTCTACAATAAAATCCATGCCCAGGTGTGACCAGGGACGCTCCCCATTGGGAATGGGTTGCAGAAGGCCCAGTGGAAGAGATTTATTCTGGGCACAGACCGAACATGCCGCTACATAAGAGGCAATGTCGGAACGGAGAGATGGCCACCAGAATAAACGAGAGACGACCCAGGACAACTGGTTCTTCCCCGGATGGCTGGCAGTCTTGGAGTTAGGGTAGGTACACAGCAGGCGGGTGCGCAATCCCTCAAGTACAAAACATCTACCATCCGGTCTCTTGGGAGGAGCGTCAGTTTGAGCCACCAAAATTTGTTCCCCAAGGGGAGAAGTCAGACTGGTGCGAATGGCAGCCAGGATCTGATCCGGAGGTATGACCGAGGTTGGCTCAGAGTCCTCCCTGGACAACTCAGAGTATTGCCACGACAATGCATCAGCCCTGACATTCTTGGAGCCAGGCAAATAGGAAACCACATAGTTGAAACGCGACAAGAACAAGGCCCATCTGGCCTGACGGGGCGTCAATCTCTTGGCCTCCGAGAGATACGTCAGGTTCTTGTGATTGGTAAGAATGAGGACCGGAACTGCGGAGCCCTCGAGCAGGTGCCTCCATTCCTTGAGAGCCTGAATGATGGCCAACAACTCCCTTTCTCCAATCTGGTAGTTGCATTCTGCAGAGGAAAGCCTCCTGGAGTCAGGGATACCCCAAAACCACGGAATAGTGCGGGGAAGAAATTACCTGGAAACAGGCCAACTCCCTGTGAACAGCCCCAATAGCTACTTCAACTGGCAGGGTCTCGTGGGTAACCTGTGGCGGTTGCAGGGGCCTGCCATCTATCGCCTTGAGAACCAATGGGTATTGATGTGCAAGGCCAAAACCTCAGTAAGGATCTTTAGGTCGCAATTAATCAGTGAGATAGGGTGGTAGTTAGGAACAGCAGTAGTATTTTTCTAAGGCTTGGGAATGACACTAATATATGCTCTATTCTCATCGTATGGCACTATACCCCCATCCCGTAGGTGATTGAAATAAAGAGCCATATGTGGAACCAAGAGATCTGAGAAGGTTTTATAATAAGCATGAGGAAGACCATCAGGTCCCGGTGATTTATGGGGAGCTAAAGTTTTAACAGCTTTCTGGATTTCCTTACAAGTGATAGGTTGGTCCATAAGGTCTCTATGGGTATCCTGGAGAGATGGAAGAGTCAAAGATTGCAGAAAATGATTAATAGCTAGGGAGGAATTGTTTCAGGGTTGACGATAGAGGTCAGTATAAAAGGAATTAAATTCTTGTAGAATTTTACCAGGGTCCTAGGACATATTACCAGCTGATAATCTAATTTTAGGGAGAGCTATGAGAGTGACTGGGAGATAATTTACGTGCTAACAGGGAAAATTTGTGAGTAGCCCAACGTAACTGCTTATCTGCAGTAGTAGTGAGGCATAAATTAAGTTCCATAGGGGCCTGGTCGAGTTTAGCTAATAAATTGGGGTCGGGGGTCCATTTATGTTGGGCAGCAAGAACGCTATAAGCTTTGCATTTAGCCGAGATCAATTAGTCACAAGCCTTATTGATTCGGGAAAATAGCTGAATAAGGCAGCCCTTAATTGAGGCCTTATGAGCTGCCCAATTTATAGCAGAATTCGTGTCCTCTGCTTTATTAGTTTAAAAATAGAATTTCAGATGAGCTGAAATATCAAGACAATAAGATACATTACTCAAGAGAGATTCATTAAAATGCCAATGGGGGTTAGCCGTCTTAGTCATCAAGGCAGAAAGCATTAAGAGTACCGGATCATGATCAGACCAAGATGTAGAGACAATCTTAGCAGTAACTAATTTAGGCAGTAGTCTCGAAAGGAGGAATATATGATCAATGCGAGAATAAAAATTATGAGCTCTGGAGAAATGAGAATAGTCTCGGGAAGTTGGATTAGTTTCCCTCCAGGCATCGACCAAATCATAGCAAAACAGTAGCTGGGCAAACTTGCAGCTCTGCCTGGAAGGTGGCCTAAACATGGCAGTACGGGACCTATCCAAAATCTGGTCCAATGCAAAGTTAGAATCTCCAGCCAATTCAACATCGCCCTCAAACTCCGGAGCCAAAGAGCAGAGTAGGCATTGAAAAAACCCCACCTGCTTAGTGTTCGGTGCATGATAAACCAGAAAGTTGACCACATTTTCTCCCAAATGCCCTTTCACCAAAATATAGCATCCCCCCCCCCCGATCTTTAATTACCTTATTCTCAATAAAAGTGCTGGGACAAGCAAAGCGCAACCCCCCTCGTCGCTCCAAAGCATTAGCAAAATAGCATACAAGATAGTCTTTACGCACATATCGTGGGGTAAAAGGGGGAAAGTGCATCTCCTGAAGGACCATAACGTCAGCTCCCAAGGAGCAATAATGATGGAAGGCTTTAATACGTTTAGAAGGAGAGCCAAATCCCTGGACATTATGAGAAAGTAATCGAATGACACCTCTTTCAGACCATTGTGAAGACATAACTAGCCACAAAATGCCGACAAACATAAGATCGCCCATCTCCACGACGCAGCAAAAATCTTGAGTATCCAATGGAGAACATGGCCAACCCTCATGAGAAATTAAATAAAAGAGAAGAACGTAAGAAAAGAAGAGAAGCAAGACACTTGGGGTACCAGTTAGTGTCAAAGGGAACATTACAATGCACATTATAAAGCAACATAAAAAGAGAAATACCACATAGTCCATGGCTGCGGCCCTGGGAAGGAAAGGGTCTACCCAAAGATCAACCTCTGGGGACAGTCCTCCGATCCAAGAAGGCACATAAACACCTCCCGTCATAAGAAGAAACACAATATAAAAGGTGAAAACACCCCACAAATGAGCTAACAGCAGTAGCTAATGTTCCAATAGGGAACCGCAGAGAAGCTACCACATGGAAAGTCCAAGGTTTGTTTTTTTTTAAACATGAAATAGATAAATAAATATGTGAAAACATGGGCCATTTCTTTTAAGTTGTCGTATGCTCTTTTGGGGCATTTTTTTTTATTATTTTACCACCAAAAATATCCTACAGTGTGCTGTTTCTTAAAAATGTTCAAGGTGTTATTTGCACACCTTTTGCTTGCCTTTTTTTTTAAATAACTAAATAAACAAACAATACATCCAAAAATAAGCAATACAACACCTAGAACATAAAGAAAAAAACACAGGTGCAATATAAATCCCTTAAAAGCCTTAAAGCAACCTTCTGTACTAAACATATCACATTTCGACAAAATGGCAAAATTTGGTAAAACTTAAATGGGTTTCTATGGCTAATAGGTAGGTGCATGTATTTGTACTTCAATTGCCAGGAAATTCATACTGTTTGGTCTGAGATTTTACCCATTATTTCACAAACAGTCCAGCAATACTGGAGTAATATTCATCCTACTGACTGGAGCCATCTTGGTCCTCAGTCATGGAGCATTTTTTATTCTAGACTTATTCTAGACTTAGACGAATCTTACATGTGTGAAAATCTTTCCTAACTTTCATTTCCAATGTAAGTAAAGTCTTGGGAACATGACATTTTTGGCATTGGTTTTCAGAATGGCAGTTTACATTTGTCAATATAAAATATCTTCACAGTCATGATTTTAATTTTCCTTTTGCTACATCTCAAGTATTAGAGCAGACTAATCAAGTAATTATATAAGAAATAACACCTCTGTCTAAAAATTATATGCACTAAAAGTAAAGAAAGCAGTTACTCTATGTATTTAGTCAAATAAATATATATGTGTAGAGACAAAAGAAATCAATCAAATGTGGAATGACAATAAAATTGTCTCACTAATTTCTGTTCATGGTTTCACTGTTCATTCTGGTAAATAATGTCAGGTTGTTTTTTCTAGGATAGGTATCAATGTACAACCATAAAGAGTCTTATGTTTGAAAATTGTGCTAAAGATACAGATTATTAATGCTTATAGCAACCAATCATCCTCCTTGAAATTCCTTTTAAATCTCAGCTACAAAAAATTACAAACAAAAGTTTAGTGGGTAAGAAATGTTATCTCTCAACATGCTGTGCTCACAGGCCCTGATGCCTACAGTGTATATTTAGCTCACTTTGTCTTGTATATAAATAATGGTATACAACAGTGTAGCTAGGTTCAGACTTTCTCCTTCCGGAACCCTACACTGCAGTGTGATATTAATTGTTAAAAGGTACCTTGTTTTATGACCTCACAATTTAGGCTGGACATTTCAAATCTAATATGTACTATCAGTAGGACACATTTGAGAGTCACTAGCAATAACTGGAGAGTATATTTAAAAAGCTGCCAAAAAATTAAACTCATTGGTGCATTCATTTTGCTCCTTCATTGAACATATTTAATAGGCACTACTGTAGCAATGAATTTGGGCAAATTGTAGTATCCTACAGAAGTGTTTGTCAACATTAATCCCCAGTGGGTGTCAAACTGTCGGCTTATTCATTTCAGTACAATTTACCATGCATGAAGGGATAACCTGTACAGTAATCTTCTTAGCACATATTTTACTTGCTATACTAGTAGTCTAACCCACTTTTGCCACTAGGTGTATCTGTCACATTAAATATTAGAATGATAGCTCAATTGGTTTACTGAGTAGTAACAGTTCCATTACAATAGAGAGGATCAGATGACAACCACAGAGTACACGAGCAATTACGCAATGAAAACAATATTTAATACACCATTGTGAGCCTCCTTTAACAGGTTGATTTTCTGTTACTTGATCCTTAGAGAATTAACTGGAACAGCAGAAAATCAGGCAATTCTACCCCATGCATGTCCACAATAATTTGCTTCTCAATTACCCAATGTCAGTTTCTACAGTAAACATTTATTTGTAAAAAATGAACAAATTAAGATAGAGTGAATAGAACAACAATATAAGAGGTGTCATTTCCATTTCACGGGGCTTTTTTTAATAGTCTGTTTTATTTGACAACAGCATAGCAATCTTGTTAAGACTGAGAATTTCATCTATATTTAAAGTACATTTTAAAATGAATTACTATGTAAAGATAAGTCTTAGGAGAAAATGTAAGCTAATCGCCTATGGCCCCAATACAACTTGAGCTGTCACAGTCCACTAGCTTGCACAAAAGATAGATTGTCCAAACACTGCATTATCCATGCCAGATTAGTAACCTTTATAAACACAAAGGTATTGTTTTTTGCTATAGCACAGTATCCTTAGGTAAAGCAGTGTATTATGTATTTATCTACACATGGTAAACAGGATAGGTTTATGAGCTTTCTAAGTGCAAAACCTGCTGAGAAAATCAACCAATGCATACATATGTAGCGCTAACCTCTTGAGGGCTGCTGTGTTTCTGGGTCCCCCTAAGCTTCGCACAGCCAGGCAACACACATTTTTCACACTTACATCAACAATTAGCAAACAGTCCATGAGCTTGGTTTTTGGTATTTTATTTGGGGATAAGGTAATATGGATTACCCAACTTGACTGAATTAATGCACAGGGACAACTTTCTTCCAATTTACAGAAAAAGATCCTGGACTGTTCTTCTCTTTACATGCATTCAGTCTTTATGGATAGTAGCAAAAGTCACTTACAGGATAGGGACTCTCAGCCCCTCTGAAAGTTAGCTTAGATTGTTGCAAACTACATGCAAAGATATCTCCTCTCACCTGTACAATTGCTCCCAGCTGCACAGCCCGAAGACACTACCAGCCCTCCTGGCTGCTCTGAAGATCTCCCAGGACAAGAATAAAAGATTAAGCACAATGCTGTCCATTCAAAGCTTGCTACACGTTGCAGTCTCTCTACTTGTGAATCCCTGGGTGTTCTGAAGTACTCACTCTGCCCTCCTTGCTCCCTCTGCTTCCAGGCATTGATCCTGTTCATACAGTAATGCGGAATGAATCTTCCTGAGCCAGCTCAAGCCCAACCTGGAGGCCAGCCCCTCTACACCTAGGGAACTCCTCCCAGGCCACCGGAAGCCTCCTCAGCACTCCATCTTCCCCCGGACTCCCCTGCTTGCCTGACTCTCCCATACTTATGGGTTAGCCTCCCAACACTACCAGGGCCTCCAAGCCTGGGATTGTTTAAACTTCCATAAACATGCAGATTAATATCTCCACCCCTTCTGCCCACTGGCTTCTGGAAGCTTCCATGGTCCTCCAGAGCCAGGTGAAGGCGATAAGAGTCCCAACCTGCTGAGTTACCCAGCCTGACCTTCAGTAATCCAACCTAATCACAGACTTACACAGTTACCATGAGTAATACAACAATACATTTACCTACACTAACACTAGTAGCACACTAAAGGGTGCTACACATATTAATGTGGTTGCAAAACCCTTACCTATACCCAGCGAAGTGACTAGCTACAGGTGATACACATAGGTGAAACAAATACTCCTACATAATCTGTACCTGTGCATCTGCAGCCATTTGTCATGAACATTCATGTAAAACTCAGAGATGAAAAGGATTTTTCACAGACTAACGAAGCAAGGGGTGGGGAGCTGAAGTTACACACTGTACAAGAGCTCTGAGAGCTAATTGGAGAGAAAGGACACATACGCCCCTTTCACACAGGAACAGAGCTGAGGCTGTCAATCACAAGTTGCTCCCTCCCTGTCACCTTTTAAACTCGGTTTGGTATGGAGTAGGAGAACTTCTCAGAAGTGACTCATACTGATAGCAGAGGAACTAGACAACAGAGAGAAATGGTATTTAGAGAGCAAGTAAACACTATAGAAATATGTGATTTGTTCCGATTTCATGTCTGAAGTTTATAACCATTTAAGCTCTACTGGGCCTGATTTACCAAAGATTATATAGGTACTTCAGTGCATTTATCATGTGCAAATAGGCAAATCTTATTACAATAGTAGCTGCTATGCGCCTGTGTTGCACATGCACACTAATAAAAGTTCAGCTAGAAAAAAGAGAGTGCATTGCACATGCATGCAGTTTTGAACAGCTGAAAGTGGCTGCTATGAGCTCAGCTGGAGCAGGAAGAATACACTGTGCATGCATGCAGTTTAAGCAGCTTGGAGCGGGTCACTAGGAGGTGCACACATGTAATGTCCAGTCATTCTGTAAATGGCAGGATACTGGGGGATGGAGGGACTAGCGGTTTTTGTGGAGATGTCCCCAAGCAGCTTCAAAGGTAATGGAAGGACGTGCACCACTTAAAACAGGAGGAGCACTGGTATGTACTATTCAGAAGATATGGAATTGCATAGGGTATTTTTGGAAAATATTGCTGAAGGTGAACTTAACCTTTAATTTTCTATTACAGGTTAGTTCACCCTATTAAAACTATAACATACTTTGTATGATGGCTGATCATACCCATGTCACAAACTCCTATTAAAGGAAAGTCTGTTCAAAATGCCTTACTCAGCTTTGGATACATTTTGATGAGATAAGTAGTCTCCATAATGAGGACAAGGAGGTCTCCATTTCAAGAACCCAGCTCTTAACCATCAACACCATGAGATAGCTTGTTAGATCAATGATCTTACCTATGTCACACACTCCTTGCTGGGCTCTCCACAGCAATATATGCCCATTTTGCCACTACTTGAAACTAAGTAATACATTTTGGATTAACCTGACCATACACATTTAATGCAAGATGGATTTCCTTACAGGAAAAGGTCAGAACCTGAACCACAGTAGAAACCTCTGTCATAGATGAAAACCACCTCCCTCCCATATTAGCCATTGTCATGGGGAAGAAGGATTGCTAATGCTTCCAATGAAGCAAACACCCCCATAACCCCTAAAGTCCGATAATGCCACCATTGTGCTACAATTACCTATTGATCCTGTCAGTCAAACACTTCCTGTTCCACTTCCTTTCTTAGATTCCAGTGCCCAATTCGCAATGCACACGTACCTGAAGAAATGGCTGTATGTGTAAGAGGGTGCTGCAGTGACCATCACCAGAAACTGAAGATAGTCAAAGTGAGAGAAAGGCACCAGCACCTGGTGACGTTCTCTGACTTCCTTTCCTAGGATTAAACCACTGCACCACTGCTTTCCATTTCACAGCAAAATTGTTATCCTTGGATTTGCTTTTGGACTAGAGCATGATGCAGTGACATTGCAGAGAACATGTCTATCACTACCTAACAAGGTCCTAGCTTGTCAATCAGTGGCTGGCCACACCTAGCCCCAGCTACTCTGACAACACAGGGGCCTGCCCATTAGAACAGTCAATGGTGAAGAGCAGGCATCTAGTTTGCCAATCAGTGTATGGCCACATCAAGCTCTGCTTACTATGATTCCCATCATGCAAGTGCTCATAGCAGTTTTAGATTATGCTAAAGTTCTCCCACCATGACAAGTACACTGTGAGATAGGTTCTATATGAAGACAATCTTTCAAAATTGAATTTACTGTTAAAACTGTTTATATAAAGTGAAGTACAACATACAGTCTATTTTTAGCGTATGCAATAATGGCTCATTGTCATTCACAATATGCTAGTTTTGTTCTGCATGACTAATGTGCTACACCTAGGACTGCCACAAGTTGCACAACCTGTTAGAATAGGTTGACACTTTTAAAATCACTAATTATGTGTGTTTCAATACAGCACTTTTACAACTGACTATACCATTGACTAGAGTGAAAAATGTGTCACTGAAGAGGGAGGCAGCAAGACTAGTTTGTGCCTCTAACTTGACAGGCCCCGTGGAAAAGCTATGCTTGCTTGAAGGATAAATGGTGTAATATGATATTACTTTTTCAGCAAACTGACAAGTGCAGATGAAAAGTAATCACTTGATCTTGTCCTTTCAACATGACATAAGTCTTCGGGTGCAATTAAAAGAGATGAAGTGAAAGCCCTCAGGCATCTTGTTCAGCCAAGTGGTGGAGATTTATTACTCAGCGCTTCAACAGAGAAAGTTAGAAAAGGAGGAAGAAAGTTTTGAAACACAACTGAAAAACAGATAAGATAGGAAACAGAAGAAAAAAATTTAAAAGACACAATTCAGTATTGACCAGGGAGTCACTGAAATAGAAAGAGCTATTTACAAGATGGATACACTACAGAGGTGCTTAGAAATGCATCTGCAGATTAAAAATAAAATAAGAAAACAAAGGATTCGGATGCATGACAAGCAATGAAGGATTTGGGACTGGGCCATGACTATGTGTGATGGTACCCCATAACGAAACAATTTGGAGGATAATTTGGCACTCTAATCTTCATTTAAACTGATCCTGTTGCTGTAAGAAAGATTTAAAAAAAAAGTCTCTATAAAGGAAGAGACTTTATGCTTAGCCCGTCCATGGAAACTTTACTCTGTAGCAGTGCTATGATGCCTGAAGAATCTATACATCCAACACACGTCTGACTGTGTTCAATGCCTTAGTCCCCTGCTGTACATTGGTACTTTAAAAATCAGTTAGTGATATAGAACATTAACTGCTTTCATAGCAGTCATTTAGAGGTTCCAAAAATATATACAGTACATATTCATTTCATTCAAACTTATTTCACAAATTCTACTGTTACATAAATCATTATGTAGCCAGACAATGCTGGGCTCTCTGTGCTTTTGGGTTGTGCAGACGTTCCATGGTCTGCTAGTTTTACCCTTGGGAGGGAAGTTCCTAAATGTGTAATCACTATAAACTACAAAGGAGTACTACAGTTAAAAACAAGTATTTCTCAAAAACAAGCTAGTTGATGGTGTCATGTGAAGTAATAAAAGCTGTTAGATTTAGGAACAAGGAGAAAGAAACAATAATGCTGGGATAATCTGTAGAATGGGAAGAGTTTGGGGGTAAATTTGGGTAAAGCTTGGACATATACTTTAAAGCCGGCCATAGACAGCTCAAATCTCGGAACTGGGATTCAAACCATGTATGGCCAGGCTGAATGTACACAAGTTGATTGGTCAATCAATCAATTGGATTTTACATGCAATTACTGCTAGTGGCTATTATAGCCGCTAGTAGTAATCACTGTGATCTCCTGGCGGGGACAACTCCACAACCGAGAGAACACAATGGCTCCGCGGGAAGGATTCCCCCATCAGCACTGATGGGGGAATCAAGCAATTTTCTTTCTTGCAAAAATTGCTCTGTCAATGGCTTAAGGCACACTGTTGTACAAATTGATTTTTTAAAGAGATAATATTAGCAATGTTAGGCTCAGTTCACTAAGCTGTGATGTAGTTTACCATAACAATATTTATTTGTGAACATCTATACTTAGAGCAAATTTGTTAAGAAAGTTAAATGTCCAGACTCACTAACCTTTTGAACACATGAAGCCTCTTTATGACTAAATTTTCATTTAGTGGTGTTTCCCACCATTTCATCACTTGCTGACTCTCATCACTTTTCAAGCAAATACCACCATATGGTATTGTTGGTAGTTGCTTGCTGTTTGGCAGACCCCCATTACCCATGTGACAGTGCTTGGATCAGATGACTTGCTCATCAGGTCCAAGCCCTAAACTTTGGAAGAGCTGGAGGAGTGTCAGCAGTTCCTCAATATCCAGAACTACCAACACCTAAAACAAGTGGCACAAAGAAGTGGGGCAGGGAGCACCAGCGAGAAGGGTAAGTTTAGACACCATTGTGTTCAATGTGTCTTTTTGTATTCCTGTTAGGTTAGCTTTTAAATTAAATGCCAGCAAACACTGCAGTAGTACCACTGTGATTCCACTAAACGTATAATGTTACTCACTCCAGACACATTAACAATAAGTAAAAGAATAATGCATTTGTTACTAAGCAGTCATTCCAAATGTTATGAATAGCATGTCTACATTTTCACTTTAAAGAGGAACTTTTCACTTTTGATGAAAAACAAACATCCCCCTCTGGGTGATCTATGTACACTGCAAGGATTTTAACAACCTTTGTTGGCGGTTTCTACGTTTTGATATTCTGAAGAAATCGATGTTTGTTTGTCTGTCCATGTGCAAAGTGAATGTGAATGGGAGTGACTTTATAGTTATCAATCAGCTGCTGTAGGGTTCTAATGAGGAAAGTGTCAAGGTCTGCATCCGGTTAGATGTGATTTCCCTTTGAGAGTGTATCACCAAAAATGACATTTTTGTTGCAAGGGATGTCCAAAATCTGACTTTTATCTTAGTAAAGACTTCTTGAAAAATCAGTAAGCCAATGAAACAAGCAAGAAATAACATTTCTGGGGGCGTTCCCTACAACATCAGGTTGGCATATTGCACTGCATTCTATATAAAATTACAGAGCTGAAAATTGAAAAGGAATGGTGATTTTTAATAACATTTAAAGTGGTTGTAAAGGCTCAAGGTTTTTTAAATTCATGCATTCTATGCACAAAGGTAAAAAAACATCTGTGTGCATCAGCCCCCCCAGACTCTAATAATTACCTGAGCCCCATGGTGATCCAGTAATGTGTGCAAGAGCCTTGGCTCTCTGGGGATGCTCCCTCCTTATTGGCTGAGACAGCAGCAAGAGCAAGAGGGAGCAAGGCCAAGCCATGGCTCTGTATGTGAATGGACACACCAAGCAGCGGCTCAGGAGCAAGTCTGCTTGAGTGCCCCCATCGCAAGCTGCTTGCTCTGGGGGGACTTGGTAGGAGGGAGGGGTCAGGAGCACAGGCAGGGGACCCGAGAAGAGGAGGATTGAGGCTGCTTTTTACAAATCACTGCACAGAGCAGGTAAGTATAGACATGCTTGTTCATTTTATCTTTTTTAAATGCCTTTAATATCGCTTTAATTGCAATATGACTTGTATAGCAATTGTAATTAAGATTAAATTTTAAAATAAGCAATAATCTAATTAACCGGACAGTACTGTTTTACAAAAAGGCAGCACATTACAATGCCACTTGATTTGATGTTAGCTAAAAGCTGCTCTACACATCAAGACCTTGGGTGTTGGTAAAGTTGATAGTCCCATGAATCTACCAGTAATGTTCAATTCATTGTGACAATCTGTTAGTATGCAGGCTGACAAAATGTACTTACATGCTTCAGGCAAGTAAAGATATTACCCTGGTACTTTCACAAGTACATTTTATATTATCTGTTTTGAATCCATTTACTAAAGGTACATCTAATACTCCACTATGCCAACACACTATCCACTATTCTTTATATAGAAAGATATTGTGTGACTGGAACTTTTTCCTGTAGTACTCACTTTATTTTAGTATTCAGACAGTTAATTGAATGACATTCAAATACATTTACATTACTTTAGAATATTAAAATAGCAGATGGTGATCAATATTCCTGTTGCTCACCGTGAGTCCGAAATAAGTAAACAGAAACTACCTAGTCTGCGGCACAAAGATAGATTTCAGTAATCATCATTGTTGGAAAGTCTTTCGTGAATGCTCCTGAAGTCTCAAGTGCCTGTGTTTACAGCAATAGTCTAAAATGTATGAATAATTGTGAGCTATTAGCTAGCAGACAATTCAAATCTCCACAAAGTACAAATAGAAAATAGTAACTATAACATTTAAAGGCTTTGTTAAAAATATCTTAACATTTTAATTTCACCTACAGCTCCTATTGTTTGTGATATAAGCAACATTACCTCAGTCTTCTTTTCTAATTCTCTGCCTTCACTGAGTTCTCTGACCAGTCCATGGTTTGAAAGCCTTTTTAGTTCACAAGCTATTTACTGTGAACATACTTTTAATGGTTCTTAAAAGCAGAACCACAGCTAAAATTAACAAGATAAAAATCAAAAGCCCAATAAAAGATAAAATAGCAAAGCAAGCTTTTGCTCCAATATTCACTTTCAATTCAGAGGTTTTCCTCACAGTACCTTCTTCTACTACTAAATGTCCTCAATCTGATGGCCAGCATAATTTAACCCACTTCCTCTAAGCCCAAGTTGCTTTGGACCAGCCCCAAGCTGTGAATGGAGAGTGAAAAGAGAAGCAGCACAGTGATGAGCTAATCTCTCTGTGATTCTGCTTTCTCTTCCTATTAACATGCTTCTTGTCAACATATTAACTAATTGGGTTGTTATGCTGTTTCATCCTTCCACACTCCAGCTCTTCTGTACAAGGACAGCAAAAGTCAGATACCAGGTCAAATTCAGGTACTGACACTGCTTGAATTTAAAGAAACTACATTTGAGGATGTATTAATGATTACACAACTGCATCTGTCTAGATTTTAGCTCTAAGCACAGGCGTAATTTTTTTAAAGTGGAAAACCATAAAAAACACTTTGAAGTTTAGAAATAGAATCTGATTATAATCTTGACATGAAAAACATCAACATCCTTAAAAGGTTAAACCTATTATAGTTTTAGGAGACTACCATAAGTAAATAACTGACATCATACAACAGGAGCCGCCAACCCCATCTGGGTGGACATATGATGCCTTTTACACTGGCACAGCTCCTTAGGCTGTCAATTACAAAGCCTAGTCCACCCACCTCCCTGAGACTTTGGTGCAGTGGTATCCTGCATCTCCAAAAGTACAGAGTTTGGGGCTGTTCTGAAGTCTAAAGTGTATAGATTGGGGCTGCTCTGAGGGTTGTAGTGAATGCATGCATTGGGGCTAATCTCAGTTTTGAAGTGGATGCATGCAATGGGGCTGATCTGACTTCTGAACATCTATAAAATGGGGCTGATCAGAGTTCTGAAAGTTAATAAATTGAGGCTAATCTGAGGTCTTAAGGTGAAGGTGTAGCAAACGTACACACAGAGATGGATGCAAACCTCCATCTTGGCAAAGGATCTTCCATTTTGTACCTCTCGCTCCCTCCTCCGATTCCCCCCCCCCCCCACAGGAATGTGTGCTATTAGAGATCACAGGCAGCAAAGCTCATTGGGAGGGCGTCAGGACTATAAAACCCCCCAGCCAAACTGGTGCCTAGGTACCTATTAGCTCGCAATCTAGGATATCTAAGACTATAAACCAAGTCCTTCACTGAGTTCAAAGACATTCCAGAGAAGTCATAAACTAGACACCACATTCAGCATCCATTTTCCCTTATGATTTCATATCTTGGAATATGAGAGACTTACATAAAAACCAGGCATATATTCAGATTGGTCACTTTGATACAAGTTTCCTCATATATTACACCCCTATCTGACATATACCGGAGAGCAGAAAATTATATCTTCTGAACCATTCAAGTAAATATGTTATATTTCATATCTAACCATCCCGCAGATGTGGCTGCGTATTAATCTACTAGTGGCAAGGCTGCTAAATGCCCCGAGAATAAGTTATGAATCATAATAGAAGATAGGAGCGTTTTTGGTCATAACTTCGGTCTCCACCTACACCTCCCTCCCCAAATGGTTTACCGCTCCAGGTTGACACCCTGTGAAGTTACTAGAAAAGCTAAGCTAGGCTGAGTTGAGCTGTGTGTGAGAGTTGAACATCTCCCTGCTTTGCTGTGCTATTGTTCTCTGTATATTTATATATATATATATATATATATATATATATATATATATCCTTTTGACCTTTTTGTAATAAATCTTACTTTCTGAAAGTGTTGAACTGTTTCTAAAGCTCTTTAATGCAAATTACGAATGCCTGCCACTGAAGAGTGCTACTGTGTGTGATTAACCCTCTGTATAACCCCCCCCCCCTGTGGTGACAGTGGTATACAGATGATTGTCCAACCATCATAGTGTGATTGCTAATATTGCCAAGTTTCCTCTTTCTCTGTACAAAAAGGAGGTGGTGGTAGTGTGAGGGGTTAATTGCGTAATTAACCTGACACAGTAACAATCGCTCTCAGGCTGCCGGTACATCGATTGTGGTCCAGTGAGCTGGAAAATCTTTGTGCAGGGTGCAGCTGGGCGTGGCATTGTTACACACGTGAAAGCGCTTTTAGATTGGCTAGTCCTTCGGTCACGAGTTTGGTGAGAAGGGCTGGGGTCTGACGTCGCGATCGTCACAGAAGGAATTGAACATTGTCTGAGCTCAGAAGGAACAGGTAATGGAGCTAATCTGAGGTCTTAAAGTGCTGAAATTGGGACTGAGCTGAGGTCTGAAGGTGCATAAATTGGGGTGGATAGGAATGAATGTAACTTGTCATTAGCAGTACAACTTTGAGTCTAAGATTTATAACAAACTGCACAACAACACTGCGCTATTGTTCACAGGCATGCCAGATGTCTAGCAAGAGATGTCCCAAATGTAAACAAGCCCTTAATGTAAACAAAGTTGCTAACCCCTGTCAAACACCCTGGAAGATTGCCAAAATTCACAGAACATTAGGGGGTAATTTTCAAATACTATCATGATCACCTCTGAAAGGCAGAAAATGGAACACAAAGTTGAAAATAATACATGCCAGCTATAAAATGTGCTTTCACATAACTCATGTGAATACAAGCACAAAATTCGATGCAGTTCTGATTTATAATTATAATACTGTTAACAGCCCCACAACTCGCATAATGCTCTTTTTTCAAGACAAATTGTGACCAGGCAGTGAAGGCCACCTGGCTCTGAGGAAGAGGTTGTGGCCTTGAAACACGCTAGCCATTTGGTCATCCAGGTTTCCATCGTATGGACTTAGATCCTGCTTGGATCTATTATCTTGCTCGGTGTGATATGCCTGTGTTTTTATGTTCATTGTGAGTACAATACTTACCTTGTTCTTTCAATAAATATGTTAAACGATAATGCACTAGGTCGGTGCGCCCCTTTTTGTTTTTCTATTTGCATTCAGTGAAGTTGGACCACCCCGGTCTGTTGAGGGCGCAGCAAGTAGTGCATGTTTCAGAACATCCTTACTGGTTCCACCGAGTCCATTCCCAACACAGGAGAAAAGTGTTTTTCTGTGCCAGTTGCTGGTGGTCTGTGACATCTTTATTTAACCTTGAAGATACAGAGGTTCTCTATAAGAGCCACTGCATATAAAGGGCTCTGGTCCTCTTGGCCCCATTTACAAAAGGAGCGCAAAAGGTAGAGACCTCCTCATAACCTGCCACATAGCAATCCAATGCAGAAAAAAAGCTTGCACTAACATTGGAAATCTTTTTTAATCCTTTTATGACAATCAAAACTAATTGCCCTAAGCAAAAAAACCAAAGCAAAGTGACACATATAGACTAGCGCAATTAATAACTTTATTTGAATGATGTAAAAAAATAAAAGCAATCCATTCACATGTTCCCAATATATAATGTGCCTATAACTGCCTCACAGTATGATTCACTAAGAGCATTACCAGAGAAGCAACATGCCACACAAAAAAGAGAAAGGAGCTGCACCTGTTTCCAGCATCCTTCTGCTGTACTTGTACTCATGGAATGAGCTACCAGTACCAGGCCATAAGAGGCCATAGTGAGTGTCAAGGTGCTTTGGGGGTGTGTCCCCCCTCTTCTCAAGGAACGTGTTGTGTTACTCACCATTGCCAAATTACAACAATCCTTCAGTACTATGAATGCTTTACATGAGGCCAACTGAGTTATTCAAAGAAAAAAGTCATTGATTTTATTGGGACAACGTCGCCAACTTTAAAAAAAATGCAGGCAAACCAGGAAGTGTTTTTCTTTTCCATAAATTATGTTTGAATAATTTGCTAGAAAATGTTTCTATACTGCCATTAATGCAGATGGTGCTGGCTAGAAACTCTTCTGGTCCAGCAATAAACTTTCTTACATAGAATAATACAGGACAGCTCTATTTTGAATTCATTCAAGTTTCTGACCAAGGGCTCATTCACACTGTGAGCAGTGACTTGTGTTTTTCCACAATACATAAGTGCTATTCATCACAAGGGCACATAGAAAACAATTGTTTTCTATTTTCTTTGTTCACAACACAACGTAGCTCACTGAATGGCACTGCATGTCACCGCACTGCAATGCAATGCAATGTGAGACATGAATGAGCTGTCACTATGTAACACATCTCATAAAGTAAAAAAAAGAAATCAGTGAGATGTGCTAAAATGTGTATTGCACCACTCCTTGCTGAACCCCGCAATAACAGCTGTCTGCATGCTAAAATGCTGCATTTTACCATGTGGACTACTGTGAGCACTTAAACTGAGGCTTTGATGAAGAGAGAGTGTTTCTTTTAAGTACAAACTAATAAATCAGTTTGGACTGTTTCATCATTTGATCTGGCACTCCTACTGTTGGGACATATTTTTCTGGTGACTTGTTTGGTAACCATCAGAGGGTAGTCCTGTCTGTTGTAATCAACGTAACCTTAGCCAGTAACTCCCAAATAATCCCCCCAAAATTTTCTACTTACCGATTTTTCTGCCCGGTTGCCAGTTTCTAGCCTTAGCCTGCACTTGACCAAATTTGCTGTCCTGAACAATAGCATACCAGTGTATAACCTACATCTCACTGTGTAAAGGATTGATAACCTTTACCAAGCATGCCAACAACACCAAGGGCTCCACCATAATGGGCAGAAGAGTACCACTGGAGACTATATTTATAGTTCATAAAGCCAGTTTAGCTATTTGAACCCTGTACTATTTGCAATAGGAAGCCTAGGCCTAGCTCCCTCACCACACGTTGCACATGCAACTTAGCGCTATATGTTTGCTAAGATTAACCACCTGTTGCATGCTGCCACACACTAGGTGGGGAAATCTACAGTTTATGCTGCTTAGGTCAGAAGTTCCATCCCTTCAATCTCTGTGCATATTGACAATGTGTTGCTGGAGTTATTATATACTGTGCTGTAATACCCTCTTTATTTGACTTTCGTGAGGTATTATATACAGTTATCTACTGCAAAGCCTCAGGTCTGCTTTCAGATTGATCTTAAGGCGGCATAGTGGCTAAATGGTTAGCACTTCTGCCTGGCAGTACTAGGTTTGTTGGTTTGAACCCCAACTGCCTGGAGTTTGCATGTTCTCCCTGTGCCTGCGTGGGTTTCTTCCTCCTACACTCCAAAGACATGCTGGTAGGTTAATTGGATCTAAATTGGCCCTAGTGTGTGTTTGTATGAATGTGAGTTAGTGACCTTAGATTGTACACTCCTTGAGGGTTAGGGACTGATGTGATATTACATATATATGTAGAAGTGCTGTGTAAATTGACAGCGCTATATAAGTACCTGTAATAAATAAATAAATAGGGTATGGTGAAATTGCTACGCCACTTTGTCTAAGGTGGTATAACCTGAGGTGTCAGTGTGGTTAAGCTCTTTAGTTGTGCCAGAGTAAGAACAAAGGATTTCACTTTATAGTAGCTCCTGAAGGGGTAAAATAAATGATGGCAAATGCACATATAGACTTATATGGGAAGATTTTTGTTGAAGTGAATGGTTGGGCAACAGGGCCTCCCACATTTTCATCAAAGGACTACAGAAGTTCCACAACATCAATATTACTTAATAAATGGAAAAATATTAAAGGAATGACTATCTGTGTGATAAACCTTAATAACAGAAACCATAAATAGTGCCATCAAAAATAATTGTAGCTGTTCCAGGACTAGTCTTAATGTATTGCACCGTAAAATACCCTAACGAGTGTATATCGCCAGTGTCTTAATCAGTCAGTACATTCAAAACTCGTAATTCAAAAATAATTTTGACTCAGTAGGTTGAATGACCCAGTATCTTTTCATATTTGGACAGCTGCAGTCATGAGATCTATGCTCCTAATATTTTTGAATTAGCTAGGGTTCCTGAGGTCACAAGTACTTTTAACTACTGTAAGTAGCTATGATTACCAAGGCCTCAAACCTGTCAATCCAAAATATCACTTTCTTTAATGCTGCAGTACAAAGCTGGCATGACTAGCGGACTTCACTGGGAAACTCACTTCCATACACGACCTCTTTGTCTCCCGCTTCCTTAAACTCCTAGCGATCACCGAAACCTGGATCCAAGCCACTGACTCTACCTCTCCTGCGGCACTCTCCTATGGAGGTCTCATCTGGACCCACTCAACCAGACCCAGCGGTCGAAAAGGTGGTGGGATTGGTATGCTCCTGTGACCACAGAGCACCTTCCAAGTACTCCCAAAGCCTCCCTCTCTATCCTTCTCCTCCTTCGAGGCCCACTGCATCCGACTATTCTCTCCAATCCCTCTGAGGATTGCAGTAATCTATCAGCCTCCTGGACCCGTGTCCCGCTTTCTCAACGACTTGTCCGCCTGACTACCCTTCTTTCTCTCCTCCGAGCTACCCACCATCATCCTTGGTGACTTCAACATCCCTATCAACATCAATAACCCGGCTACATCCCAACTCCTCCACTTAACCTCTTCTTTTGCACTCACACAGTGTATACAGTCCACCACCCACTCTGACGGGAACACTCTGGACCTTGTTTTCTCTCATCTCTGCACTCCCCACGACCTCACAAACACCCCCTTTCCTCTCTCCGATCACAACCTCATCACCTTCTCCATCTCCTCATCCTCAAACACCTATCCCTCCAAACGTCAAACTATCACCAGCAGAAACCTCTGCAACTTGAACCCTGCCCCTTTCCACTCTGTAGCTGACCAACTTTACGACAGCATCCTTCCCCTGTCCTGCCCTGACCTGGCCACTACTGTTTATAACAACTCGCTATAAGCCACTCTAGACTTGCTAGCACCTCCAACTACATGAAGCATTAGACCCCGACCGCTACAACCCTGGCAGACTGACCATACCAAAAATCTCAAACGAAGCAGTCGTGCGCTGGAGCAACTATGGCGTTCACCTGATATAAATCTGCCTTCCTCACCTACACTTCCTCCCTTCACGCTGCCAAGCAAGCCTACTTTGTCACCCTCATTAATACCTTCTCCTCCAGTCCTCGTCGGCTCTTCTCTACTTTTAACTCTCTACTCTCTCCGCCCCCACCTCCACCCAGTACCTCACTCACCGTCCGCGAGATTGCTAACCATTTCAAAAACAAGATCGACGCAATTCGTAGGGACATCGCCACTGCTCAGACTTCCACCCCACCTAGCATCCCTCATACGAAAACCCCCTCAACACTCCTCTCCTTCGACCTCGCCACTGCCCAGACTTCCACCCCACCTAGCATTCCTCACACTAAAACCCTCTCAAGACTCCACTCCTTCGACCTCGCTACCACTGAAGAGGTCACTAAGGTCTTCTCTGAAGCCCGCCTCACCACCTGCCCCCCTTGACCCTGTCCCCTCACATCTCCTACGATCACCCTCCTCCTCCATCCTATGCTCCCTCACTCACATCTTTAATCTTTCCCTCTCTACTGGCACATTCCCCTCCCCTCTAAAGCATGCGCACATTACTCGCATACTTAAAAAACCCTCCCTGGATGTCACTGACCTGAACAACCTTAGACCCATCTCCCTGCTGCCATTTACATCCAAACTCCTAGAGCGCTTAGTCTATAATCGCCTGACTTCCCACCTGACCGACAACAACCTCCTTGATCCCCTACAGTCTGGCTTCCGCCCCCTACACTCCACCAAAACTGCCCTGCTCAAACTCACCAACGACCTGCTAACCGCCAAAGCTAATGGCCACTATTCAGTGCTCCTAATCCTCGACCTCTCCGTGGCTTTCGAAACGGCTGACCACCCCTTCCTCCTCAAAAAACTACACTCTCTTGGCCTCAGAGACTCTGCTCTCTCCTGACTCTCTTCCTATCTATCACAGCGCTCCTTCAGTGTTACCTATAATGCTGCCACCTCCTCTTCACTCCCCCTCTCTGTTGGAGTCCCTCAAGGTTCTGTCCTCGTGCCTTCTCTTCTCCATCTATACCGCCTCCCTTGGCCAATTGATACACTCTCACGGCTTCAACTACCATCTCTATGCCGACGACACACGAATCTATCTCTCGACCCCTCACCTCACCCCCTCAGTCTCCGCCCGTATCACAAGCCTACTGAACGACATATCGGATTGGATGTCACTCTACTTCCTCAAACTAAATCTTTCCAAAACCGAGATCCTAGTTTTCCCCCCAGCCCGCACCCCCCGCCTTCACCATCAAGACCAACAACACCACCATCAGTCCCACCCCGCAAGCCAGAGTACTAGGTGTCATCCTAGACTCCAATCTGTCCTTCCAGCCCCAGGTCCAATCACTGACAAACTCATGTAGACTTCACCTCCACAACATCTCCAAAATACGTCCGTTCCTAACCCCGGAAACCACTAAGCAACTCATTCACTCCCTTATTATATCACGACTTGACTACTGTAACTCCCTCCTCATCGGCTTACCTCACCACAGGCTATCCCCACTTCAGTCGATCCTGAATGCTGCGGCCAGACTCATCCACCTTATTAATCGCTCTATATCCGCCACCCCGCTCTGCCAATCCCTCCACTGGCTTCCGATTGCCCAATGGATAAAATTAAAAATGCTAACATTGACGTACAAAGCTGTTCATAATACTGCCCCAAACTACATTACTGATCTGGTATCCAAATACCACCCAAAACGTACTCTCCACTCCTCACAAGACCTCCTGTCCTCTAGTTCCCTGGTCTCCTCCTCCCATGCCCGTCTCCAGTGCTTCTTCAGGGCTTCTCCCATCCGCTGGAACTCCCTACCCCAATCTATCAGACTATCACCTACTCTCCTCACCTTTAGGTGCACTCTGAAAACCTACCTCTTCAGGGAAGCCTACCCCGCCCTCAGCTAATTACCAATCTCCTCCACTCTTCCTACCACTCCATCCCCCACAGCTATTTCCTCCTGTACCACTATCCCCTCCCTCCTAGATTGTAAGCTCCAAGGAGCAGGGCCCTCGAACCGCTCGTGTATTGAATTGTATTGTTTGCTGTACTGTCTCGTGTACTGTCTCCCATTATATTGTACAGCGCTGTAATTTTGCCGTTGCAGTGCCCTAAGACATATAAGAAGTCAGCTACTGATACAACGCTCCAGCATCTACAAATAACAGTATACTTTGAGTGGAATTACCCTTTAACTAAGTGCCATGATTGTTTACATGCCTTTAACTACATGCCGTCCAGCCACTGTACATATACGGCGGCAGGGCGGCACTCGCAGGCAAAACCACGTTTTAAAACGTGTGTTTTGTAAACAAATAGGGGGCGTGCGTGAGGTGCGCCGCCGCCCTATTTGTCCCACGGATCACCACCGCAGATGTCAGTCGCCGGGTCACAGCCACACCTTAGCGGCTATGTCCCGGCGATCGGCGGCAAACAGTGACAGACAGCACAGCTGCAGTAGCTGTGCTGTCTGTCACTTCCCTGTCAGCTCGAGGATGAGCTGATCGAGAAAGAACAGTTTCTCTTTCTCGATCAGCCTTGTCTCACCCAGTACACACCCCCGCCCCCTAGTAAAACACTCCCCTCACTCCTATAACCCTTCCCTGCAAAATAAAGTTAACCCCTTCCTCCCCAGTGCCATTAGTACAGTGTCAGTTTTTTTTTTTTTGCACTGATCACTGTATTAGTGTTTTTGGGGATGTCAGTGACCCCAAGTCAGTACCCCCCAATGTCAGAATGTCCGCCGCAGTCCCGCCATAAGTCGCTGGTCGCTGCCATAAGTCCCTGATCGCCGCCATAATTCGCTGATCGCTGCCATTATTAGTATAAAAAAAAAACTAAAAATCCCAGTATCTTTCCCACCATTTGTAAACGCTATAACTTTCACGTAAACCAATTAATTTACACGTATTGGGTTTTTTTTTTAGCAAAGACATGTCGCAGAATGCATTTTGGCAGAAATTTATGACTAAATTTGATTTTTGCATTTTTTTTTACTGGACATGTTTTATAGCAAAAAGTCCAAAATATTGTTTTTTTTCCTCAAAATTGTCAGCCTTTTTTTTTTTATAGCGCAAAAAATAAAAACCGCACAGGCGATCAAATACCACCAAAAGAAAGCTCAATTTGTGGGGAAAAAAAAGATGTAAATTTCATTTATGTACCATATTGCATGACCGCGCAATTGTCTGTTAAACTAGCGCAGCGCTGTATAGCAGAAAAATGGCGTAAATTGCAGTATTTATACCATAGTTTGTAGACGCTATAACTTCCACACAAAACAATCAATATGCACTTATTGGGATTTTTTTTACCAAAAACATGTAGCAGAATACATTTTGGCCTAAATTTATAACCAACTTTGAGTTTACTATATATTTTTTATAGCTGAAAGTAAAAAATATAGTTTTTTCTCAAATTTTTTGGCCTTTTTTTGTTTATAGGGTGAAAAATAAAAAGCGCACAGGTGATCAAATTACACCGAAAGAAAGCTCTATTTGTGTGAAAAAAAGGACGTAAATTTCGTTTGGGTGCAGCATTGCATGACCGCGCAATTATCAGTTGAATTAGTGCAGCGCCGAGTGGCAAAAAGAGGCCTGGTCATTAAGGGGGGTAAATCCTCTGGAGCTCAAGTGGTTAATAAACTTAGTTTGAGTGAGGCAGTTTATTAGTAGCAATCAATGGCATTTTGACCTTAGTATCAGTAACATGCAATTACATTGCACGCATTCATCCTTTAACTGGCAAGACTCAGGAGCGTGCCTTGGTTTGCAGCTGGTCCATTCTGGAAAAGACTTTTGAAGACCACAAACTTCCCATTCTTGACATTTTTAAAACCACAGCCAAAGAGTACAGTTTAACAGAGGATACATACCTAGATCAAACAAATAGCAAGGATGTTGATTTAACATTTCCCAGTAATTTCTTCATAAGCAACGGACACTGAATGGTAGTAAAATTGTAACCACTTCAAGAAAGCAAACCTATAAAAGGTTGAATCACAGATGCCTAAATTCACAAAATGAAAAGGTGAATTAAAGCTGAACTCCAGACAAACAACTAAACTATAACTAAATATATATACTGTATGTTCCCCAATTCTGCATTGGTCATCAAGCAATTGACACGTTTTAATCAAATAATTTCAAATTCAGGAAATGCCTCTTTTGAGACCCAGTGACATCATCACTAAGTCTAACTACTGCCACTGCTCAATAGCAAGACTGAGTTGGTGGGAAGAGCAGGCAGGTTCCTGTTCTCCTCATAGTTCCCTGCCTCAAGCTTTATATGAACTAATACATGCTTGGTTCCCTTTAGACGTTCTGGTATATAGAAGATTACAGGAAGCTAATATCAAGACATATTCAGAAATCAAAAGTAGTTTTAAAAATGTAAAATTGCATTTAATTATTTTTAATAGCTATATAACTGCATGCTTTAATAGTTGTTATATCTCTCTAAAATTCAACTTAACATATTTTCATTTACATTCTGTTCAATAGAACTGAAATATTCTCTATTAAAATAGCATTTATGTTTAAGCACACTGAATTTCTTAGGACAAAATATGATATGCTTAATCAAGTCAAACATTTTTTTTCTTCTTAGACCACAGTGATTCATCTTGAGAAAATAAACTGCCTGTTTGGTTACTAGATCAACTGATATTGAATTATTCCCATGTGCTTTTTGTTACTTCAATGGATCAAGGTAAACAAGCACATGTGGGAGCTTCAGGGCAGAGTATATCTGACTCAGTTCAGTCAACTCTGGTGCCATGAGATACTGACTGATTATTCAGCATTACTATCCATGTGCCGACCCACAGGTCACAGTCAGCTATATTGCAGTCTCAGATTTTGGGAATCTACATTGGCATTTTGTTTAAACACATTTTCAGCTATGCTATATAAAATGGTATGCAGAAGTTTTCTCAACCTGTAGTATGTGTACCCAAAGGGTACTTCTAATGGCTTTCAGGGGCATCTATGATTCTTATAGTAATTTCATCATTACAGATTAGAATTTTAACAAATAATGTATTTTATATTAAACAGATATCACTGTTTAATAACAAGTAGGGGGTACTGATGATAAATACATCCAGTTTATGGAGCTACTTAATTAATCCTATGGGCCACCTTGTAGACATTTTGTTCCATAAACAGGTACATATTCTTTAAAAATGTCATGAAATATCAATCTATATGACTGTTTATCACTTCTTATTTTGGATTGTTAAGAGCACAGTATATGTTGTTCAATCTAACCAGTGAATGATCCATTATAATCCATGTGCTTCTAATCAATTTTACTGTGATTAAATCAAAATATGTTGGTGTTTACGTGTTTTAGAAGTAGGCAGCCAACTCTTGATCTGGCTTTATCATAAAGAAAGACCAGCAATTATCTTCAAAATTCTGCTCAGAAAATGTTTTTTCTGCTCATTCATTCAGCTATTTCTCTCCAATATCATTCTGCTGTCTGCAAAGGTAACATACCAACATACAGTACATACAATCTTTTGCCAATATGAATTTTTATTGGCCTCACACACAGAGAGATCATTTGTTTCAGAACTGCTTGATATCCATATCTACCCAGAATTCACATCCATGGTTCTATGATTTACAGTCAAGCTCACAATTACCATCAGTGAGAGTAGGATTATTTTAGCTATGCCAGCTCAGAGAAAATAAGCCAATATTTCTAACCCACTGATCTCTTGTGAAAGCAAAATCTGCCCCCTGAGGTCTTCAGTTTGATTCTCAGTGGCCCATAAATTAGTTAGACTGTTCAATGCTCCAACTATTTGTATTGTCCAGAAGAAGCTAGGCCAAAAATTTTCAGCTGAACAGCACTTGCAGCGGATCAGCTGCAGAAACTGTTTGATCATTCTGACAACCATCATTAGTGGCACATAAGAATGATATTTCAAACACATTCATACACTCATGATTGATATTTCGAGCACTATCAACAGTCACAGTGTACCACATGCAATCTCCAGGAAGCCCATGAGAAGAATCCCCTAGAGATACTTGCAATAAAAATCACGTTAGACAAATCATTATGCATGACCAAGTACCAACATCTGCTCCAAGACCACAGCAACCAAAAAAAAGTGGTAGTTTCAAATTAGGTACTAACTATGAGAAGAAAGCAAAAAAAGACCATACACAATTTAACATGAATACATTAGTTAGGATCATTGACCAATCAACTATGAAAGAGACAAATGTTAGAGAGGCTCTCCAAAAATGTTGTCAGAAACAGAAAATGCAGTTCTCAGCATTGAGTCAACCATAAGGGACACATCTAGTCAAGAATACAATAGCCTGACGGGATATCTCTGCATCCACACCATTTGTGACACACAAAAAAAGTTGTTCAACACAGGATAATCCCACAACCATAATGCCTCAGTTTTGTAGCAATGTTGTACTACAAGCATGAAAATAAGCACATGGAGGAACATGTGTCCCACAACGGACTCCAAGAAAAAGGATTTTTTGGCAAATTAAAAAATCTTATTTTCTTTCTTGCCCATTGAGGGACACATGAATTTCCAGACTGTTCTGACATCCAAAAGTAGCCCAACAGAGGGATAGGCAACATAGCAACAAGGACTTACAAATCCAAGAAAAACTGGGGACTGTCTGCAGCTCAAAGGAACTTACACTTGAAGCTGGCATCAGATGAAGCCTGAATATCTGCCTGGTAGAACAAAAAAAAAAGAAAAACGAAAAGAGAAGACCAGGTGGTAGCCTTGCAGACTGGAAAAAGTGACATGCTGCAAGCAAGAAGCACTTAAAGGAATAGTAGGGTGTACTTTGACAGGAAAGGGGGAACTTGACCCTTAATACCATAATTTTGGATGATGATCTACCTGAGTCATCTAGAGATGGTGGAATAATTAGTAGGTGGACCCTTACAGAGTCCATCTGGGATTACAAAAGAGTATCAGTTTTGCTGAAAGAAGCAGTAGCTAAGACATCCACAGCCCAAACCACACCAAGACAATGGAGGGAAATTTTCTTTTGGTGAACAGAAGCCAGACAGAGGAATGAAAGACAATGTCCTGTTTGAGGTTAAAACTACTCCAGAAACTACTCCAGGCAAGAAGGAAGTCCTAAGCATCAACACCACTCCCTATGCAAAACCAGAAAGAACTCTTTCAGGATAAGGCTTTCTGTTCATACATCCGCTTCACAGAGATTAGGGCTATTAAAGCACTACCTTGTAGGTGACAGAAGAGAGACGGAGGAATGTCTCCAATGAGCTGAAATGATGGTTTCTGAAGTGCAGAAAAAAACAGACACAGATCCCATGAAACCCCAGAGAAATAGAGAGGGGTAGCTACATACTGTAGGATATCCCTTGTATACAGGCTATAACAGGCTAGAAGTCTTTGAAACAGAATAAAAAGTACAGAAACCTGACCCTAGATAGTGTTTAAAGTTAAAAACTGATTCATGCTCAGCTGCAGGTTGGAGAGGAGTTGTCCTATGGAGGAATTCCTAGGATGGAAGCCTTGAGACGCACATCAAATGAAGTATGCCTTCTGTGTCCAATGACAGACTTAATGGGAAGTAGAATCACAGATTCAGAGATGACCCTGTCTCTTAAAACTGTTAGATACTTACAAGAGTGAGTTGCTAAGATAAGGACAGGAAAACTGCCTCAGCTGTAGCCCAATATATCTATAGGGATTATCCAGACATACTGGCTGACCTGAAGAGCAGCCTGTGTGAACTATAACACAGAAGGTTAGTCACTGCCGACTGATAGACTGTTGCAAAGAGAATATCAGTATAGACAATGAACTAGGAATCTACACTGTTTGGCTAACTGAGAAGCTGTTCTGTATTTCTATATCTGGTCTGAAACTGCTAGTAGCTGTAGAAGACTAGAGAGTTGTTACAGACAGATCACAATATAAACCAAGAAAATCTCCTCATGTTGGCTGACTGTAGAGATTTAAAGATTTTAACAACCATGAATCTACCAGCATTTGTGGGCTGACTGAAAAGATTTCCAGGATTTAAACTACCCAGAATTAACCACTTGCCTACCGCCCTATAGCAGATATACTGCTACAGGGTGTCTGTTCTGCTCAAAATCACGTAAATATACGTGATTTCGCTGTTTCAGGTAGGGGGCACTGGCTGCCATTAGTTTCATACAATGTCAATCACCGGGTCCAAGTCAGTGATTCTCAGTCAGCACACCTGATCGCCGACAAAACTAAAAAAAATATTTCAAACAAACAGAAGACATCATAGCCAAAGAAAACATACCAACTCCCCAAAGGGCACTAGCCCAAAACTGAGGCATGAAGGTTTTGGGCAGGGTTATCCTGTGCTAGCTAAGTTTTTTTTGTTCCCCAGTGTCCATTTATTCTTTAGGAAACAGTATAATCCAACAGTGTTCCTGTGTTTCTTAATGGACAAGAAAGAAAATGTCCTTAAACCATGGTTGTATGGGAAACAGCCATCATTCTTAAACCTTTATTTGTAAGCTTTTGTTGTACTACAATTAAAAAGAAAGGAAAGGTAAACAAAAGAAAAACGTTTATAGGAATTTCAGTGTTCCCCAAAAAAAATATGTTATACTATATTACACTATATAACTCAATGTTCTAATACAGACTATTAATGTGTCCTTTACATATGAATGAACTGAAGAGTCCATAAAAGTAGTAAATTACAAACCCAAAATGATTACAAATAAAGAAAGATAGATGTCTTGGGTGTGCTGTGCAAAAACAAAACATAAAATTTTGGCTACTGAGTGTCAGCACTGATTTCTAGTTAGTAATTTCTAGTTAGTAACATGTCTACTGAGTCTTGGGTAATATGTAAAGTCAAAAGTTAAAATTAAGCTCTATGTTTGCTAAGAAAAAAAATATTAGTGCAGTACTAAAGTGGCCCAGACTGCTGCAATGAAGCTGTTTTGGTGTGGGACACATGAATTTGATTGGCTGCCAATCAACTTGGAAAAATGGTGACATCTAATGCTGGAAACAAATTACTATGTGGAGGTGAGGGTTTTCAAATCTTTATAAAAGGTGAATATTGCAGCAGCATCTGTTTTTTTTTATATACATATACAGTATATATATATTCAAGGGCTACTTGAGAGGGAAGAGTTGCATCTGGATTTACAGTTGCATATGTCAGTGAATCTAAAGTAAGACCTGTCTGTATTACAATAATCTGAAGCTTTAATGTTAACGTTAGGGCCTTTACCAATTTTCCTCCAAGAAATTGGTTGCATTTCAATTTTAACCACTTGCCTACCGGGCACTTTTACCCCCTTCCTTACCAGGCCAATTTTCACTTTTCAGTGCTGTTGCAATTTAAATGACAATTGTACGGTCACACAACACTGTACCTATATGAAATTTTTATAATTTTTTTCACCTAAATAGAGATTTTTTTTTGATGGCTTTTACTCACCAGTTTTTTAGCTGATCACATGCTACAGATGGGCTGTGATTGGCCCAGTCTGTACATATAATCACTGTGACCAATCACAGATTGCAGCACAGTTGTAAGCAGTGAATGGCATGTAAGGAAGTCATTCATTGTTTACAACTGTCATGTGATCTGCTGTGATTGGTCACAGTGATCACAAGACACTGGCAGCGGGCCGCTGTAGTGATCTGTCATCGGCCGTGCCCATGGAACGCAGCCACTTGAGAGAATATCATATGATGTCCTCCCAGGATAATAGGGATGAAGTTAAATGAGTGCATAAATTTAAGTATGAAAAGTTTAACACAAACATATATTAAAGACCAAATAGTTCTAAGAGTCCTTTCACATGGGAGGATTCTGCCAAGCAAATCCACCTGCTCAGTGGGGGATCTGTCCACTTATACCCACTGAGCAGTTGGATTACAGGTCCGTGTCTACTCCGCTTGAGCGGAGCAGACATGGACAAAGCCCGCTGTTCTCTATAGGGGGGTCGGATGTAAGCAGATGGTCCAATCTGCTAGATGGATGGGGAACAGATCCCCATCCATCTGTTTTTAGAGGATCAGATTGGATGCAGGCAGGTGTAAACAGACACATGTCCGTTTACATCTGCCCCCCCCCCCCATAGATAACAATGGGTGGTCCGATTAGGTCCAACTGAAATACAGACAAATAATCAAGCATCTGTATCCTCCAAAAGAGAAAACTCAATACAGATAATTTTAATATTAGTAGACAAATATAAACCATTTAAAACCCCTTAAGAGCAATACTATGCCATCCAAAAATCCACCCTAAGATAGTAATATATATGGGAAACAGCCACCATTCTGAAACCTTTGTTAGTCTGTGTTGATCATAGTAAATACCACCAATAGCAAATAGCAAATAGCACCAATCCCCAGGCAGGAGGCATGGTGGATAGGTCAACCCTTAAATATGAGAGAGCCTGGTCAGCAGGGGAGTCGGGTGGAAGGTGGAGTGAGGAAGTGCTGCTGGTGTGGAGCCTGGGAGGGGGCCCCAGAAGATGGGGGTCTGCCTACAGGCTGAAGCTAGACAGAAGGACCTCCACTGCCCCACAGTCTACTGGGAAAGGACATCCTGTCAACAGGGAAGGAGCCAGACCAGCATAAGGCCTGAAGGGAGCTGCAACCCATTAAGCTACAGGAAGAGGGCCTGGGCCAAAGAAGGGAGAGGGCGGTCAGGTGCAATACCCAACTAGTTCTCACTGAGACTACATTCTTTGTGTGTCTCGGAAACCCTTGCCCTGGGATATTCTCAAGACAGCCAGGTGGATGAGGAGATTTTCATCTGGGGTCTGAGGAGGTTAATTTAAGGGGACCAGATGCTCCTTGCAAAGTCTGTGTGCTAATCTGTCAGAAGGGAAGTGCCACTCCTGAAAGAGTAGAGAGCTATTTGCTGGATTAAGTTTATCCTCCAAGTTGTTCAGTTCCATTGGGCATCCCATAAACGAAAAAGACCAAGCTCATGGACTGTTTACTGATTTTGGATGAATGTGTGGAAAATGCGCATTGCCTGGCTGTGAAGAGCTTAGGGGGATGCAAAAACTCAGTGGCTCTCAAGAGGGTAGCACTACATGTACATATAGATTTAGTGCGACAGAGTTTTTTATTGAGACATTTACAGCAGACCAGATTATTTATGAACATACTGAAGTACTTTTCACTGAATCATTAGAATTGATCATTAAAATGCCAGTGAATGTCTGTAAATAGGTAGAATTAAATATAGCCCTTTGCATTTTTTAATACAAATGCAGCATCAGTATTATAGAGAGCAGTGCTACCATCGATACTCTGTGTGATCACACCTTTTTGCAAACAGTGGATTTCAATCCAGTGGACAATTGCAAAGTCACAAAGATTATTGATTTTGTCTTATTCATAGAACTTGCTTTACTTAACAGATGTATACTGTATGTTGCACACAGGGTGGCCATTAGAAGTCATGGGGCTGTCTGCTGCATAGTGTACAGGGCACCACACCCATCCCTATCAGCCACCTTCCAATACATCCAGACACCTTTTCAGCCAAGTGGAAAACAGGAGATGACCTTAAAACATTCACAGACCTGCTCAAACAATCAGGATGAGAAAGGAGGCAAACCCAAATTAGCCAATCAGGAGGAGGCCAGGAGGTGAGCACAATACATATCCAGAGTCCAAGCTAGACAGGGGGACACTCACTATGATATTGCAATATAATCAACAAAATAGGGTAAAATGGAGCTGTAACTTGACCCCATATCATTTAGGGACCCCCCAATCTGAGTTGGTGACCCCATTGGACTCCTAGACACCATACAGCCTATAGACTGTCCATCATGGGGGCCCCCAGCAGTGAATATGAGGAAACTCTGAACCTATACAGTACCAGTAGCTAAGGGCAGTTGGGATGGGGAGATTGTGAGCTGCCACTAGTGCGCCAGAATGAGTCTGGTGGACTGTGCTCCTCAAATCAATCAGAGTGTGGCCAGCAAGGGAAGCTATCACTGGAAAGGCAGGGATGGCTAGTAAGTTAGATAGATGTGAAGTATTCCCTTAGGGGGTAGGAGCCTGAATCCACGTTGCTGACCTGATGGCCCGGGGCCAGTATAGGCCAGCTGCCTGTACCCCCTATCAGCAGCCCTGACTGCACATTGATTGTTGAAAATCTTTGCAGTACTAAATGTATGTATACATTTGTCCCAGTAAGGGAGGTTACATCTCTTTATTATGATAATACTATCTTATATTTTTGATACTGCAGATTTATCTTTGGAAGATAATTGTGTTTTATTTCAAATATTCGAGTATATTGCATTTTTCTGTTTTTCTGTAGTAGTCACATAAAGTGGATACAAGTTTTTTTTTGGTATATAACCTCTGGGTACCCAGTGACTCAAAATTCATATACATGAGTGTTGCGTTCTAATTTTTTTGTTGGTTTCAAAGTTCTCATACAAGTAAATATACTACATTCCCATGCAAGAACAGAAGATGTGAGACATATACAAAGGGTTTTGTTCTCAGAGAATAGGTGCAAGAACTCTCCCCTCAACTTGGTCCCCCATCCACGGGGGAGAGTAGCAATGTGGCACATCCTGCTCACTACATCACAGGGTGCACTAAAACCGGAAGGGTCTTAAAGGAGCATTGTTATATAAAACCAGGATTGCATAACACACAGAACGCAGAGTTAAGAAATACACTATTCACAGAGAGCAGGGTTCAGAAGTGCATATCTCACAATAGGCCAACAGGTTTCCAATCCAAAAATGGCCTTCCCCAAATCCTCCCCAAACCCCCCACCCCCAGTACAGAGCTCCTCCCTCAAATCTCCCCATTAAAAATTTGTTAGGCTGCATTGCATACTCTTGACCAATGAACTCTGTATGTTGTGCTATCTCTTCCCACCAAGTAAAAGTCTTGACCAGTGAAAACTTTTTTACCCCTACATAAGCAACACCCATCATTCACCTGCAATTCAGGTTCATCAGTGCACCCCCACCTCAATCCAGCTCACTTCTGCACCCCCCCCCCAATTTAGCTCACCTCTGCACCCCCCTGTCTCAACACAGCTGACCTATGCACCCTCCTATCTCAACTCAGCTCACATTTGCACCCCCAGCTGCAGCTCAACTCTACACCATGTCTGCAACTCACCTGTCAATTTACCTCTGCAACATATGACTGCAGCTTACCTTTCCCCCTCCGCCTCTCCTCTCCTCCTCCACTTCTCTCATGTTTAGCTAGCTCTGCACAACACAACTGTCAGCAGTCGGCCCCTCTCTACAGTAACTCTGGTGGTGGGCACTCATGTACCGCTTCGCCTCTGCCCCACTGACCAGCGATCAACCTTTGGGCGTTGACTTCCAAGCATCAGGCTGCAGATGCCCTGCCCCGATAAACACACTACACACTGTGCCCGATGATATCAGTTCCTCCCCTGTCCCACAGTAAGTACAGTGGGAGGAAGGTTCTGTGAGAGCCAATGGCTCTGTCATTTACAAACACAAAACCGTGCTTCTGTGTTTACAAGAGACAGAGACATTGGTGTGCACAAGGCCAGTGCCGGATATGGGGGAATGGTGTTCCGCCACGTTCCAGCTGAAAAAAAGCCCTGCATATACAAGTACATACCAAACATAAATACTGAACTCATCTCAATTATATTTTAGACAAATTACATATATTTTAACTGTTTATCATAAAGTTAATCTGAGATATTTCACGTTCTAATAATACATACTATTAACAAATCACAGAATTGATGTACAGCTGACTGCAACTTTACCAGGTGAAAGGAGAGGAAAGAGTTGAAGCAGAGTTGGGCATTAATGCTAAGGTGAGGATAAAGCCAGGGCTGCTGTTAGAAATCACAGGGCCCCATACAGCTTACATGAAAAGCCCCCCCCAAAAATATCAAAATTATATTGTCATTAAAAATACACAAAAAATCATTATTAACAGGCACAAACATAACATTACTTAAACATTCCTGCTAAATGTAAAAGATAAAGCTGCACCCCCCACCACACCGACCCCCTCCCCCTCCTGTCTTGCCCACATCTGATTCCCTATGCTGTCCGGGCCCCCTACAAGAGGACCGGTGGTACCCCCTTATCAGTGGCTCTGGTTAAAGCTGAACTCCAGGTACAGAAACTGTAAATACATTCCTCAATATTTAGAAAGGATGTAAATCGACTGTATGCACAAAATGTCTTTGCAAACCTAGCTTTTACCTTGTAAAAGTAGCAATGATTTAATTACTGTGCTGTTTACAGCCTGTGCAGAGAGTAGAGGTATTGGAAGCACCCAGGAGGTCCTCTCATTACAGGCTGCCTACACAAAACTACAGGATGGGGAGACAAGACCAGTTGCCCTACACAAGGACAGAGGGCAGCCAAGATTGGTCTTTATTAGAGGAAGCTCCTGCACTTAGGCGTAGTTTCTGGATTACTGTGCAAATCTGGAAGAAATACCCAAAGGACACCAAATTTCAAGTAAGAATACACGTCTCTTGTACAGTCAGGTCCATAAATATTGGGACATCGATTCTAACATTTTTGGCTCTATACACCACCACAATGGATTTGAAATGAAACAAACAAGATGTGCTTTAACTGCAGACTGTCAGCTTTAATTTGAGGGTATTTACATCCAAATCAGGTAAACGGTGTAGGAATTACAACAGTTTGCATATGTGCCTCCCACTTGTTAAGGAACCAAAAGTAATGGGACAATTGGCTTCTCAGCTGTTCCATGGCCAGGTGTGTGTTATTCCCTCATTATCCCAATTACAATGAGCAGATAAAAGGTCCAGAGTTCATTTCAAGTGTGCTATTTGCATTTGGAATCTGTTGCTGTCAACTCTCAAGATGAGATTCAAAGAGCTGTCACTATCAGTGAAGCGAGCCATCATTAGGCTGAAAAAACAAAACAAACCCATCAGAGAGATAGCAAAAACATTAGACGTGGCCAAAACAACTGTTTGGAACATTCTTAAAAAGAAGGAACGCACCGGTGAGCTCAGCAACACCAAAAGACCCGGAAGACCATGGAAAACAACTGTGGTGGATGACCAAAGAATTCTTTCCCTGGTGAAGAAAACACCCTTCACAACAGTTGGCCAGATCAAGAACACTCTCCAGGAGGTAGGTGTATGTGTGTCAAAGTCAACAATCAAGAGAAGACTTCACCATAGTGAATACAGAAAGTTCACCACAAGATGTAAACCATTAGTGACCCTCAAAAACAGAAAGGCCAGATTAGAGTTTGCCAAACGACATCTAAAAAAGCCTTCACAGTTCTGGAACAACATCCTATGGACAGATGAGACCAAGATCAACTTGTACCAGAGTGATGGGAAGAGAAGAGTATGGAGAAGGAAAGGAACTGCTCATGATGCTAAGCATACCACCTCATCAGTGAAGCATGGGGGTGGTAGTGTCATGGCGTGGGCATGTATGGCTGCCAATGGAACTGGTTCTCTTGTATTTATTGATGATGTGATTGCTGACAAAAGCAGCAGGATGAATTCTGAAGTGTTTCGGGCAATATTATCTGCTCATATTCAGCCAAATGCTTCAGAACTCATTGGACGCCGCTTCACAGTGCAGATGGACAATGACCCAAAGCATACTGCAAAAGCAACCAAAGAGTTTTTAAAGGGAATGTTATGCAATGGCCAAGTCAATCACATGACCTGAATCCGATTGAGCATGCATTTCACTTGCTGAAGACAAAACTGAAGGGAAAATGCCCCAAGAACAAGCAGGAACTGAAGACAGTTGCAGTAGAGGCCTGGCAGAGCATCACCAGGGATGAAACCCAGCGTCTGGTGATGTCTATGCGTTCCACACTTCAGGCTGTAATTGACTGCAAAGGATTTGCAACCATGTATTAAAAAGTGAAAGTTTGATTTATGATTATTATTCTGTCCCATTACTTTTGGTCCCTTAACAAGTGGGAGGCACATATGCAAACTGTTGTAATTCCTACACCGTTCACCTGATTTGGATGTAAATACCCTCAAATTTATGCTGACAGTCTGCAGTTAAAGCACATCTTGTTTGTTTCATTTCAAATCCATTGTGGTGGTGTATAGAGCCAAAAATGTTAGAATTGTGTAGATGTCCCAATATTTATGGACCTGACTGTATTTAGATAATATTTGCATATGCTAGAGTTCAGCTTTAAGAGTAAAAGATAACCTGTACTGAGAGATATAGATACTAGCTTTGCTGACAGCCTTCTAAGAATACTAGTTTATTGGGTCTCTCTGACTTCAATACTTTCTCTGTGATAAATCAAGAACAAGCTTGAAGATTAGAGAGAAGTCAAAAATTACAATCTACATGCCAGTTCTATGGCAGAGCTTTATGAATAATTAAAACCACTTGAGCAGCACAACAGCAATTAACTAGCATTTTCAGCTGCAGAAAGCTGCAATGGCAGCCTTAACATTTTCACTACAGGCTACAAAACAAACTATTCAGCTTATAAACAGCTTACTAATTAATAATCATAATAACCACCCTAGTCTGTCCACTGAGACCTAGTTACCCCCTCATTGTGTTATTCCACAATGGAGAAGCCAGGCTGCTATACAATCCCTGCCCTTCTTGTGACAGTCAAGAGTCACCAATTTTTTAAATGATGCTGGCCATCACCATGTGGACATCTAGGGGGCATTTTACTAAAACTAGAGAATGCAAAATCTGGTGCAGCTCTGCATAGAAACCAATCACTTTCCAGGTTTTATTGCCAAAGGTTAATTGAACAAGTTAGAAGCTGATTGGATACCATGCACAGCTGCTCCAGATTCTGAGTGCACCAGTTTTAGTAAATCTCCTCTATAGTGTCAGAAAAAGTACTACGGGAGAAATCTCTGGCATGAAGGTGAAAATTGTAGCAAAAGCTGGTTATTGGTCTTTCATTTTTTAATCAGCTATTCATATATTTTCTGCATTATGAATTGGAAGAGTTTGGAAATGGTAATAGTGAAGACATGGTTAAAGGTCAATACATGAAGGGAAGTTTTTTCTTTATCAGTACCAAAACCTTATTTTATTTTTCTAATGCTGAAACCTATTTTATTGCAAGGAACTTCTCTATATTCAACACATGAAGGTGATCAGTGGGAGTCAGAAAGGCATGGCAAGCCTATGTTTTAACACAAGTACATGATTTATCAGTGATAGCTGTTATTACATATATTATTACAGAGACTGTGAACTTACTAAAGAAATAGGAATCATTGTTTATATGAATCAACATAGTATTACATAGGAGCTAGTGCTACCCTTTTAAAGACTTCATAAAGCCTTTCCTGCCTAAATAAATCCTACCTTGACTGTTTGACAGCCTGTACACTCAGCTGTATGACAGCACTCCCCAGTGACTGGTAGACAAGATACTCATACACAGAAGTATGTTTTTCCTCCTTTAGTCCTCACATCGATTTCTCATTACTCACAGATTAGCATAAACACAGTTTCTCAGAGACAGTGAATAATCCAGACGTTGACTAACAAATTACAACAGCTGAAAAAGCACATATTTTCATTGATCAGCATTCAAAAGACAGAACTTTGTGACTAACACGTGAACAGAGATAAACACAGAAACATATATTTGTTTTATTCAAATACCACAGCACCATAAAACTAAATTGTTAACAGAAGTACTTTTCTTTCCCCAAACACAAATGGTGTGTTCACAGAACACGGAGTTCAGGGAGAGGAGTGTATAACTCTGCCCAAATGTGACACAAATGACTTCCAGAAAGGCAATCCACATGGTACAGAAGCTATGCAGAGGCCAGGACACAAAGTATTTAGCAAAAATGGTCTGCTAACAATAACAGGATCTTGCTTAAAAAAAAAATCAGAATTCCATAACATGGTATGTACTGTAATTCCTATTGCTGCTACAAATGTTATTATTGAAACCACTTTACAAAATCCTCTGCACTGTAATGTCACAGTATCGGTTCAGCTTCTGTTATTACAAGTAAATGTGAAAATGATGGTAGAAATTGGTAATTTCTTCATTGATTGCTTTGCAGTGGCTTGCAATTAAAATGATCTTGCCAGTAGTATAAACACAGCAGGATATAGAAACTCTTAGCCCCAAAATACTAGATGGAACCTCCTTGCACCTGTTGTTGAGGGTCGTGGGTCTTTATGACAGTTCCTAATTTTGAGGAGCTTTCCAACAAACCTTGTTAAGAGCAATGACTGTCAAAAGCATGGTATGTACAATAAAAGACAATAAATTAAGACAGGGGCAAAACTACAGATTATAGGGCCCTATAGCAAAGTTTAGATGTGGCCACTTGGCAATCTCCCTACTGTCTTTGATCTTAAATCGGAATTAAAGGGATAAATATTCACAATTTTTAATGGTTAAATTTAAAGAATAAAACAATAACTTAAAACGGTAGTAAATCTTGCATAAAAAGAAAAACATCTCCCTACAAATTAGGGCATAATGTGCTAGTATGCACCCCAAATTAGCACATTATGAAATACTTACCTTAAAATTAAGCCCTCCTGTGGGATGCTATTGCCGCTGACAGGGCTTCCATCTTCACTCGGTCTTTCTTCTGGGTTCGTGGGCTCTGGCAGTTTGACTGACCGAGCCGCGATGATATCATTCCTGTGCCTGTGCACGGAAGTCATGGTGGTGGCAGAGAGCTCTGAAGGGATGGCATGAGTATGCTGCACCTTCAGAGCACTTGCACCGATGACGTCACCGGGTGCAGAGACAGTGAATATCTCCTAAATGCTGCAAGGTTAGGATATATTCATTGTACATACAAGAAAGTTTTATTATAAGCTTAGCTGTAGGTACAAGCACCCAAGCAGTGTTTACTACTGGTTTAAATAGCACACAATATTTTATAATAGGACATAACTGCTAGTACTCCTGCACACAATTACTTTTTAATCCCAATACAAACTTCTTTAAACTATGGAGTTTTTTGCAGGACTACAAAAAGTTGTCAGTTTTAGATGATGAGACAGCCTGAGAAATATTGTGTTAGGCATACAGGGTTTATTTCAGTGGTCTGAGATCAATAAAACTGCACTACTATGACAGTTAAATTGTCCTTACTACACAGTCTGCAAAGGGGATCTGTGTCTAGCAACAATGATTCTGAAGCCTCCTGCTGTCTGATGTTGGCTCTCCTTGAAAGGAAATATCACAAAAAGTACACGTTAAACAGCAACATCTACAAACCTAAATAATACAGTCATTGATATATGTTATCTTCACAGACATGGATATGTATTACCTCAACAGTCCCCCTATTGGGGGCCTTTCCATCCCTAAGCCCCATAGCATAACAGCTGTGTGGGTTACTATGGCTAGTATTATACCAATGTGTCAAAATTCCTTTTTTGCCTAAACAGTAAGCACAGGCTGCTAAGAAGCCCCCATCTAGTTATTATTAAAAAATACATAAACGTGTATTTAAATAGCACATTCATTTGTACTAGCCTCCTGCAATCCCCCCAGCCCACAACCTTTCAGAGTGGAAACAAATGGAGCAATCAAGCTTTACTGAATAGCAGAGGTCTGTGACTCTCATGAAAGCAGTTTGCTCAGAGCACAAGGATGACCACAACAGTGAGCCTTGACCAAGCGGTATTGATATGACTACAGAAGTTCTGTCCCTGCATAGTTTCTGCTGGTGTGGTCTCGGTTAGACAATTGAATGATAAGGATTGCAAATTTTTTGGTCAGTAAGACATATTACAGATATGTACTGTATTTCAAGCATGTATTTGTCTGTTTCCTGAAATAACACATAACACAACAAAGCCTTAGAATGATGGGATCCCTGTCTTAAATGTCAAAGGTATGCTCACGTTATTTTATACTGAGCATTTAAAACACATTAGAAAAATAACTATAACCTATACCGGGTGTCGGCAACCCACGGCTCCAGAGCCACATGCGGCTCTTTTTCATCTTTGCTGCGGCTCCGGAGCACACTGCCCACCAGGTGACAGGCAGTAGGGTTTCAGTGGTCGGCAAGCCGCGGATCGCAAGCCACATGCGGCTCTTCTGTGTGCCGGGCGCCCGCTCCCCTCCCTCCTCTCGGGCGGCCGCCTCAAAAGTCAGGACTCTTTTAATCCGGCCCGCGGAGCGTGGAACATTAGCTGTCAGGATGTAGGCGGGACAGCCAGGATGTAGGCGGGGCAGCGTGACGAACTCCTCTCAGAGTCCGCCCTGAAGACCGGAACACAGCGCGGGAACACAGCGAGAGGAACGCGCGGAGCAAAGGTAAGTGAATTGAGACAATATGGGGAATTAATTACTATAGGGGGGATGAATTACTATGGGGGATGAATTATTATATGGAGGATGAATTACTATGGAGGATGAATTACTATATGGGGGATGAATTACTATGGGGGATGAATTACTATATGGGGGATGAATTACTATGGAGGATGAATTACTATATGGAGGATGAATTACTATATGGGGGATGAATTACTATGCGGGATGAATTACTATGGAGGATGAATTACTATAGGGGGGATGAATTACTATGGGGGATGAATTACTATGGGGGATGAATTACTATGGGGGATGTATTACTATATGGGGGATGAATTACTATGGGGGATGAAGTACTATATGGGGGATGAATTACTATATGGGGGATGAATTACTATGGGGGATGAATTACTATAGGGGGGATGAATTACTATGGGGGATGAATTACTATATGGGGGATGAAGCTAACTGCACGATCCTGTATATAGCATTAAGGTAAGAAACAATATATGCAGTGTCGGATTTGTTTTAAATGTTGCAATGGTTTTGCGGCTCCCAGTCTTTTTTTTCCCTTTGGAAACGGGTCCAAGTGGCTCTTTATGTCTTAAAAGTTGCAGACCCCTGACCTATACAGTTAGTAAAATATGTCATCCCAGAGACACACATGTGTAAAGCAGATGCACTTTGCTTTATGCAGCATTTGAATAACAGAAAGCAAGGCATGGCTTAATTAAATAGTCTACACCATGATCAAACCTGTGAATAGCATTAAAGTGTTACTAAACCCAGGACCCTGCATTCACTATATCTGGTCTCCCACAGTACACACAACATGGAAAAGCAACTATTTTAGTAAATATAAACTGCTAAATACCTTTTCTCATCAGCAGTTAGAGCAGTCTTTTGACTTCTATCAGTGTCCAGCAGAGCACTGTTTACAGCTTGTAGGAGGAGTTTTCATTCTCCTGTAGGATGATGCAGGACCCCTTACCTCTGTCTGGAGACTGCTTATTGGCCCTGTGCTGATCATATGCACTCTCCCAAGAAAAAAAAAACTCTCTAGCAATATACACCAAACTGAGCATGTTCAGCTTGTCTCTAGCCTCTCTTCTATCAGAAGATATTTGGGAGACACTGGAAGAAGGGGAGGATCAGAAAACAGAGGATGAAACATCCTTTTTACACAATATAGAGGACTAAACCCTTATGTTCCACACTGAGTATAACAAACATGCTTTACTGCATATACAGACAGATTTTACTGTTGTGGGTTTAGTAACACTTTAAAGACCCACATTTGCAGTCTCTAAAAAATAGTGTCAATTATTTTTGTACAAATAAGAGGGCTGTCAAACAACTTACATCAAATTTCACTAATCTTCTTGGTATGTAACACCCTGCTGCAAGGGCAGTTGCAGGTTGTTTAAACAGACACAGTGTCCTGCAGCTCAGTGACACACACTCTGGTAAACGCTTTGTGGATCATATAGGCTGAACTGCAGGACTTTGTTAGCAGGCTGCTAATTGGGGGACTCCATTTTTCCAGAAGAGCTGGATGGAGGCACATAAATGTGGAAACCCGGGAACAGGAACAGGAAGTGGGAGGGGAGACAGCTGGAGAGCAGAAGTAGAGAGAGTTGTGCTGACTGCTGGAGAACCAGACCAGGCCACAGAGCTAAAGAGAAGAGAGGCAAGGAGGAGTCACTGACTGCTAGCCTTCCCACCCTGTTCAGCGAGACAGTCTGTCAGCAGGTGACCTGGAGCACGGTGACCAGAGAGAGCGCTGCTAGTGAGACCAGAGAACCTGTGGGGGCTCTCTTCTGCTGAGAGGGACTGCCAGGACCTGCAGGAAGCCACCAATCGTGTGAGAGAGTCCCACACACCAGCCGAACAAGTGAATACTGACAATCATCTAATATCTGCCACTTTCCTGCACACAATTGCGGACATTGCATATAGTTAACACATGTTGCGGACTAGTTCCCACAGCTGCTGCAGATGGAAAATACAGGAGATTGGTTCAAATAAATACCACCCCAGCTGCCCCTCCTGTTCATGTTCCAATTCCTTCTGTTAACTGGTCCCCTCCTGTGTGCTCCCCTGGTCCCCCACTTTCCTCCTCCCCTCTTCGGCTGCTGGGGGGATCGTTTCAGGATGTAGAGTGGAGGAAGGAGCCTGTAAAAATGTAATTTACCAACCCCTTCTTTTTCTGAATGAACACAGCCACTGTGTTATAACTGAAGCATAGTGAACTGTGTAGAGATTAGAGATTGAGGAAAAAGTCCTCAATCTAGTTTCTCTGTTTCAAAAGTGAGACATCAAGGGTTTAAACCCTGATAATTGACCAAAGCCCCCTAACAGGACTGTTAAAAATAGTAAAAAATAAAACGTAAAAAAAAAATTAAAATAAAAACTGTAAAAAATATAAAAATAAAAACTACTGAAACTGTCCACTGCCCTACTAACACCATCCACTGCTCTACTGACACAATCCTCTGCCCTACTAAAACTGTCCACTGCTCTACTGAATGACACCATCCAGTGCCCTACTGACACCTAACGTTGCCCTACTGCTCTATTGACACTGTCCACTGCCTACTAACACTGTCCACTGCCCTGCTGACATCACCCTGTGCCCTGACACCATCCTCTGCCCTACTGACCCCATCCACTGCCCTACTGACTATGTCCTCACACCATACACTGGCCTACTGACACTATGCACTGCTCTACAGATACTGTCCACACATCATCCACTGCCTTACTGACACTGTCCACTACTCTACTAACTGAAACTGTTCACTTCAAAGGTAGGCTAAGCTTATATTTTTACAGTGACATCTGTTGTATTACATTTTTCAAAGTTTTCCTTACTATTTAGTTAGGCCTTGCTAGTTAATTTCATAAATATTTTTAAAAAAGGGTGCCATTGTCGCAGTTTGGATTTGGAATTTGGATGTGAAATAACAACGCTGTATTTCATCCTTGTCGTAAGTGCAATTTTGATTTTTATTATATTTTATAATCCAGCTCACACTATGGAGCGTGGGTCTCCTTTTTTTCTGGCAACAATTGCCAGAAGGTTTTGTACCTGAGAAGGTTCTGTCCAGTAGCCTTGGGGGTTCCCTCCACTTTCATTAGGAGGTCCATTTGACATCTGTTGGCATATTAACATTTGATCTGCTACCAAGTGATGTGCTTTATCAAATGTCAAGGAGCCTTATAACAAGTGAGGTATGACCTTTCTATTAATCTCGGAGGCCATGGTTTTTTGGTAACCCTCCCTGTATTTATTCCTGGTGACAGTTTGCCTAAATGGTGGTGGATACACTTATTCATGGTACTCAACAGTTGAAAACCAAGTTCATCGTATGGACTTTAAGATATAAAAGGGCACTTTTTTCTTTGTCACAAGTTTCCCTATAATTTTGTTTCTCTAGAGCAGCACATTCTGTTTTAATTGTTTCCCACCAAGTTGATATCACTTAATGTGCTTGCTGCTTTTTTCACTTCTTTTGATTGTTTCTATTTTACCACTTATGCAGTTTACTATTTTTTTTTTATTCACAATAAATGGAACGGCACACTTATATATGTAATGTGCACTGCTGCACTTTAACATGTGTGTTGTCGTGACACAATGGTGTGAATGGGGCCTAACCAAGCTACCATATGTGCAATGTAGCAGTGTGATGGGTAGTAGTACACTGAATGAAGTCACACTGCACAGAAACTCATTTCATTACTTGTAAGAAGGAGTCAATGTATTTATTTTAAACACCCATAATGACTGTGGAACGTTAGTTCATTTTAATATTTTCATTATTATTTGTCTAGGCTATCTATACTGGTTTTAATATGGTACATTGTAGCCTACTGGATGATGATCTAGAACCCATATATTTCAGGCTAAAAAAGTGTGTGTTTTCTATCTTGTTACATGTGCTATAGTTTGCCACATTTCTGCATGCTGATGTTAATAATAATGTGCTCTTTTTGTAAATGATTTGTAATGACATCTTACCACATATGGTTTATTGCTTGCAAAAAAAAAATGTTTAATACGAGAGGCATTGAATGTTAGAGTTTACTAATAAAGGTCCTGAAAAACACAAACCTTATTACATAAAAAGCACAAAGTATTGGTTAAACACCTCAAGAGAACTAAGTATGTGCACGGCCAAGAAAAGATTGTTTAAAAATGTGTCCAAAATCGCTGTGAAATAATCTTCCATTTTGTTAGGAAATACAAGGCTCATTTCTACTATATAGTACAGAAACCTTTCCAAACAAGAATAATACAGCTCTATTTTATAGTAAACTAAAGCCAAGAAGACTTCACTTAATAGAGAGTACTTAATTATATTTCAGAGAGGCCCCTCACTCAGTGGCCAATATTTTGTTGGCTCTTGACAGTCCATCGTAGTGGAGCCTTCACAAAATTTGGTAGCTGTAAGTAGCTTATTGAGTTTCCAAGGGCCAAGTAAACTCACATTAACGTAAATATCTACGTCTCCAACAGATGGACCTGTCAGCGCTCTAAGGGGATTGCTATATCATTATAAGTCTGATTCATAGAGCCAGCTTTTTTAAAATGGACAGCAAAAGTGAGTCACTATTATAAAATCACAAAACTGTTTCAAAGTATCATCTTCATGTCTGAAATACAATTTATTTAACGCATTTGTATCATATAAAGTTTAATTGAAAACGCCTATGCCGACTTTCCAACTATTTAAGGGGCTTAAATTACTAAAGGAGTAGATAGGTTTCACTCTACATAGTGAATGGTCACTTAGCTTAAAGAATATGGTGAAGTCTAAGTTCACTCATCCAATCAGGTGCAAAAGAGATCATCACATGACCATGGTCTCAGTAAAATAAAGCGGGCATTTGGATAGGTGCTTTTTTTCTTACCATCTGAGAAGGTAGGAGGGGGGTTGCTAATATCCTGGAGTTTGGCTTTAATGACAACTGCAGATTTAAAAGACCTAGAATGACTTATGAATTTACATTAAGGGCCGAATGGAAAGAATGAGACCACACTCCATGAAAGTCCCACTGTTTCTTTGTGTCCCTGACTTTAAGCCATGCCCCTCTGACCTGGTAACGTGTCTACAACCAGGGACTGTTTCTAGAACCAGCTATATACAATAAATCAGTGGGACGTCAATGGAATGTGGGCTCGTTCCTTCAATTTTGCTATAAGTATTGAGCTAGATGAGGCTGTTTAGGAGCTTTGGGTGGTGCAGGTTTTTTTGTTTGGATGTTGCATTAAGGGCTGGTTCACACCATATAAGTTGCACTTGCATGCACATTTTGTGACAATCTATTCATTTCAAAGGCTCCAAAATGCATGGGAACACATAAAAAGTAAGGCAGACACAATTTTTAAAATCATGTGGGCACCAAGCCACATGGTACTGTGGTACCATGCATTTTTTTTGGCCACAAAAGCACCCCCATTTGCCAGATGGATAGGGGTACAATTAAGCATTAAAGTATAATTGAAGGCAACACGTCTTTCTAGTTTTAGACAGAGTAGAGCTGGATTAGAACACTTATTAGGTTTTTATTGCTGTCCATGCCCCAACAAGGAGATTCACCCTCTCTATTTGTCCTCTTTACCAATATCATTGAAAGTGAAAATAAAAGAGAATCCCAAACTTTGTGTTGTCCCCAGAAAAGTAAGGGAAATCTTATAATGGGAGGCCTAGTTGTGTGAACCATCCCAGAATGGTAAAGCTTTTCTAAGATTTAAGTGAGTGTTTTTTTTCATTTACCCCTATTTGACATCTAATTTGTACTTGGCACTTTTTTCTGCAGTGTAAAAACTCAAATGTAGAGAAACTGTCAGAAGGGGTTAAAAACTGGTAAAATGCAAAGAAAACTATCTATTTAAAAATAAGCTTTTTTTTCTTAGTAAAACAGTATGTCATTCTAAATTGGTGAAATTTATCTTCAAAATAGATATTGCTGGATTGTGAAATATCCCAAAGCAGCTGTATAAATAGGTGAAAGGGTAGAAATTAATAACTTCCATATAAAGAGGTGAAATATCAATTTTGACTTTTTATAAATGGGTCCCATAATTACAAATGTCATATTGCTGGTTACAGATGTTTATGTACAATTCATAGGGGAGCACATTGTGGCAATCAAAAATTAAAAGGTTTAGGCCTCATGTACACTGCTGCTGCTGCTACTAAACGTGATTTTAGGAGCTTTTCGCGTTCTTTTGCCAATGTCCCTAAACTCAATTCATTAAAAGTCTATGTGTCCATGCACACATAGGCTTTCACCACAACTTAGGAGCAGCACAGTTTAGGGGCAGTTAAATGTTGCGATCCTACTGTGTTCAGGATCGGAATGTTTTGCCAAAAAAGCCAAACGTGGCAAAAATGCGTGTAAAGGTGCCTAAGCACTAGCTGCATTTAGTGCTTAGGCGTTTTTTAAGATTTCAGTGGCAAGCACTCTGGCCAATGAAATTAATAAATGTCCAAGCGCTAAACATGGCTAAGAGCTGTACCACGTTCACACATGTTTTTGCTATGTTTAGCGTCTTTCTGCTGCTGTGTCTAGGGGAGTTCCAGTGTACATTAAGCCTGACTCAGAAATGTAATTTAGGATAGCAGCTTTCTCTTTTCCCAAACTGTTAAAATAAAAGGATTGTTTGTGATAAACAGCACCAGGTTTTGTATCTAATTGTGCCCCAATTAATATTTTACTGCACATGGTGATCTTGATTTCTTTAATTTACAAACAGGATTGTCAAGTTATCCTGTAAAAGAGTATGTAAACCCAAAATAATTTTTAAGTATGTTTAGCATTATGTCTTACTGTATACAGTTTATTAAGAAAATTATTTCCTTGCATCTATTGTAGTTTCTCACATGGGGATCTTATCAGTATTGGCACTTCCAGTTGCAGGCTCACAAGGTTAAGCCACTATCTCACAATTAGCAGCAATGCTGTCATCCTGCTGTGGGTACTCGCCATTTGGCTGCCTATTAGGGCTATCAGTTAAAGCCGTACATATGATAAGAAAGTTGTATGAAAACTTCCATACCAGGAACGATCTGTTCGATAGTAAAATGCTAGCTTGCTATAGGGGCATGGAGATAATCAAATTGAATAAATACGTGCATGATCAGAAGCAAAGAACGAACTGGAGTAGGGTGGCAATGAACACAGAAATCGTGCACAAAAAAGAAAGTTTGCCTACGAAGGCCAAGAATTTTCATAAAAGTTATTGTTAGTCTGTTAAAAAACAGATTTGGAGTTTACACTTTAATTACTGGCACACAGCCAACTGAATTGTGATCATTTTGAACACTCAAACATATACTGATGAATATAAAAAAAACAAATGTAGTATTATAGTTCTTACAGTGGAGATCTTGCCACAAAATGTGTGGTGTGCTTATTAGATCCCCACAAATTAGTAGTTAAAAAATAAACCCCTTAGTTAGATAATACACTTATCCTACCCTTGTCTTTTGCATTGCAGAGCTTGATGTCACTACCCTGCTGGCGAGATTCCTCAGGAAAGATATGTACCCCAAATCTCACAAGGAAACACTCCAGTCAAGTGCAAAAGTGTCTTCTTGTGAGATTTGGGATTCTCATAATTGTTAAGATCTCACTGGAAGAAGCATGACACCATCCTTTCCTGGGGGACAAAGTAAGTATATAATCTAACTTTTTTCCACGCAGGTAACTATTGTTATGCAGCGATTTTTACAGGGGGAGCAAGGCTTGATCTCATTCTTAGACCTGGCATTTTACCAAAATATTAGATTTAAAGAAGATCTACAACATACACTTTCATTTTAAAACTTTTGCATTTTATAAGTAATACAAACAACAGTTATATTTGACAATCCAATATAAGCTTGCTTGAAAAATCTCCTGTTTTGATTGATGCATGTCTGCTGGCCATCTCTTTCTACAAATTACTGAATTTCCTGCATGCTTTGTACTGTCCCCTCTGTTGTTTCAATTTATAAAGACTACATATCCCACGGTACCTTGCTGCCTGCAAGCAGTGATTCCTGTGCTGACTCTGCTTCCTGAAGCTCTTTCACTCAGCACCTGTAGTTAAGAAGGCAGGCTCGGTGTATTCTGTGATGCAGCAGTGCCTACTCACAGAGCATAAGGAGCATGTGTCACAGAATTCAAGGAAGTAAATCTGTGGGAATCTTCACAAAGTAAGTTTACAAACTTCATGATGATGCAGATTAATAGGAGTAGTCTAGAAATAACTGAATTGTGGTGCAGAAATGAATATATGATTTTACATTTTGACCATAAATACACTTTAAATGAGTAAGGGCCAAAGCTTTTTTGGTTATACATCGCTTGTGGGTCACAGGATTTGCACTGCTATGACCCACGAAAAAGCCTGCTGTCAGCTGACATCATTGAGCAGCTCCAGTCTCAGGATGTATCCTGACAATATTGACGGGATCCACCTAAATACCTGGTCACTGCTCTGTGCTCAAAGTTGACCAAGAACTTAGCAATCAGCAGTCACCTGATTGCTCAGTTCTCAGGCCTAGAACTAGCAGGGGATAGCAACAACATCAGACTGGTGCTGCAGCAGGTAGGAATGTATGTTTATTATTTTAACATTCCCACACTTCTCCTTAAGTAAATGATTTATTAACCACTTGCTATCTGATAACAGTACATAAACTGCTAGCAGGTGGCACAGCTCGGCTAGGTGATGTACTGATATGTTGCCAGGCACATGCACACTAGCAAGCTCCCTAAGGCACACAGCGTTCCCGCTGAAAAAAGCCTTGAATAAGGGTATGCCTGGGTCACAAGTAATGGATTTTTGAATAATCTCAATGCTGTAAATTAACTAAATAGGTTGCCTTTCCAGACAGAAGAATCTGAATTCTTTCAAATTCTTCAGAAACAATTGAGTACTGTCTGTGATACTTATTTTATTTGCACTAACATACAATTTTTCAGGACAAGCTTTCAGGGTATGTCCCCTTCTTTTAGGTCCACATTACTCAATTGTTTCTGACTCAAGTGCACTAATACGGCTACAATCACCTCATTCAAATTCTTCATAAATTGTTTGAAAACAATTATACCATTCATATATGACAATAATATAATTCATTTATGACAACTAGAATAATCTATAAATTGCTAGTATTTAAGCATAAATGTATGTAAGAGCTGCACATGGGACTGTTCTGGAACTTCAGCTTGCACATTGCCATAGAAGGCAATTCATTACAATAGCAATAAAAACTGCTGACAACAGTACTTAAAAGAAAACACAAAAAACAGAAAAAGTAATTAGAGGACATGTCACCTTTACCTGGGCATGCAACCCTGCACCAATTCCAAAAATAAACATTTTGATGTAACTGTTAGCGTTCGGATCAACATTTCAATGTAATACAAATTCACTCTGGGCACTGCCATAGTAAATAATTCTCTGCGCTATCCAGGCATAGGGTGGTACAGAGCTTTAAATGTATGCAACTCTATGCAGCTCTTATGCTGCTTTCTAAAAAAGTGTTTGAGGTTTAAATGAAATGTGTCAATAACACAGATTTTCCACTGCCCGGCAAAAGCAGTAAGAATTTAAGGAGTAAAAACCATTGATGAATTGTCTCTTTCTGTACTACTATGTTGTTATTTGTGACATATTCACCACATATATGTATAAAAGTAATAAAGTATATATACTCCTTTATGAAAGAGCAAAATGCTTTCATTTAACCTAATAAAACAGCTGTAGTTATACCATACAATTGTATAATTATTATTAATTGTATTATTCTTACTATTATTATTATTATTATTATTATTAATAATAATAATAATAATAATAATTAAAAAATATTCATATCTATGACGTTCTCATGTTAACATAAAGAGTACCTTTTTCTTAAAAAAATATTCATGGCTGTGTTAAGTTTACAATAGATAAAACAGTGCAAATCACAACACTGATGACAGAATGATTAGTTTATTTCCTGCTTAAGGTTGGTTTGTTATAAACTTTTGCCAACTCAGCAAATGTGCAATTATTTTTTTTAAACCCAGTAAGGAGAAAAACAGACTTTTCTGCATTCAGTAAATTCATTTTCCTTAACCTAATAAAACCTTTCATGTAGACATAGAGTAGAGTGCTACTTTCGTAAAAAACATCTTCTAATTAATGAGCTGATACAATTTACATTTAGTTTATAATCTCACCTCCACAAATTAGATTAGGGAAAGTATGCCATGTAAATAAGAACATGCAAATAAATTAAAAGTAATTAACATCAAGGGCTTCACACCAGTAGCTGTGTCAGAACGCAGCTGCTAGTGTGCGGTAAGAAAGCTCGAATAAGCTCATCGCATGGCAACCTTTTTTTCTTTAACTTTGGTGAAATGTCACAAAATGACATTTCATTCAATTCTATTAGCCACGGTGGACTGCTGTGTCTCACCACACTGTGCTGAAAAAAAGTACAGCATGTTGTCTTTTTTTTTTTAGCACAACCACTGGATCACAGAGGGGTGAACTGAGCTGACTGTAAACAAGGCAGACTGTCTTGTCTTGCTTTGGGATTCCACTGGGCATTCCCAATGCACCTGGTGTGAATGGGCTCTTAAACATTTATAGATATCCATTTTAAATGTATTTTCTCTGCATGCAATAGAGTTTCCTTGAGTTATGCACAGTATGTTTTATAAACAAGAACATGAAAATAAAGCAAAGCTAATACAAATTTAAATTTTTGCACACTTTTGATTTTATTTAGTATATTGTAAATAAAGATTGGGTTTGAGTTCACCACTACCATGGGTTTGATGCAGACCTGGTATGTTCATGGTTCACGGTCCTGGTGAATTAATGCACAAATTCAGTAGACTGAATTCTTTGTAACCATACAATTTTAAAAAAATGTGTTATATACACGTTTTGCAGCAATTGTCAACTTTTCATTTTCTTACTTTCACAGTATATGAAACAATTTTGGCTGACTAAATAAATACCCATTGGCAAGCCCAGCAATAAAGAAAGAGCAATTCAGACTGAGACCTGAATTTATTCTAATGTTCCATGAAGCCTAGGCCAAAAATCAACAGGAGGCTCTGGCTGAACTAAGATAATAATATAGCTTCAACCCTGGTCTTGCCATTTCATCATCATGTTTTAAAGATCCTTGATTAGTTTCAGTAGATACATACTGGTGTTTATAGTACAGAGCCATTCAGACTGCCAACTGTCCACATAATAACTGCATGCAGTAAAAGTAACAGAAAAGGTAGAATCAAGCACCACAAGGGTTAGAACAGGGTGTAACACAACATGATGTATCAAAGTACAAAAAAAAACATTAGAAAGTAACACTGAATATTGTCAAATGAACTCATAAAAAACAAACTACATAGTACAAATACAGTCTATCAATAATTAGAGATGTAGGTCCTGCTCACCACTACCATTGGTTTGCTGTAGATCCAGTGGGGTCAAAATATACGGTAGGGAAGGGGAAGTAAAAAAATCCACAATGTTTAATTATATTAATAGTAAAAAAGCAAAGCCAGAGCATATAAGCCCTATTAAGGATAGTCAGGGGACGTTAGTTACAAGTGACAAGCAGAAGGATACTGTGTTACATACATTCTTCTCGATTTTTATTAAGCAAGCATTTTACTAAGCATTTTTAAAAGCAAGACTGTATTGTTAGTAACAGAACACAGAATGTACCTTTGTGGTTAACATAAGCCAGTATTCAAAAAAAGACATGAATAGCGTAATGTGAATAACTCACCAGGATCAGATGGCTTACACTCTAGAGTCCTCAAAGAACTTAGCCAGGTTGTTGCTAGGCCATTATTCCTAATCTTTAAGGACAGTTTACTGACTAGAATGGTACCAGCTGATTGGCGAAAAGCTAACGTGGTACCAATATTCAAAAAGGACAGAGAAACATACCTGGAAACTACAGGCCAGTCAGCCTAACATTAATAGTATGCAAATTATCGGAGGGGATGATAAGAGACTATATTCAAAAATATATTGATGAAAATGGTAATAGTAACCAGCATGGATTTATGAAGGACCGTTTATGACAAACTAACCTGTTAACATTCTATGAGGAAGTAAGCTATAATCTGGATAGAGAAAGGCATGTAGATGTGGTATATCTGGATTTTGCCAAAGCATTTCATACACTACATAAATACTTAATTTACAAATCAGTCAGTTGGCATTGTATGTAACTGGCTAGAAGACTTGTTACAGGAGACCGCCCAGAGAATATAGCATATATTCATAGTGGTCTAAAGCTGTGAGCAGAGTGCCCCAAGGCCCTGTCCTGGGATCAATTCTGTTTAACCTGTACATAAACAAGGTTAGGTATAAATAGTTTAATCTTAGTGATTGCTGATGATACAAAGCTAAGCAGGGAAATAACCTAATTACAGGATATAACAAGTTTACAGGAAGACCTCAATAAATTAGAGGGGCGGGTAACTATATGGAACATTAGGTTTATTGTTGACAAATAGAAAGTAATGCATTTGGGGGCTAAAATATGACAGCAAGTTGCTTGCTAGGGGGAGAACCTCCGGGGGAATCAAAGATGAAAAAGGATCCAGGGCTCAACAATACCATGCAGACTATTAGCATGCATAAAAAGGGTATATACTCAAGAGATAAGACTACTAGTTCTATCACTCTACAAAACTCTGGTTCGGCCATATCTTGAGTATGCTGTCCAATTCTAGTCTTCATGAAGGAGACGCTTAAAGGGGTTCTAAAGTCAGAAGGTTTTTTGCCTTACTGTATTCAATACATTGAGATTAAGTACCTTCTGCACGTAGCCCCCCTGAATACTTGCCTGAGCCCAATCTCGATCCAGCAATGTGCACAACAGCAGTGGCTCTCTCAGCTCTCGCTCTCATTAGAGGCTAAGCCACGCTCTGAGTGTCAACTGTCAAACAGAGCCGGCTTGGGAGCGAGATTGCATGAGTACCCCCAAAGCAAGTTTTTTTCAACCTTGAATATTTTCTTAAAAGATGGACATCTGTAGAGAAGTATGGTATCTCAGTACAAGATGACAAGGGGAGAACTAATCTTCTTAAAACATTCAAAAATATGTTCTTATATAGGCAGGTGATTTTTGCCTTTAATAATGGACCAAGAAGGAACACAAAACAAGAGAGATCAATTAGTTCACAAGAGAAAATAAAAAATAAATTGATTATCTAATACCACAGAGACAGAGAATATAATGGATGAAAAGTTTACTGCTTTTTACTCTTTCCCATACTATTCATGTGGCAAAAATGATGCTGATGATTAAAGTCCAAAAGTGAATTAATCAGCTTTTTACTAAAATGTAAAGTACACAAAACCTACTGAACTGTGCTCCACTGGACAATAAATAGACAAGACTGGGCAACACATTTTTACAAAAGTTTTGTTTCCTGAAAACTGTTTTGTGCTTGTGATAGTCCCCTTACAGCTGAACATAAATTTAATTTCAGAATGACGGTATCATGTAGGAATTTAGAGAAATATGAAATTACATTTAATGAATACAGAGTGTTTAACCACTTCAAGACCCCCTTCTTGTCCAGGAATTCAGATCTCTGCTCTGTCACACTTTAAATGACAATTACTCAGTCATGCAACACTGTACATAAATTAATTTATATAATCATTTGAGATAGATAGAGCCTTTTTTTGGCGGTATTTACCACTAAAAGAAAGCTCACCACTGGCTTTATTTTGCTATATAAAGAAAAAAAAGACATACAATTAAAAAAAAACATTTTCTGACTTTTTGTTATAAAATTTTGCAAATAAATAATCTTTCTTCATAAATTTAGGCCAAAATGTATTCTGCTGCATTTCTTTGGTAAAATAACCCAAATATTATTCAGTCTGTGTGACTACCTATCCTATTACTTGAGGCCATAAAATGCCAGGACAATAAATAAAAATCCCCTTAAAATTACCCATTTTTGAAAGGTATACAGTTCAAGACATTTAGCAAGAGGCATGCTTAGTTTTTTGAAGTTGTCACAATTTTTTGGAAAATGAAGACATTAAATAAAATGTGTTTTTTTCACAAAGTTGTCATTTAAACAAGTTAATTCTCACACAATACAAAGGCATATTTACACTTATACCCCAAAACACTTTCTGCTATGCCACATATGTGAGATTTTTTCACTTTCTAAATGCATAGAGGGGCCCAAAATCCAAGGCGCACCTTTAGGTTTTCAAGGAGCATAAATTACATGTTTAATTTCCTGACCACCTCTCATATTTCTTGAGACCCTGAAGCAGGACAGGAGAAACACCCACAAAATAACGCAGTTTGGAAAGCAAACACCCCAAGATATTTTCTGAAAGGCATAGTGAGTCTTTTCAAAGTGTAATTTTTGTGCCACAAGTTTTTGGAAAGCACAGAATGTAAATGCAAATGTATTTTTTTAAACAAAGTTGTCAATTATTAAGATATTTATAACACTCAGCATAGGCATATTTACAACTAAACCCCAAACACCCATCTGCTATGCATTCTGATTGTGGCGATACAACATGTCTCACATGTACTGTATATACCAATGTATATACATGTGAGACATTTTCACAGCCTAACCACATATAGAGGCCTAAAATCCAAGGAGCACCTCAAGACTTTCTAGAGGCATAAATTACGCATCTAATTTCCTGATTACCTAACACATTTTTGGAGGCCCTAGAACACCAAGACAGTAGAAACCACAGAGTAAACATTCCAAGATTTTTTTTAAGAGGGATAGTGAGTCTTTTAGAAACTTCAAATTTTTGCAAAAAGCTAAAATAAAAACTAATTTTTTAATACAAATGTATCAATTTAATCAGGTACTTTTCACACACAGTATAGGCATACTTAAAATTTCACCAAAACACACCGATAATCCTCCCGAGCATGAGGATACCATATGTGTGAGAATTTTTCACTGTCTGGATTTTTTATGTATCGGACATTGTATTATGTGTTTCACACAAAGCAACCAATTGTTTCAATATCAATCTACTGTAATGGTTACCTCTGTATGAGTCATCAGGTAATATAGCTTAGTGTAGTGTCACCTATAGCAGTCCCTGTTGCTATAAGGCAAGCAAGCCTAGCCTACCTGTACATGGCCGCCCCTGGAATAAAATGTTCACTGGGCAGGAAGTACAGGAAGCTGAAGAAAGGAAGAACAAAATAGTTCCTGTGGATTCTAGCTACACTGGTCTGGACACTGTGACTGGTGTGGTGGAGATCGGAGAAACTGTGACTGGCTGTATTAGTGTTTGTTCACATGTGGGGTTGGGAGGCAATACGGTTGATCTGTCCCTAACTGTTCCCCCTTTTAGGCAGTGGCCAAGGGTATACACCTACTGCAGCAGAAATGCTTTGCTTGGCAGCTGTGGCAGGAATTATATCCCCCTGTACACCCACTGATTACGACCCATTCAAGTGAATGGGAGTAGTTGTGCAGGGTCCTGGGGTTAAAGCAAGTAGTGAGGAGGCAATATAATGATCCATACACAGATGGGTTTTCAGAGAGTATGGTGACTTAAGGTGACACACTGTGACTGGTGTTACTGTGATCAGGGACACTGTGACTGGTGTGGTGGTGAACAGGGACACTGACTGGAGTGGCAGTAATTAGGGACACTGTGACTTGTGTGGAGGTGATTAGGAATGTTGGAACTGGTGTGGTGGTGAACAGGGACACCGTGACTGGTGTGGCAGTGATCAGGGACACTGGAACTGGTGTGGTAGTGATTAGGGACAATATGACTGATGTGCGGTGATCAGAGACATTATGACTGGTGTGGTGGTAATTAGGAACACTGTGAGTGGGGAGTAGTGATTAGAGACACTGACCGGCAGCACTTGTCTGGTGACATTGTACTACAGGTAGTGGCTGGTGGCACTAACATACAGTAATATTAGAACAGCCAGCCATTTTACATGATCATCGCCACAGCAGTACAATATCACCATAGTGGCATTGCACTTGCTGTGGTGACAGTATTGTTTTACTTATTGTCACCACAGCAGGTCACCACAGTGACACTGTATTGCTCTGAGGGGTGATCTTTTTTTTTTCATGATTACTGAATAAACACTCACTTTCCTGTAACTGTTTGGCTGTATTCCTGCATTGTTTACTACTATGATGTTGTTATTGGTCACAGATATCATATGGCCATCATATGCGACCAACAACAAAATAATAATTTCCTGCAGATGATGTCACATCCGCCCCACATGTGCAATCTAAGCAGGCCAGTCACAGTTCTGGGATTCCACACAGCTTCCTTGGCTCTGCAGACACAGCTTACTGCTGCACTGCCTCCATCAGCGGGTACTATAGGATGGGTTTCCAGGGACTGTATTTTTGCTATGTAGAGTGTAATTACTTTCAGTATCTTGTGAGTTTTTATTATCACAATTAAAAATAAAAGCTGATTTTAAAACTGCACTTAGATGGCCCTTTCCTTCTCCTCTTTCTTTTAAATCCCACTACATAGCTGGCTTATACTGGGAACAGCTGCAGCCAGTGTACAGTTGTTTATGGACATTCTATCAGCCTCCATCGGCGGGTACTATAGGATGGGTTTCCAGGGACTGTATTTTTGCTATGTAGAGTGTAATTACAGTTGTTTATGGACATTCTGTCAGCTTTCAGCTATATGGACTGATGCGTATTGCATTTTACCTATGCAATATCTAGTGCATGGGCTGTTAACCTCTTCCTTGTACCATTTTACCCACATTTATGTCACAATACAAAATGGCAAACAGGCTCCATAATATGAGAAGATCGACATTTCCTAACTATTTTTGAAAGTTACAATAGACTGTCTATTCAGGATGCCAAACACCCGGGATGTATAATAATGATATTCCAAGAAGCAGGTCAGCAAATGACAGCCTCCATATGCCTCTCAGTACAGGTTTAAAAGTCAACAATGTAATTTTTTTTTATTATTTCGAAAAAATAATTGTACTTAAAAATAATAATAAAGTAAATTGTGTGTTATTCCAGTATAAGGAAGGCTAGTTGAACTACTTTAGCTGGTGTCTGAGATGCAAGTTCTTCTTCTTGAATGTGACAGGAAACACTAAACACCAAAACAAAACCCTTTATTGACCAATAACATTATATTCATTCATTAAAGCAAAAGCAGGGAAGACCCCTACTGTACCCTTTGCTGAAGTCATGCACTAACTTTCCCAAATAATGATTTTTGAAAAAAATTACTGCTAGACAAAATGATAATATAGCTAAATTTCATGGTCCTCAAAATTGTATGTTTGTGCAAATAAAAAAAGTATCACGGACAGTACTCAGTTGTTTCTGTTGCATTTAAAAACAGGAAACCATGGATATAAACCTATATGCCACCTTCTTTTAATCCAGAATTTTTGCTCCTGTAGAAGGTGGAAGTGAGAGGTGTGTGGGTACTGAGAAACATTTCCCCTCCCTTTTTTCTCTTTCTCTTTATTTCTTTCTCCCCTCATTCGTTTTATCTAATTTTCCTTTCTATCCCCCTTTCTCTTACTGTTTTTTTTTGTGAAGTGAGGGGCACTGGGATTCGAATAGAGGTGATGCAATTAGAGTTTTTCCTTTTATCAGACATATAGGGGTTTATTTACTAAAGCTGGAGAGTCCAAAATCAGACTCCCTTCTGCATAGAAACCAATCAGCTTCCAGGTTTCATTGCCAAAGCTTCATTGAACAAGCTGAGGTTAGAAGCTGATTGGTTTCTATGCAGAAGGGAGTCTGATTTTGGACTCTCCAGCTTTAGTAAATAAACCCCATAATGTATTCCTTCCCTTACCTTCCAGACCACAGGACATACCTCCTACCCTGGATTCATTTATTGCATTGTTTTTGTTTTTAAAAGCCAATTGTTCATATGAGCATATTCATCTTTTTTCTTTTATATAGTCATGTTTGTCAAACTTACTTTTGAAAATTTTTTAAAATTATAAAAAATGTATTTAACAAAAAGATATATATCAATCAAGTTTATGACTATCTTTTATGTTTTTGGTAAGTTTTAGGGTGCTGGATAGTTTGCAACTCTCTCTTTCATGACTGGTACCTTTTAGGGTGACATAGAGCCACCTTTTAACATCTATGTATTTTTTTGTGTTTACACTTTTATTATGTGCAAATAAATGTTTTCTTTGATTGAATTCCCAGACTTCAAGCTTGCTTTTTCTTTTATCTATATTTGCAATGGCACAGAATCAAATGCAATTTATTTTAAGAAAAAAATAATAATGTGCAAACTTTACTTCACATAGCTGGAGTTTGTTTGTAAACCTTGTAATATTTATTGATGTATGTTGAGCTTTGGTAACTTTAGCTATTTTCTGTATAGTTAGTTTACAGCTACAACAATAACAAATGTCAGAAAATATGGTATTAATATTTCACTTTTTAAAAACATAGCAACCCATGTACAGATTTGATTATATATCTTCAGATTTTAAATGCTTCATTGTAATATTCAGCACAAAATAAGATCAAGCACTCTAGTGGCAACAAGAAATAGACAGGACAGTCCAAAACAAACACACAGATGGGTAAAAAAATGGGTTATTAAAAGGACCATATTTAAAGTTTAGATTGCCCTAGGCACATTTGCATGATGACATCCCTTTATTCCCCAAAAAGGTAGACAGTTGCTACTGTAAGGATTAAAGCAAGAAGGTACCTGAATTCAACCATGCGTTCCCAGAATGGGAGTAGCACAAAAAGAAAAGAGCACACATATGGCGCATATTGACTTTTTTTGTTGACTCTTCTTACCAATTAAGGGCAGCACAGTGGTTAGCATTTCTACATAACAGCACTAAGATCATTGGTTCGAATCTATATGCCTGGAGTTTACATGTTCTCCCTGTGCCTGAGTGGGTTTCCTTCGAGTACTCTGGCTTCCTCCCACACTCCAAAAACATGCTGGTAGGTTAAATGGATCCTGTCTAAATTGGTATGTATGAATGTGAGCTAGGAACCTTAGATTGTAAGCTCCTTGAGGGAAGGGACTGATGTGAATGCTCAATATACAGTTGTGTCCAAAATTATTCAACCCCCACTGAAATTGAGTGTTTTGGCCAGTTTGACATTGCTTTTGATCATTCAGTCATCTTGCTTACATTTACATTAAAGAGGCACTTGTAGGTCAGACAAATATAACATAACAGTTATAATGAAATAACCACAAATGTCTTTTCTGTGCTCACAGCATTATCAGTTTTATTCAACCCCCAAGTGACATTCAATCTTAGTACTTAGTACAGCATCCTTTTACAGTTATAACAGCTTTTAAACGTGAAGCATAGCTTGACACAAGTGTCTTGCAGCGATCTACGGGTATCTTCGCCCATTCTTCATGGGCAAAGGCCTCCAGTTCAGTCACATTCTTAGGCTTGCGCACTGCAACTGCTTTCTTTAAGTCCCACCAGAGGTTCTCAATCGGATTTAAGTCTGGTGACTGCGATGGCCACTCCAAAATGTTCCAGCCTTTCCTCTGCAACCATGCTCTAGTGGACTTGGAGGTATGCTTGGGATCATTGTCCTGTTGAAAGGTCCAACGTCTCCCAAGCCTCAGGTGTGTGACGGACTGCATCACGTTTCCATCCAATATCTCCTGGTACTGAAGAGAATTCATGGTACCTTGCACACGCTGAAGCTTCCCTGTACCTGCAGAAGCAAAACAGCCCCAAAGCATGATTGACCCTCCACCATGCTTCACAGTAGGCAAGGTGTTCTTTTCATCATAGGCCTTGTTCTTCCTCCTCCAAACATAGCGTTGATCCATGGGCCCAAACAGTTCTAATTTTGTTTCATCAGTCCACAGAACACTATCCCACAACTTTTGTGGTTTGTCCACATGGCTTTTGGCATACTGCAGTCGACTCTTCTTATTCTTTGGAGACAGCAAGGGGGTACGCCTGGGAGTTCTGGCACGGAGGCCTTCATTACGCAGTGTGCGTCTTATTGTCTGGGCTGAAACTTCTGTACCCACATCTGACAAATCTTTTCTCAGTTCCTCAGCAGTCACACGGGGACTTCTCTCCACTCTACGCTTCAGGTAGCGCACAGCAGTCGAAGTCAGCATCTTCTTTCTGCCACGACCAGGTAGCGTTTCAACAGTGCCCTTTGCCTTGAATTTGCGAATGATGCTTCCTAAGGTGTCTCTTGGTATGTTTAACATCTTTGCAATCTTCTTATAGCCATTGCCCTTCCTGTGAAGAGAAATCACCTCTTCTCTTGTCTTCCTGGACCATTCTCTTGCCTTCACCATGTTTGTAACCACACCAGTAAATGTCTAGAAGGAGCTGAGTATCACAGTCATTTTAAAGCTGCCTAATTGGTGCTTATTATGCTTGATTGCTGCTCGGTGACATCCACAGGTGTTTTCAATACCTGATGGAAAGCACCTGTATGAACCTCTGTTCTTCAGAGTGGTAGTCTTTAAGGGGTTGAATAATTGTGGCAATGAAGAAACCACATAAGAACCATTTACTACTGTATTACATAAACAATTGATGTCATTTTAGTTGCATTTGGGTAGTTACAACGTCCTTGTAGGATTTGATTCTGAATACAATTCCAAATGTACACTATAGTCCCTAAACCCCTTTACAGCATTGGGGGTTGAATAATTTTGGACACAACTGTATATCTATGTAAAGCGCTGCATAAATTGACAGTGATATATAAGTATCTGTAATAAATACAATTAATACAAGGCATGAATACTAGGGTACTAAAAATACATATACTGTAGAGTCTCTTCTTAGATGCACGCATGTACATTTTGCAATAGCTGAAAAGGTTTCCTTCAGTTTCTAGCATACAATTTCTTTATATACTGTAAACCACCCAACACAGCACTGTTGTGTAACTAACATAATTAAAAAATGGTGTGCTGCATAGGAAAGCTAACGTAAACTACTTATAGACATTAGATGTATATCACCTGGTTCCAGACTACCAGGCTAGATCAAAAGGGGAGAGGGATGGTCATACATATTTATACTGGGTTTCCAATATCTGATTGACATTGTTTTGAATAATTACCTAATAATCAGTGTACCCTAAAAATACGTTTCTGACTTATAAGGTTCACAAATGACTTGTATAGCAGGTCAATTATTGCAACATGCAACCTTGGACCAGCATCATCTGAGGTATTTTAGTTTAGTCAGCCTGAAAACTTTTGGCCAGTAGCTCATTAACAACTAGTGTGAGTGCAAAGATAAGTTCAGCTAACTGCCTCTTTTCACATTTAAAAAAAAAAACAGAACAGTCAAAGAACATATTTCTGATGTTTATGATAGCTGAGCATATTTTGCTACATAATTGTCACATTAAAATCTTAAATATTTGACAAGGCTGATATTTTATTTACACTGTATTTGTGTCAAGAAGGTACCGTATTTTTCGCACCATAAGACGCACTTTTTTCCCCCCAAAAAAGGGGGGAAAATGTCAGTGCGTCTTATGGAGCGAATATGGAGCGGCCGGTCCGGTATTTCCACTGCCGCCGTGTCAGAATACCGGGCCGGCCGCTCAACTCTGCAGCGGGACCTTATGGAGATGACTGCTGACCTTTGGGGAGGTGGGGAGCGGGTACCTGAATTTGACAGGTACCCGCTCCCACTTCCGTGGAGTTGTTCTTTCATCTTACCCGTTCTTCTATCCAGCGGCGCGGTCTTCCCGGCTTCTGTAGTGTGGGCATGACAGCCGGGTGCCAAGTGCGCATGCGCAGGAAGCGGTGCTTTTTGTGAATGGTAAGGCGGCACCTGGGACACATGACAGATCCCAGAAGCCGCCGGACCAATCACAAAGCGCAAGTGCTTCTCGCTCCTGCGCACTGGGCACCCGGCTGTCATGCCGAGCGCCATTACAGAAGCCGGGAAGACAGCGCGCGGCTGGATAGAGGAACAGGTAAGATGAAAGAACAACTCCGCGGAAGTGGGAGCGGGTACCTGTCAAATTCAGGTACCCACTCCCCCCCCTCCCCAAAGGTCAGCAGTCATCCCCTGTACTATCCACAGTCTCTGGTCATCCCTGTGCTGTCCGCAGTCTCTGGTCATCTCCTGTACTGTGTCCGCAGTCTCTGGTCATCTCCTGTACTGTGTCCGCAGTCTCTGGTCATCCCTGTACTGTGTCCGCAGTCTCTGGTCATCTCCTGTACTGTGTCTGCAGTCTCTGGTCATCTCCTGTACTGTGTCCGCAGTCTCTGGTCATCCCCTGTAATGTGTCCGCAGTCTCTGGTCATCTCCTGTACTGTGGCCGCAGTCTCTGGTCATCTCCTGTACTGTGGCCGCAGTCTCTGGTCATCCCCTGAACTGTGTCCGCAGTCTCTGGTCATCCCCTGAACTGTGTCCGCAGTCTCTGGTCATCTCCTGTACTGTGGCCGCAGTCTCTGGTCATCCCCTGAACTGTGTCCGCAGTCTCTGGCCATCCCCTGAACTGTGTCCGCAGTCTCTGGTCATCCCCTGAACTGTGTCCGCAGTCTCTGGTCATCCCCTGAACTGTGTCCGCAGTCTCTGGTCATCTCCTGTACTGTGTCCGCAGTCTCTGGTCATCTTCTGTACTGTGTCCGCAGTCCATTAGTTCAGAATTTTTTTTCCTGTTTTCTGCCTCTAAAACCTAGGTGCGTCTTATGGTCAGGTGCGTCTTATGGAGCGAAAAATACGGTACTCTCCCGTAGGCTAGTCTGTCATATAGAAAAAATATCTCTACACAAAAACAGACTGTAGTCAACAAAGGTAAAAACAGCAAAATTGACCCAATGTTATTTATGCATAAAAATATATACGAGATACTTTGCATGACCAATTACAAATGTATATACAATGTTTCCATACATTATATAAAAATAGGGCAATAGATTGCATTAGGCCTCTATCAAAATACATATCGGTTGCAGGTAATGAGCAACAATAAATATTCTGTAATTATTTTTTATAACATTCTAGTTTCCACCTCCAGTTTGTGATCATATTGTTATTCTATGGCAAGACAGAGGTAATGGTTGGGGTTAGTCCAGTTAAGGGAGAAAAGAAATGAATTTGTTTATTTAGTGGATAAAGGAAGGTTCACAAATATTAACCACTTCTGACCCATAGGACGTTATATAACAACCTCAGGTTGAAGTGGTTATACTGGGATGATGCCTGGATGGCATCATCCCGGTATCAAATTTTTCAGGAGGCGATTCCCTGTAATGCAGAAGTGATTCAAGTGACTGAACAGCCACTCGATCACTTCTGCGGGTGGCGGAATGTTGTCCCCCCCCCATCGTCTTTCCCGGGCTTCCACGTCCAATCTCAGAACTAGGACCACTGCAACCATCAGTGACAGCGGCACTAGACAAAGAGAGAGAGGAAGTGACGTCATTCCTCCCTCTCTGTGATCCTGGAAACTTGAAGCAATGAGGATTTCGTCACGTCCGGTTTCGGCTCTTTATTTACTTGACTGTTAGCGGCCAGGAAAGCACTGATCTTTGTCTGATTGGTGGCATTGGAGATCAGAGGAAAGATGTGGGGTCTAATAGACCCCAAAGCTCTCCATTAAGAGGACCTGTCATGGCCCATGCTTTCACAAGGGATGTTGGTCATCTCTTGTGAAAGCAATAAAGTTGATAAAAAAAATTTAAAGAGAAAGTGTAAAAAAAAGTTTCAATGAAAATAAACAATAAAAAAAAAATGTAAGCACTCCCTCCACTCGTGCTTACGTGCAAACGCATGCGTAAGTCCTGCACACATATGTAAACGGTGATTGGATTACACTTGTGAGGTATCACCGTGAATGTCAGAGTGAGAGCAATAATTTTAGCTCCAGACCTCCTGCGTAATTCTAAACTGATAACCTGAAAAGGCTTTTAAAGTGTCGCCTATGGAGATTTTTGGGTACTATAGTTTGGCACTGTTCCACGGACACAAGCAATTTAGAGTGTGTAATGTTAGTATCTAACTACTTGGCGTAACATCATCTTTTATATTTTAACAAAACAAATAATGTTTTATATAATGTTTGTGTGAAATAAAATTCATTTATGTGTATTTTTTCTAAAGAAAATTATATTTGAAAAACCACGGTGCAAATTCTGTGTGACATAAAAAATTGCAACACGCGCTATTTTATTTTCTAGGGCCTCTGCTAAAAAATATATATAATGTTTGGGGATTCTAAGTCCTTTTTACATGAAGGAGAGAAATGTCAGGATTGGTACAATGGAGGACTGGTTAAGGTAGTTATATCTTCATCTCAAGGTCTTGAGAACTCAGGTCAACCAATTCACTGATATCCTATAAACATACTGTATATATAATGTATGCCCTACTGTATTCTAGAAGTGGTCAGAGAATAACAACCAGTAATTACTGTGTTAAACCTTTTTTGTTTTGGACCGAGTGGGGAAAGGTCAAACCCTCTGTAAATTTTTTAGTGCTTAGTACTCCAACAGCTGTACTTTCAATTTTAAACAATACCCATTAGATTCAGCACTGACCCAAAATGTAATACTCACTTTTTTGAAGGTCTATAACTGTTTGTGTTACAGTCAGCCTCCCATTCATCAGAAATGCAGTGAATGCTGAATGTGATGTATTTGTGTGTAATTGAAAGTGCAGCTTTTACAATATTATTTTTGTTAATGCATAACCTAAAAGTGTATCGATGAGCTGTGGCTGGACATCAATACAATATATACATGTACGGTGTTGATATTTTTGAACTAAGATTAATACTGTTTGTGTCCCCACGTGGATGATCACCCATCTATTTGACCTGGTGACTATTGTCACAGAAAAAGAAAATTTTAGAAATGTCCCAAGAACAGAAGGTAAAGGGAATTCTTTAAATGGGGAAAGAAAACTCATAAATGTTTAAAAGTCTGGTTCATTCAGAGGTATGTATATGAATGTACTTTATCACTGGAATCTTAGATATTTTATTTATCTTTGAACATGAATGCTCTCAGTAAAACTCTGCTATACAATTTGGCTGTAGGGTAAGAAAGCAATTTGTAAAATGTCAACTTTTTTCAAAATAAATGAAAGCTTCAGAGCGTTGATTTGCTAATGACCACAAAAAGGTCAGTACTTGGCTTCATTGAAGATACTAAATAGGAAGATTATCTTGAATGCCACACATATCCACATATAAGTGAAATATACTTTTAAAAAACCTATTGAATGCACTTATTTAAAACTTTTGATTGCATGATCAGAGATATACAAATATCAAATCAATGGTCACACAAGATCAACTGTACAGCTCTGTGCAGTGGGGAGTAAAAGTTTATAAACATCTGCAGTAGCTGCACTGCATATAACAAAAATGTGGAATTTCTCTTTTACAGTTCCAAAAAAGTCTGTGGCCTTGTGTGTTGTCTATCAACATTTTATGGTATACTGGCCAGGTATAGAGCAACTGTAGACTGCATCCAGTACCATCCACAGGATACACCACATGCTCACATATATCAATGTCCTCAGTTCAAGACAGCTTGGAGTTGTGCCCTTGACAACCAGGACACTGAAAATAAAATAACTGTGGTATAGTACAAGTATGTAAAGGGAAAGTGTAGTGTATTACCAGTGAGTACATATTTGAAATTACTGTTCAAGTGTTTACCTGTAATATTTGTTGTTATTTTATTATTTCTACATTTTCGGTGTTCCATATTTTTGTTATTGCCTTAAATATAGAGATTTGTAGATTAGTCATTAGAGGGAGTTCTGTATTTGATTCATTTTACATTCCTGCTTAACAACTGTTAAAATAAACGTCAAATAATGGATTAATTGTGTGTATTGGATTGGCAGACTCATATGGGTTGATTTACTAAAACTAGAGAGTGCAAAATCTGGTGCAGCTTTGCATAGAACCCAATCAGCATCCAGTTTTTTTTGTCAAAGCTTACTTGAACAAGCCAAAGTTAGAAGCTGACTGGGTACCATGCACAGATGCAGCAGATTTTGCACTCTCCAGTTTTAGTAAATCAACTCCATAGACTTAAATTGTGAGATAAAAAAAAGTAAAGCACAACCATTGTGTAACACTGAAAAGCAGGAAGAAGGGCCTACATTTTAATTATTATTATACAGGATTTATATATAGCGAAAACAGTTTGCATAGCACTTTAAAACATGAGGGCAGACAGTAAAGTTACAATAGAACTCAATACAGGAGGAATATTTAATTTAAAAAATCTGCCCCATATAAATATACAACATTAAAAACTATACACAGAAACAATGTATTTAAATATAGTAACTCATCTTGATAACTGTATTCATATCAAAAGGATCTCTTTTATATGTGTGTATATAAAAAAAATCAACTACTATATATTCTTTTCACTACATGGTAGAGATATGCTATTCATAACACACGTACATTTAAAATTTATGTGAATATACTGATGACTTGTAAAATAATAAAGGTCTTTGCACAACTGAATCTTACACCTTAGATACACTTGACTGATACAATTTCTACAAGTCAGATATCAGTTGCAGGGCCCACAACGTATGCACTTTTGTGAAATATTAGCATGTATTTGTATAGGTCTGATGGAAAAAACATTCAAACACATTTAGATTATTACATAAAGTGGAACATAACTGTAACTGAGCACCACAGATTGAAAAGACTATTTAGGTTTTTTTTGGTTTATTTTGTTAAGAAATCATGAAAAGCACCCTGCTAGCATTTCTAGCCACAGCCATCTTGACTAAGGGCAGATGATTCATGTAGCGTTTACTTCCTGGAATCCATTTGCCCTTAGTTTAGGCATGCAGACAGGAGGACATGCTTAGCTGAAGAATTTCCCTCCTCCCCTCCTTCCCCCATGAAGACTCCTGGGATGTATGACATCATTTTGGCTTAGGCCAGAAACCAGGAAGCAATTAAAGGAGTGTAAAAAAAAGCTTAATGCAAGTAAATATATTATACCTTCCTATTTACTTACTATGACTAGCAGCACAAGGTTAAAAAATAGTTCATGTTGATTGAGATAGTAAAGTTCCACTTTAGAGGGCTGTTCTGCACTATTATATCCAACTATGAAGAGGTGCAGAATACAAGCATTAAATGTAAAGCTTAATGTACATTTTATCTCTATACACTTAACTTCCAGGGTGAGTAAGTCCTTACATCTGTAGCCAGCTCTTTCATTTCCCTGGATGTCACCACTTGGATTTTTAAGAGACCAACACTTGCAAACTGCTGTGAGTTTTTTTGTTTCCACAACTTTACATGGCAGACAAGATAGGAACAAAGTTAACTAGCATAATCAAACCATACACTTGCATAAGCTCCATTATCCTGTACTTAGGAAGATAGTAATGGGATGCCGCTTAAATTAAAGAGACATTGGGCACAATTCACTAAGCGTTATCTTACCACATCTGAGTATGCGGAAACAAACCGCACAGCGGTTAAAATACTGTATTGTACTGAGTTATTTTACTTAGTCATGCAGTATTTTAGTAGTGAAATTCATGCGTTAATGTTTCAGCTTCAGGAAAGGAAGTCAATAACCTCATGTAAGCACTGATACCAATGTGGGAACTAAGTGGTGGTGGTGCTCAGAGAAGGTAAGTATCAGTGCGTTATTCTTTCAAGAAAACCTGTTACTTTGTGCTTAGTGGGCAAGCAGACAGAGTTTTTAAAGTACTGTTTTCAGTAAAACAAACAACACATTATCTGCAGAATCAAGTTACATGGGCCGAAATGATAAACGTCAAAAGAGGTGCTAGAGAGAAGGCTTAAGGCTGTGAAACAACTGAGATATTCCATAGTAATATAAAGCTTTGTACCAAATGTGTTAATGGTTGTGTCACAATACTATTATGCTGGAATGTGAAAGGATAGCAGGCAACCTTTATGTAAACTATAGAGGAAAAAAGTTTTATAATTACCACTTAATTCTGTAAGTTCACATGCTTTAAGTAGATCATGGTGACCCAGACAATGAAAGAACCACCAGTTCTTGCCAAGACAAGCTTAATTTGTGCGTAATATGGACATGGAAGAGAGTCACCATAGATAATGTGGATAAACACCAAGGTGTACAAATCACGAGGACATTGAATAGCTTGGTTCATTCTGAATACTTCTACAAACAGATGGTGAATAACTCATTGTTACACCTTGTAACAACTTTTGTTCCTAATTGCTATCGAACAAACATGTCAAACAAGTTCCAACAAGTGCAGCTCAATCACTTGAAAAGAGCTATCAGGTCACAGGACTGAAATTTTGTCATACTGATTACCTAAAGCCACTGTAAAGAAATCCTTTCCATGTTAGCGGCCAGGCCAGGCTTATTATGAAACAAAGGAAGCCTTGTGCTGTAAGACGGAGATGATTCCTTATTAAAATCAATGATTTTAACTGTGGCTCTGATAAGTCTGTTTGCATAGCTGCACACTCAATGAAACAGTTAGACGTTACCAGGAACACCTCAGCATAAAGTACCCTCTTAGTCCTTGAACTATGGGTTCTTGCACCATGTTTACTCTTCACCATCATAGGGGGTAGTGTTGAAAGTTTACAACACTAACAAATATATGAAAATAGCGTCATGCAATTTCATTAGGCTTGAATACATTTATGGAAATGTACTGAAAGTGTCCAAGTTGTCATTTTTTCCTTGAGTTCCTGCCAACTCATGGCCCAAGGAAAGCATCCAATGAGAAGAAAGTTGTGAAAACAATTGTTTTTTTCAGTTTACATATTTATGAACAGATGGGGAGTATTAAAATATTACAGACAGCAAAACAGACCTATAAAAGGAAATTCTTAGCATTCTAAAAAAAACTAGTTTCTAGAGTTTTTTTTATAACTGGCAAATTCCTCTTTTACCCAACTTTTAATGCACTTTGATATTGAGTTATTCAATTGAGACTTAATTTAAAACCAAATGCCATTTGAACAATTTACTTTTATTAAGCTAATCCTAATGTGTTAACAAAATCAGGAAAGTCATAAAAATGTATCCTAAGATAACTGGTACAGTATATTCAAGAAAAAAAAATGTTTTTATCATTTTGGATAAGATAGTGAAGGGTTAAAACTGCTGTCAGTTTTTGCCCTCTGTATCTCATTAGGGAGATTCTCCTTCACTTCCTGTCCTATAGAATCAACAGGAAATGAGAGGTCATCTTTCCAATGTGAAGGAGAAGAAAAAACTGTCCCCATTGCAAGATTATTCCTAATATACTGTTATGTCGGCAACTCAGAATTTTGAATTAAAGTTCCGTTCACACTTGTGCAACGCCATAGTCGCACAATTTCCAGTGTGACTTTGGAGTGCGACTTTGATGCAACTTTACGCTCCCTGGGATTCAAGTTGCATCAAAGTAGTGAAGAAATATTTTCAAAGTCATTGTGACTTTTAGGCTTCTTGCACACTGGCCTAAAATATGCCAGTGGTCTTGGCAAAAAAACCCCACAAATTTTAAGTGTTTTTTGTACTAGCATTCAGGAGTGTTTATCATGCCAAAAAACACACTCAAAAACTCAAAAAAAAAGTTTTTTTTTCTGCCTATAAGCACTGAGCTTAAAAATGCCTCTAGACTACTTAATGTGCATAGACACATAGGATGACATTAATTGCTGCTACAAGCAAAACGCTAAACTCCTCTAGGAGCAGCTTTTTTTTAAGCCAATGTGCATGGAGCCTAAGTCACATAGATGTGAACGGGTGCCATTGAAAACAATGGGCTGCTAACTTTGGATACATAAAGTCACATGACAAGTCGAACAAGTGTGAACAGAGCCTAACCCTCACTTTTATTATGTGACATTTGTGATTAGGACAAATAAAGTGAGTGAATCTCAGGACACAGACAGCAATAAAAACCTGACAATTTCCCCTCACCACTCTATCCAAATCTAACAAAAAAAAGTTTTGCCTTTAGTCATACTTTGATCTCTATAATGTATTTTTCTTATACAGTTATGAGTCACTTTTCTGTCTCTTCTCTTTCTAAACTATTGTTCTTTTGTTTAAAACAGTGGTGAACAATTATTAAAGTGATTTTTTTGTTTTTTAAAACATGTCATACTTGCTTGCTCTGTGCAATTGTATTGCACAGAGCAACTCTGATCTTCCTTTTCTGGGATCCACCAGGGATGCTCCTGACCCCTGCCTCTGCCAAGTGGGCCCATAGCGAACTGCTCGCTATGGGGGCACTCGCTAAGTTGGTCCCGAGTCCATTGACACACACAGAGCTGCTCTACCCCTTCCCCATTCCCTGCCCATTGGCTGTGATTTACAGCAACAGGAGCTCCCCCTGTTCCTCTTGTTTGGCTCTCCCTGCTGTTCCAATCTTCAGTGAGGAGAGAGAGTAAAGAGAGTTGGTGCTCTCAGGCACAGCACTGGATCGGAATCAGGTAAGTATAAGAGAAGGGGGGGGGGGCTGCACACAGAATGGTTTTTACCTTAATGCAGAGAATGCATTTACAATAAAGAAATAAGCTCCAAAAATAGCCTATATCCCCGAGCTAAATGTGAAATAGACTCATATCAATAATATAATTCAAACCGTGACTGGAGCTGCTATTTTAAATAAAATACAATAAAAAACATAAAAATGAGTGCAATAACACCATAAACAGTGCTTACTGATGAAATACAATTCAATCCCCAAAAATTATGTAAAATATTGAAAACATAACACTTCCACCAAAAGAGTGCATAAAGTGACAAAAATCAGTTCATATCATAAACAAAGTCCAAATCTTCCCTTCAAAAAGATATCCACCAAAAACGTGATTTCTGATGTGCTCAACACCCCATCCAAGTGAAAACTCACCAGATGCTGGTAATTAATCAGCATTGAATCAAAAACCAATAGATGTGGAAACTATTTTGACCAGATCGGCTTAGATGTAAGAATGATCACTTATCAAATGGTTAATCCAGCTTAGGATCCATCAAGGTGAGTGGTAATCAAATTCCATATGTGGGTAAATGAAAGAACACTCACCATAGCATAATACCGTTTAGATAACTTAATACCAACAAATACCCTCTCTTGGAATAAAACTCATATTGTATAAAAGTACAAAAAGCATTCGGTAGATAATTTGTAGCAGCAAATAGCAGTAAAACCGCTGACAGAATCAGTGTGCGTCTAACCACCAGCTCAGTAGAATACAAATCCCGTTGTAGCGGTCACATGGACCAACCACGTGGTTGCGGCGTACGTGGTGACGTCACTGCTGATCACACCCTCTTATCGAGCGTGATGCCCTTTGGGCAGCCTGATGTAAAAAGATTTGCACCTGTTTATATTCATGTAAATATGTTCAGGTCCACAAAAGTTGGTCTGGATGAAACTTAGGTGTGAACGGACACACATTTGTTTACATCTGGTTGCCCATAAGAATATCCTGAAGTGCATGGGTAAAAAACAAATTGACGAAATGCCTGTCTCAAATGGGCCTTACAGAGTGGAGACTGTGTGGAACTAAACAGGTCCAACTAGTAAGCAGCACAATTCTGGGGTATTGAAGATGGTGGGAGCTAGATTGTGAATCGACACACAGACAACACACATAAATCATCAAAAGGCACTCTAGCTGCTACATGCCAGCTATATTGTACATTCCATGTACACTCCTATATTGACTTGCTACATGTGCAATATACTCATTACTAATGTAATATATGGTATGTATACACTCAGGGCCAAGATGAGAGGGACAGAAGGAGGAGCTAAGAGTGTTTCCATTTTGACTTAAACATATTTTATTTTTATTTTAAAATATTTAAAATATTTGCTTTTCTTGAAAAGACACTGACTCATGAGTAATAAAGTGCCAGACAGTGGGTCGCAGTTGACTTCTTTTGCTTGGGTACTGGATGACCTTATTGCAATATTGAGGAGAGCTGAGTGATAGACTGGATGAAAACCCCAGTTTCTGATTCTTCATCCTGCAGCAACTTCTAAATACAAACAAGCTATGTGCTTGCTACTGTTGCTACTACTTTTTCACATCTGTGATACTACTAGAATGGACTTAATTATCATTGCCATAGATTCCATTGCCTTTCATGCTCTGCTGATGACATTTTGATTACCATGGTTGGTTGCTTCCTGAATTTATATTATACAGTATTTCTAATGACTGTCTGATTGAGGTACCACAAATATAAAGGTATATTGACAGAAAATAGTGAATACTCTTGTCCCAACCTGACACTTATTCTGCCATTCTTCCATTTCTCCTTTTAGGATTGCTTGGCTACTAAATTGCACTACTATATAGTGTAAGTTCCTTATGCCATGCATTTTATAATGTTACTTAAAGTAGAACTATAGGCAAAACATTTTTTTTTTTTTTGGATAAAGCGAGGAAGGGTTATAACCTTTTTGCCATCTGTGTCCCATTGTTGGGATTTCCCTTCACTTCCTGTCCCATAGCCAAACAGGAAATGAGAGGATATCCCAGCAAATAAAGGGAATCCCTTGGGGACCCATAGGTCATCAGAACTAGTGTCCCCATTGGAAGGATTCTCCTGTATTACTTTTCTGAAAGATTTTCTTTTACTTTCGCTTTTGATGATAATGATAAACAGAACAGATCTAGAGGATGAATCTCCTTAACGGTGGCACCACCAGCAATAAAAACTGATCTAATCCATCTCTACGCTATCCAAAACTAAAAAAACATTTTGCCTTTAGCTCTACTTTAACGTAAAACCTTAATAAACATTTATTCAACAAAAACAGTATATTGACAGGTTCTTACATTTGGAACAGAAAAAAAGCATACTTTGTATAGCAGGAATAAAACCTTTTGGAAATGAAAATAATTTTGTTTCCAGCAACACAAATTTTGCATGGTTATTTAGAGCTGGTTCAAGATTGATTCATTTTTTTGGTGTGTTTTGTGGTGCATTTTGCATTTTTGAACACACATTTTTGATATGTTTTGCATTTTTTTGCCAATAAGAAAGTATTAAGTGCGGCTTTGATGCCATTTTACATTTTATGGCACTCAAAGTCCCATCAAAGTCATATCAAAGAAGTGCAGGAACCTTTTCAAAGTCACAGCGACTTTGAAAATGTCCCTGCACTATTTTAATGTGACCTTGATATGAACTGGGTGCCAGGGAGTGTAAAGTCACATCAAAGTTGCATCAAAGTCTCACTCAACCACACTCTTTGGACCAGCTTATTGATTTAAATGGTCAGTTTGTTTCCTGTGAGTATATATGTGGTGGCAGGATCAAAATGTGTCCTTTTGAAGAAAATAACACCTTTGAGGGTGATTATACTGCACTTCGAATTTCAGTTTAGAAGATTTATGTTTGCACAATTTAAATTATTTATCTATTTATTGATTTATTTACGCAAAGCAAGTATTGAATTTTATTTGAAAAAACGTATTTCCACTAATTTTTGCACATGCTATTGATCCTTGCACACATGTATACTGTATACTGTAGTTGTTGTTTGCACATTTTTTAATTACTTATTTTTAATCACGATATATAGATATTCATATGTTTATCGTGTATAATATTCCTACAGCTGCTTTTGACCTTTTAGTTAAGCTAGCTTAGTATTATGTTTTTATTAGTGCTGCTTTGTACATATTCTTTATTTATTAGTTCAAGTAGTGGAATCATAAATCTGCACTCTACAGCTATGAATGTTTTTGAATTTGTTAGTAGGGAGATTATGAAAAAATAATTTTAGAATTATTATAGAATCATGAATCATTGCTTAATCAGTATAAGGATTTGGAAGACAATTTTAATCATTTAAAACATATAACGAAGAACACAGGTTCCCACGTGGTGGGATGTGATCATTTTTGGGAAATATAATAAGAAGTATATCACTCCTAAGAGATTAAGGTGGGACATTTGACCATTTTACCAAATGATGATCTAAAGCATAATGAGTCAAGTGATAACTGGTTTAGTTCTGTTAATCACTGTGAGAGAAAATTGAGAGAAAAGGTTTGCTTATTCAAAGAAAGAAAAAGAAACTGCAGAAATTTGAGAATAAAATTGAGGAAATTAAAGAAACACTAGTACTGTTTAGTAATTACTGCATTATATAGAGATATCTAGCAAACTACAATCATTTTTAAGTGAATAACGACAAAAAAAATTAAAAATATAACACATTTAAGAGGGATGTTGTAGATCAGTTATATAAATAGCAGGAAGAGAACGATGCTGCAATTCAGGACTCTAGAGAATATTCACCTGAGAGAATGAATTAGGTGAGTTGAATGATAAAATGAAGGATCTTTACAGAATACACAGATGTTTAGAAAGATTAGTTCATAACATTATAGTTCCTTTAAAAATTAAAAACAACTTCTTTGAAGGAAAAATGGGATTTGTGACTTAACGTATAAACCGTTTTTCACTTTTTTTTTGTACATTATAGAACATAGTATGAGTATCCTGTCACTTTGGGTTTTATTTACTAAAGCTGAAGAGTGCAAAATCAGGTGCGCTTCTGCATAGAAAACAATCAGCTTCAGGTTTTATTGCTAAAGCTTAATTGAACAAGCTGAGGTTAGAAGCTGATTGGCTACCATGCACAGCTGGTTCAGATTCTGAGTGAACCAGCTTTAATAAATCTCCCCCTTTGGGTCATGCTGCTGCCTTCAGGAGATTGCACACTAGCAAAGCAATAAGAGCAGTCCAGTATGTCCCTCGTAATTTCCAGCATACCTAAGCAACCAACAGTAAAAATGAATCATAGGAACAGAGGGGAGGGACCCGTGTTCACTAAAGTAATCCAAGAAAATAATTTTTACAGTAAGTCAAAAATCTGTTTTTCCTAATTGTACATTACTGGGCACAGGAGAAGTATTCATGTACGCAGGTACGTCAAAAAGATGTCCAACTGAAGAGTGGGCAACAGAGCAAACAAAAGCTAACAGGCCCAAAATGACAGGTTAACAGAGATAGTTCAACTGAGCCTACAGAGACACCTAAAGAACCTTACAACTGAATCTGGCATCACCTGCTGTCCATAGAAGCCAGAATTTCTCCCAAGTGGAGGGAACCAATAACAGATTGAGCTGGTTCCATACAGAATTCTTACATCTGGAAGGAAGATGTTGAGAATCTTTAGATCTAGTAAGCCCCATTTTGCTCTGGGGACAATGAACAAATGTCAATGAATACCTTGAATCTTCTCCTATTTCAGGACAATGGCTATGACCCCTTGGGATAGGAGCTGGGCTAGAGCAGTGTGAATGTCAGCTAAACTTTGTGGTGATGTTAACAAGTTTGACACCATGAAGAGGGGTGAAGGCAGGGACCAAAATTCCAATTTGTAGCCCCTGGATAGAATTTTCCTTAACCAACGGTCTGAAATGTCCTGGGACAAAATGGCTACAAAGGATAACAGACATCACCCACTCTGACAAGTTGAAACACCACCTTATTGTGAGGAGGACTTGCTCTTGAACTTGAAGAACTTGGTGGTTTGGGAAGGAACTGAGTAGCAAGCTTTGCCTTGGACTTTGAGGCCTCAGAGAAAGACTTTGCATTTTGCCTTTTTTTTCAGGGGCCAACAGGGACAGCCAAAGTCTTGCTAAGACAGGGAATGGCTGGGTCAAAAACTTGAAAAGACCACTCCTTTAAGTACACCTAATCCATAGGTTATTGCTGGGAAAAACACCTAGGAGAAGCAAAGACCTTTTATGGTTAGACCAATAGCTATAGAAGAGAAACTGCAATAGAAAATGCACTGGAAAAGTCGTATAAGACTGTGGGCTAGGGAACCCAGGCTAGTCACTTCAGGTGTAGCCAACACAGGCAGCCCCAAATTTAGACATGTTCAGGCTGTATAAGGACTGAAATGGTATCTTAAGTTTTGAACTATTGTCTGTAAACTGCGACTGCTCGTGTGTATCAAGCCCTCAAATAGGGGTACTAACAAAATTGCTGCTGGAGCAGGAAGGGTATGCCATCTATGACCAGCTCACTTTTAAGGCAGCAGGGAGTCCAGGTACCATTAGGGGATGCAATGCCACGAGGCCCACGAGCACATAAAGAATTGGCATGTACATGCAAAGTACAGTCACCTTACAAGGGATCCAAGCAAGAGCAAAAGAGCACAAAGCTAGGTATTATTATTATTATTATACAGGATTTATATAACGCCAGCAGTTTGCTCAGCGCTTTACAATATAACGGGAGACAATACAGCAACAATACAATTCAATACAAGAAGGTTAGGAGGGCCCTGCTCCTTGGAGTTTACAATCTAAGAGCCAGGGGCTAGTGGTACAAAAGGTAATAACTGTGGGGGATGGGCTGGTAGGAGGAATAGAGGATTCCATTGTTAGCTGAGGGCAGGATAGGCTTCCCTGAAGAGATAGGTTTTCAGAGATCGCCTAAAAGTGAGAAGAGTAGGCAATACTCTGATAAATTGGGGTAGAGCATTCCAGAGTATGGGGGAGGCTCTGGAGAAGTCCTGGAGATGAGCATGGGAGGAGGAGACAAGGAAGCTAGAGAGAAGAAGGTCATGCAAGGAGCGGAGAGGACGGTTTAGGTGATATTTGGAGACAAGATTGGTGATGTAATTTGGGGCAGAGTTATAAATGGCTTTATATGTTATTGTTAATGTTTTTAATTTTATCCGTAGGGCAATGGGAAACCAGTGGAGGGATTGGCAGAGAGGGGTGGCAGATACGGAATGGTTAGTAAGGTGGATGAGTCTGACAGCAGCATTCATGACAGACTGAAGAGGGGATAGCCTGTGATGAGGTAGGTCAATGAGGTATTGTGATGGCCAATATGTGACGGAACGCGGCGCCTGACCCCTGCCCTTCCCACCAACTTGTGACCGAAGGACCAGCCGATCTCGCACCACACTGTCATTTGCATAACAATGCCACTCTCAGCTGCTCCCTGCACAAAGATTTCCCAGCTCGCGGGACCACAATCTATGTGCCAGCAGCCTGAGAGTGATTGTTACTGGGTCAGGTTAATTACGCAATTAACCCTTCACACTGCTGCCACCACCTTTTTACAGAGAAGGAGGAAACTCACAAATTTTAGCAGTAACACTATGATATTAGCATAAGCGTCTGTAATACACACTGTCACCACAGATAGGGATATTCAGAGGATTATTACATACAGTAGCACTCTTCCAGAGACAGGGATTCTTTAGTTTGCATTAAAAGCTTTACAGACAGTTTCAACACTTTTCATAATAGGATATATTACTAAAAAGGTCAAAATTAGGTACGGCACTAGCAATTTCTTTTTGCCTAAAATAATAATAATAATAATAATCATAATTATATAATATAACTGTTTTTTTTTTTGCAATTCTCTTTACACCTTTTTTCTCCATGAAAATCCAGACTAGGATTTGTTGAAAACAATCATGAGAAGCAAGAAAGGTCTATAGTGCGATAGTGTCTAGCCTGAGCTGGTACAATAGTTTGTCCAAGAGTGATGGGTATTCAGGGAAAAATAAAGGGTTAAAAAAACTGAGATGAAGTCGCTCAGCTGCTGTTTGTTATAAGGTCTGAGGATGTGAATGAGTAAGAGCTGCAAGCAATTTGTCCTTATAAGAAGGCTTTGTGCATTTTAGAGGTCTGTGTAGTTCTGTGTGCAGGCATCCCATGAGATACATGTGCTACTGAAATGCATTTATATGGGGGGGGGGGGGGTTACATCTTATGCCAAAATTAATTCCAACTGGTACTGAGATGAGACAGAAAAGGTAAAAAATAAAGCTGTGAGAACTCAAAATCACTATGGTCAGTCAAACATCACACCAATATTAAAATGCCTTCAAAGTGATTGACAATCTCTGTCTAAAGCCATGATCTAGGTCATATTTCACATTTGGCATATCTATTTGGATTGTAATGGCCTGCAGGAAATAAAGGAAAACTCAATTTTATCATAATAAATTAAGAACATCAGCATCTATTCACCTTTAGCTTCCCTGTCTTTGATTAAGGCTTTTGAGGACTGTAATTGTGTTCTAGGAATCTACAGATTTTGATTTATATCTGCTAAAATATGTAGTGAGCAGGTATCCCACTAGATCCTGTTGCAGTCATGCACTGTCCTGTGTCATCTGCTTACTAGCTGGATAATAAAAGATGCCTCAACAACTCCCACTTCAGCTCCATCTGAATGACAATATGTCAGGACTGTGTAATTCACCAGAACTTGATTGATTTAACCTTAGTCACTGATATATGTTGATATCAATTGACTTCTGTTGTGCAGAGGATTGTAGAAAGATATTTTAGAGATGTCAGACAGTTACAGTAAAAGTATTTTAAAGCTCAACTCCAGGTCAGATAGCTCCCACTTTCTGCAATTTATTTTTATTACTATCAAATAAGATACTTTCTGGTGCTGTCTTTTAGCTGGTCATGTTATATCTTTCCTTCAACTTAGAAGAACAGAGCTTAACTATGAAAACGGACACCGAGGGCATCACTTTAAAGTACATTCAATACAAAACTGGACCAACACAGGTTATCAATATTTGATATTGTTTTACACTTTTTGCAGTAGCACTTCATTTAAACATATCTTTGTTTTCTGTGAATTCAAATGGGGTAAGAATGGGGAGGGACTAATGAGGTTTTACTGCACTGCCCAGTAAAATGAATCTTACAATTAGAGCTTGTTGACTGGAGGTGAGAGCACAGGAATGACACCATAATTGAGTTGCCTTTCCTTTACTATTTAGTTACAGTATTGCTCATGTTGCACTGCTTTGACGGCATTGGTGAGAAATAAATGGTCTGGACCCTGTATGGTGCCTGGCAGGGATGTCTAGTTTAGAAAATTGGCTAAACAGTATTCACCATGTCTTGATAGCTAAGAAGGTTCTGTATGTCTATCTACATTTTGTTGCTATAATGTTAATAATAATAATACAAAATATGAAACCAGTTATAAATAGATCTGCTACTAGTGAGGCCCAGTAAGCCATTAAACACAGATCATAATGCTTTCAAATAGGCACGGCATGTTAAAATGCTGCCAAGGTTGCTAAATTAAGTTTCAGATTTTAGATTTTAGCATCTGTGCTTCTCTGGGGCCATCACAGTCACATCTGGAGTGGATTTCTGAGCTTTCCATAACGCTGCTTTCACGATTCTTGTATGACTGTCAATCATACAGTTTTCATTGGATTTTGTCCTGTGTCTAGTTTTGTCATGTGCGATTCATAGACCCTGGTGTTTCACAAGGTTAGGAGTTGTGATGCATTTGATATTTACCAGATGTTGTTAAGGCAGCATAATGTTCACCCCTGACGGACAAGAATGATATTAGAGAGAGCTTTATTTATTTAATCATACCGAGTACATCAGATGAAAGGCAAAATGTAATATTTTTGATCTACCTACAGTTTAAAAAAGAAATGTCAGCAGCAACTACAAATTTTTTGAAGATTGGACAGGTATTATTGAAACCAGACAGACATTTTTTTGCTTAATCAGAGGACAATTCACTGGGCATTTGTTAGACTTTAAATCTACACCAGGGTTTGCCACTTATCTAAACACTTGGGTATGTAGCCAAATAAATAGATCCAACAGACAATTCTTTCTTTCATCTGGATTCAGTAACAGAAGCTAGATGCTTTGTGATAATGTCATCAAAGATGCTTCTGGCCTCTTTAACTTGTTTAGGATCAGTTTCACTCGCTGCATGCCACTAAAACTTGCCTTTTTCACTAGTGCAATACACTGTAACATAAACTAGGTTATATATCATTTAATAATATAAGGTAAACCTAATTCTCTGTTATTTCCTATAATAAAGATTTTACGCTACGAAAAAAAAAAATTTAGAATTTGGATGGAGGCGCACAGAAGCAGCATTATAAAAAAAACCACACCACTTACTTCATGTTCTGAGATCTTGTAACAAATGTGCTGAAAAGGGTACATATACAGTATGAAAAAAATAATACAAAAAATTGTGTTTGTAGCATTTCCCATCTGAGCCAAATATTTGCCTGCTACAGTTTTTGGATAAGTCTTTACTAGCTTGAAGCTGGCAATACACTAATAGAATTTGGATTGAAAATGTTTGTTTTTGGAATGTTCTATTCTCTCATGGTTAGTGGGGTCAAATCGACGTTCGTTTTCGACCATGTTAATGAGAAAATTCGAAGGAGGAGGATGAAAAATCTTTCTTGAATGGAGAAATGTTGGTTTCAAAGCACAAAAATGTAACTTTGACTAGGGCTACTGTACTGCTACAAAGTTAACATTTACTAAAGTGTTGCCAGATTAACCAATTCCATACCGGGCAATTTTACACCTTCCTGCCCAGGCCATTTTTCAGGTTTCAGCGCTCTCACACTTTGAATGACAATTGCACGGTCATACAACACTGTACCCAAACTAAAATTTTATCATTTTCTTCACACAACTAGAGCTTTCTTTTGGTGGTATTTAATCACCGCTGGGGTTTTTATTTTTGCTAAATTAAAAAAGACCAAAAATTTTGAAAAAAAACCACGGGTTTTCTTTGTTTCTGTTATAAAAATTTGCAAATAAATAATTGTTCTTCATAAATTTAGGCCGAGATGTATTCTACTACATGTCTTTGGTGAAAATAACCCAAATTAGGATGTATTTTTTAGTCTGTAGGAAAGTTATAGAGTTCACAAACTATGGGATATATCTGAATATTGATCAATCCTGAGGTACTGACAGCCAATCTAATTTCTTGAGGTCCAAGAATGTCAGAATAGTACAGATATCCCCCAAATGACCCCTTTTTGCAAAGTAGACAGTCCGACGTACTTCATAAGAGGCATGGCGAGTTTTTTGAAGTTGTATTTTTTTTGTCATAATTTTTCAGAAAATGAAAAAATAAAACAAATTATTTTCACCATTTTTTTTTTACATACTGTCACCAGTGCAGTACAGCGTCATCATATAACTGGCATGGCGGTGATCAGGGACACTGACTGGTGACAGTGTGAAAAAAAAAATATGTTTTTTTTATTTTTTTTTATTTTTTTTATTATTTTACATTTTTTATTACATTTTTTTTCTTTTTTTTTAAGATTTTGTTTTCATATTTCACTATGTCCAAAGTAGTACAATGTTACCATAGTAACATTGTACTACTTTGGGGAAGTGATCAGTATTTTTTTTTTTTTTTACACAATTTGCTTATAGCAAAGAATTACTTTGCTATAAGCAAGCATTTACCTGAATGACATCGATTCATTCAGGGTTTTTTTTTTTTTTTTGTGCTTAGCTGTGATTTGGCCACAGCTAATCACATGGCATGTGCATGTGATTAGCTGTGACCATTCACAGCTAGACACTAGTATACAATGGATGGCATGAATGAAGCCATCCATTGTATACAACTGTCATGTGACCTACTGTGATTGGTGCCTATTTTTTTTGGTACACATAGCATTAGGTTAGAGGCAAAAAGTTCAACATTTTAAAACGTTTTGATTTTTCTGCAGCAAAGAACCATTTCTCCACACGTTCACTCTGCAGATCATTCAGTTATCTTTAACTTCAAGGTGAAATTTGGTGCATGAACTTCCCCAGGAAAAGTGGAGGAAGGAAAGTCAAATTCTCAAGTCCAACTTCAAAAGGTATGTGTTAGCTGTTTTCTAACAATAAACATTGGGGTAGATTTACTAAAGGCAAATAGACTGTGCTCATTTACCCCAGAGCTTAGTACATATGGTAAATCTCTGCTGCTTTCCATCATCCAATCACGTACAAGCACAAATTCTTTTTTTTTTCTTGCAAACTCTTGGGTATTCTTTACAAAGTGAAGTGTTACCACATTTACTAAGCTCTGGAGAAATGAGTGCGCGGTCTGTTTGCCTTTAGTATATCCATCCCAAAGTATTGTACTTTTTTTGTTTTTTTTCTGACCAGTGGTTCAACTGAGAAATCTAGCTGGCTAACAGAAGGCCACACTCCACAACTATGAAAGTTTTTGTACCAATATGGTACAGGTTTTTATTTGCCTGTTTTTACTAAGTATTCAGTGAAAAATACAGTATAAAGGTGTATTCATAAAAACATTGCAAAGTCATTCATCCCATGGAACTGCATGAACCTTTGTTGCTTGTGTTTACCCATATTACTTTGATTGATGCACACCATCGTCTTATTCAAACTCATCATCCTCAACACCACCTTAAATAAAAATATATATACTACTCTATATGTATACATATTTCATTTTGGTAAAATCTAGGATTCAAAGGAAAAATATTCCCACATGAAGTGTGATTAGGGAACATAATGAATTTGTAACGATTTGCTCATCTCTATTTGAAAATCAGACTTGATGTTATTTAAGTGATGTGAGATTCAATCATGCATAAACGGCAACCCCTTTGGGGACTCATGAAAGAATCTCTTTTATGAACTATAAAATAAAAAAATTACATTCTTAACTTAAAATATTTGAAAAATCATAATAGGAAATATGAAGCACATTGTACTAATATCTCTTTAAAATGCGGCAATATCTATTTTAGCCCTGAATTTTTTGTTGAGAAAATTTTCAGAAAACTGATACTCATCAAATTCGGTAAGAAAGACATGGAAGTATAAAACAGAGAGAATGGGCAATGGGAGGAACAACTGAAAGAAACTGTAAAATCAAGATGCATCATAATAAAAAAAAGGTGATTACTATATGTGTTTATTTAGGTGCATGGCTTTTGTTTGGGTCATTATGCTGCACATTTTGCCAAATGATCATTTGCTATTTAAAACAATTAAGAAACAAATCTTTGAATAGATATTACAGTGGTTATAGCATATTAAAAATGTGCATTTTTTAATTAACATAGAAAATAGCACAAGGTAAAGGAGCTTTGCTATGAACAAAAAGAGGCTGTTCAATATGAAGACCTTAATACAGTATGTAATAGCCATAGGTATGCATGAGCTTTTTGTCAGAGGATCAGCCACAGAAGAACAGACACATCAGCCAACCCTCGGTATGCCCACCCTAATCTGAGCAGAAATGCGTGCAACCGTAGGGTACAGGTGCTTGGGCACTCGCCGATGCGAATGTGCACGCACGCAAACCTGCACACAGATGCGCCATGGCACACGCGAAGCATGACAGTTGCTGGCACCCACTGGCCAATTTAAAGTCAGCACTCTGGTGCACAAATTGCTGGATGATCATCAGCCCTGTTACCGTGTGCTCCTGTATTATTTGCTGTTGGATTCCCATTGCTTGTTTTACAGATTCTTCTACTGCCTGCTTCTTGTGTATGACCCGGTTTGCTCTACTGACTCTGCTGCTGCTTGATTATCTGTGAATGACCTTGGCTTATCCCTCTGACCTCGCTGCTGCATGGTCTTTGGTGTTTGACCCTTGGCATGCTTCTGACCTTGCTTCTGGCTCCTACTCCTGATTGATCACCTGTGCATGGCCTCTAGCCTGACTCCTACCTTGCTTCCTGCTGTCTGCTTAGTTCTGCCTGCTATGTCTGAAGAACATCTGTCCACTGCCAAGTTCTGCCTGCCACGTCTGGAGAACTCCAGCTCAGTAAACTCTTCCACTGATCCTGCCAACCCCAGGTGATCATCATCTCAACTCACTGCTTCTCTGGGCCAGGCACCTCCTGTTCCTACATTTAAGGGGTGTTTCGGACTTAGCTGCAAGGGGAGTCCTCTCAGCACTCCGGCCTCTGACCAGGTACATGACACTTATTCAGTAAGGAATACAAAAAATAGCAATGGTGATGTGCAAAAATGCAATAATTCATTAACAATAGATATGAGATTATTCTTGTTTGATTGCCTGACTAATTGTTATGTACTTTTGTATTACAAATGTCCTTTATATCGATAAATTATTTAAAACCTAAGAAGTCTCTTATTTGATGGTTGCAAGTTTGACAGGCTAAGACAACAGTTGATCTTTAAGCCATTTAGCAGAAAGACCACAGATCTTCAATCTTAGATCATTAAAACAGAACTCTCTAGAGTGTTGCAAGTTGTTGTCCACTACCTTTAAAGCTATTAAGGATTCTGGTGGGGACATCTCCATCCAGCCCTGGATCGGACATGACAGGCTAAGCTTGAATTGTGGTGTCACTTCATAAAGTAGATTCTTCATATATTTCTTTTAAGAATCCACTAGACTGTGCTAGACTTGCTTTCTTATTCACCTTTCTTTATGTGCTGAAGTAGCTGAGATTAAAACACATGCATACACATGTATGTCAAATCCCCATCCCCATGATTAAGCTCCAAAGGGCAGAGCAGAATGCGTTGGGGACATGGCCTGGTCAGAGCTTGGGCTGAGGCTGCCATTCACAATTTCACATGGGTCTGCTGTTTGATGTGTGACTTATGGACTTCTCCTTATGTCAAAAAAAGGACATTAATCATTCAACTTTAGACGGCAGCATCTTTTCTTGTATATTCAATAGCAGAAGGGGTCAACTCTGACATGTTCTGAAACATAACAAAGCTAACCCATTCTTCTGTTCAGTAAACAAGAAAAGTTGCTGTAGCTCTGAATGCGGTAGTTAATTTCTGCTTCTGACTGATTTATCAGAATACAGCAAACCTGACTAGCATTTGGGGATTTTGCAGTGGAGCCTGAGATGAGCAACTCACCTTAAATGGCATACATATTTTCTTGTGAGACTTGTAAATGCACATCAGATAAGAGAGTACAATTTAGTTTTGTTATCAGATTGCTATCTAACTAATTTGCCACCACATTATTGCTTGATAACTTAGCACAAACATGTCATGATGGAAATACACGTGCTGCCATTGTTGATTTAAGAAATTTCTAGCTCCCTGCCAGGATTATTTTCTGTGATTCAATGACCTGCAAAAGGTATCCAATAAGTAGTTCTGAGTTCACTGGCAAAAAGTACTGTGTGCAGCAAGTATTTCTGAGTTCAGTGATTGGTCAAGCAGCTAGGGATCAATCAACTTCTTTTTTTTTTTTTGCAACTTATTTTTAGGGATCAACCAACTTCTAAAGAAGTCAGGATTGTCAACCCCTATAGTTTTAACATAACATGTTTAATTTACTAAAAATAACAAAACAGTCTTCAGTGTGAGTTTATCCTACCCAATAACTAGGTCTACACAGATAAATATTGCAGCTAAACAGTGACTAACATTATCGTGACACCAATAAAAAAAACATGCGAAATATATCAGATATTAACTGACTAGAATGTATGATTTATTGATAATCTGTGTATGTTCATCAGTTTTATTGTCATAAACACCTACATTGTAATCAGCCTCTGGTTTCATCTGGTCACTGACCTGGAACAAATACAGAAGTCACACATTCCAAGTTTAGGCCTGCATACTTACATACTTGATCCAATGCAGTGATCAAGCAAGTAGAGAAGCTAGAGGACAAACACAACACCTTGGGAACTGGAAAATTGTAAATGAAGGAGAACCCTATTTAGATCAGGGTGTGTTCATTTTAAAAGTAAAACAAGGCAACCTACAATGTGGTCTCATACAACTCAAGTAACAGATGTTACAAAAAATATTGCCACTAATTAAACATTATTGATGCCAAGTAGCACATTTAACACCCGAAGATCTACTGAATTCCACTAAATCTTTTAGCTTACCAACAAGCCTTATAGCTGAGTAGTATAGTTTAGCATCTTCCAGTCAAGACAAACTAACACTAGCCTTCTGCCATAAAGCGAATCATGTTTCACCATCTGTGACACTTATAATATTATACACCAATGAAAAAAATATCTTGCAAACAAGACTTACTTAAACTGATTCAAGTTTTCAGTACTCACCGTACACTTGTTTGGTTTTTCCCCAGAGTGGACTCGCATGTGAATAAGAAGCTTATAGCGTGCATTAAAGGGCTTATATCTTCGGGGACAGCCTGCCCAAAAACAAGCAAAGTCCTCCCCTTTCCTCTGATCTATATGAACCTTTTCTATGTGTCGTACAAGTTCCTCCTGCTGATCATACAGAGCACTACAGTCAATCCACCTGCAACAGTGCTTACCATTAAAGTCATCTATTTCTCCCTCCTCTTCAAGTAGAGGAACCTGTGCAGGAGGTGGAAGAGACAGCTGGTGGGAATGATTTAACAAATCATGTTGGTGCATGTGTTGATGGGCATGGTAAGGTGGTGGTGGGCCTTGATGAGGAGAAGCAGCTGCTAAGGGGAGGGAAGTCTGTGATGACATTTCAATTGTGCCACTTGGAAAGTCATCCACCCTTTCACTCTTTAAAACTCCCATTGTCTGTCCTTCATTTAGCCCTATGCCATGTCGAACCACCATATTGTTCATAACGTCAGCTTGTAAGTTGCTTTGTTCCAGCTGTTGCATACGCTGATATTCATTTTCAGGAACAGATACATTATCACTGATGGCGAGAAGACTTTTCTGAGAGTTTATTCCAGGACATGTTGGAGGAATGCAGCTTCCCCTGACTCCTAAAAAATGCCCATAAACTTCAGGCTGAGGTGAAATAGTGGCTGGAGAAGCTCTTGAGCCATTTATATATGCAACTAATGAGGTTGGTGAAGTCCGGATAATAGTATTAAAATCTATTCCTATACCATCAGACAAAGGGGACAATGAAAGTGCTCTTTTCTTTGATCGAGCTGAATGTGATCTTGGAGAAGAATGCCTAGGACTAGGATAAGGTGAAGAATTATTCTCTATGCCAAACAAATATGAAGGCAATGGATTGGTAACAGTATTGTTGGACATAGATGTTCCTGGAGGAATGCTAAGCAGGTCACTCGTCTCACTACTATTCTGAGAGCCATGATTAGAGGGAATGATCCTATATGCGTGGGACCACTCTTGTTTCACACTCATTGTAGAATGACTTTCAGAAAGGCTTAAAGTTGTAGAAGCAAGAGATTCTCTTGACATTAGAGACCTAGAGGGGGAAAAATACAAGATCTGTTTAGCTCTTTTATTTTTTTCTTGAACATAACAAATTGTTTATACATGGAAAAAGTTTATTTTCCCATTTAGATTGTACATTGTTAGAATTAGGTCAAATGGGAAAGTGTTAGTTCTCATGGATCACAATACCTTCTAAATTAGTAAAACTGTCAAAAAGAACATTTCCACACAATGTATGCTTGCTCATAAATTACTATCAATTAATCGGTCTTGATGAATAAGTCCCTGCACTAAACAATTATGTGCACTAAA